>NC_071530.1:101555645-101865020 GCF_026979565.1 Vidua chalybeata
TGAAATCTAATTGAAAAATAGTTGTGCTCAAGTCATCTTTTTCTCCTCAAAAAACACAGCATTGATATCCATGTCAGTTTTCCTGGTATTAGTAAAAGTCTAAGAGGTTATGCTATGACTTTACTGGCTTTCTGATAGAATAAAAATCCTTGAGGGAGGTGGAGGTTTTCTAATGTGTTTTTTTAAAGCTATTGATTTTTTTTTAGACTGCTAAATATGCTTTGATGTAGCTGTGAGATGCTTTGGAAAGCATTTGGTAATGACACTGGCTGATTCTCCTCAGCCACTGCACACATAACAGAGCAATTTACCCTTGCTCACACAGTATAAACATGTGAAGGATTTAAAAAGAAGAAGTAAAAGGTGGAAGATGAGATTTTAAGAAGGAACCCTACCCTAGATCTAAGAGGTCTGTCATCAGCTCTATCCATGCATCTGTATCAATGTGAGGTTTTAATTATATAGTAAGACTTTGCCATCTATGCATTAAGAAGCCACTATCTATTATAAATAACAGCAGAATAAGCTTTTACTTGTTAATATTATTACACTGAATGATCAAATTTACTTTCAGCCTCCTGTGCCAGAAGATCTTGGCTTTTTATTCTGTTTGGAGAACACAAGAGTCAGTGCTACTTAAAAGGGATCACTTTTTATTCCATCCAAAAGATAAATGTTTTTAAACATTTAAGCACTCAAAGCCATGCGCTATGAGGAAGAAAAATTAATGTTTGCACTGCTGGGAGTTACTATTGTACTTAAAGCCATACTATTATCCAGCCTCCAGCTGTCTGGGAGCACAAATGAGGAAAGCACATACAGATATTTTTACCATGTACAATGCATAACTCACAACGCATAAAGCTGATCAGAGGGCTGTGTATAATACCTACCAAAAATCATGTTGTTGGGTTGCTCTTGTTTTGTTTTTAAAGGGCTATTTCTAAACTACAGTTGTCAGATTCTTGCACTGCTTTCTCTTCATCATGCAAAAGCAGCATGTTTTAGATTATTCTTCAGATAGTAGTAAGGTAATAAAATGGTAATGAAGAATCCTTCTCAGTTTTGCTGCTTGCCGTGGCTTGGTTTCTTCTGCCCACACTAAACATATACTAGGAAAAAGAGCTGCCAGTGTTTTAGCAACTTGAGCATTAACAAATCACAGGAGCTCCTGTTATAATACTGGGGCAATAAGGTGAATGAGAAGGTGTTGGTTTCAATAAGAATGGATCCCTGGATACATGTGACACAACTATGGGAGAAACACCTCCAGACCTCATGGTTTCACCTGAATCTAAGGGGAAAATTACACTTGCCTACAATTAGTGTGAAACGAGGGTGGGTTCTAAGTGTATTCTCCTTCATTGATCACTGTGAGATCAAGACACCACATTGTCCCAACCTGGCTACTTAAGTCAAGCAGCAGTGCTCACATAATTTAAAGTAATTCAATTCAGAGTTCAAAACTTAAAAAAAAAAAAAAAAGGAGAAGGGGAACAAACAAAAAAATCAAACAAACCAACCCAAAAACAAGTGGAAAGGAAATCTTCCCTGGAGCTATGTCTAGACTGTGGGATCCAAGAGTACTTCACACTCTCAGATCCTAGGGTGAACACTGAATCCTGACTCCTTGTCTGGATGAGGTCTGGGCACATCACCCAAAAAGTCACAGACAACTGAAATTATCCTGGGAAAGTGAAAGAAAAGTCAGACTAAAATTATTTGCCTTGATGCAACCTATTACTTCTTCTCTGAGGGAAAACACCTTGATATATGATTATGAAAGTTCCTGCAGATCTTAAATTTGAAAACTTCTTTTTTTCGTATCATTTCAGTTCAGTGTAATAACTCATTAAAAGCCAAATCCTACTGAGATTAAGAGAGCACTGTGCTTTTTTTTTGCTGTTGCACTCTTCTGTCTCAGCTTCAGTCTGTTTGTAACATCAATTACCAACATCAAAGCCTGGTTCTGATAGTGAAGACAGCAAATTGAGTGGGTTGTCTATATATCTGCCTGATGTGTCCTCTTAATTGTTGAACAAGGATAACATCTTTCACACACATATATCTGTTCCCTCAAAATTTACTGCTTACTGTGAAAACAGCAGGAATGAGTAACTGCATCACTACTTTTAATTTTTAAAAAATAGTTCAATCTTATCCCAAGAAATTGAATATGTTCCCACTGCAGTTACCAGATTCAGGGTAACACAGTCTGAACCAGTATGATTCCTTATTATGTTGGGACCTCCCACATAGGTGCTGATAGTTTCTGGTTGTATACTTATGCTTTCCAACAGGGTAGACAAATCCTTCAGAAGGTCTGATTATGCTTGAATGGGGCAAATAGCCCTGCCAGGGTGCCTCAGATTTGCACCAAAGTGGATCAGCTCTGAACAGCACCAGCAGCTAAGGCATATTTTGGTGAGCAAAGTGTGTCGGTCTCAGTCAACCAACGTTTCTTCCCTCTCACATTTAACTGCCTTCATTGACTGATATGTTTTCTCCCCAAGCTGTTAGAGTATGGAAGAGTGAGAGGGACATCCAACACCAAGTGGCTGGAGAACAAACCAAAAGGTAGCATTGTCCCCAGTTCCTTTCTGCAAGCATCTCTGCAAGGGAGAGCTTGCACACTGCCAAGAGAGAGTCAGCATGCATGACTTCTGTTGTGTGTGTTTGGAGTATGTGTTGGAGTCAGCAGTGGAAAGGGTGGGATTTGTTAGTCCCTGTGTAGGCATCTGGCTTGTGAGTCATCTCAAAATAAGAGGGCCATCCAGAAAAACATGGTCTGTGCTCTAGAAAGTGGTTGTTTCCATGGGTGTTATCCAGTGCCTGGATAACTGCTGTCTGCTGTAGGTGCCCAAAAGATAAACGTTTGCTTTTGGGCAGACCAATTCCATTACCAGTCTCTCATTTGTAATCCCTGAAGCTATGATACCTCTTTATACCCTGCACCAAGGCCCACAACATTTCTTCCAAGATTCACAGGAGATCTCTCTATTTGAGGAGAACACTATAAAAAGATATTGCCATCTTGAAAGACCATAGAAAAAGATAAGGCTTGGGAGGTTTAGCACTACTAAGATTCATAATTTCTCATTTTACCTGTCAGCTGAGGGGCTTTCACTCCTTTCTTAACCTACAAAGAGTAAAGAAACAGATATCTATGAAGAGTGAGTGGTCAGAGCACCTGTGTTATCCAATGATCCAGTGCCCAGCCACAGTTTCCCAGTTTGAAAGGAGTTAGCCCAGCCGAGCCCAGTGTAATTACAAACTCTGCTTTCCAATCCATCTCACTATTTGTATGTCACACAGGCAGTTGGCTACTCAGGGCCCCAAAGGAAAAAATTCCACTTCTTTCTTGTAAAAAGATACTGCTGACAGAGCTTGAAAAGTTTTTGCCCTGTATCATAGGGCAAAAGTACACTAAAAATTGCTCACAGTGACATCATTCACATCTTATCCTCTTCAGGTAACCCCTCTAATTAGTAGATTTCAGCATGTGAAACCTAGTTAAGACTTTCTCCTCAACAAATTGTGTGATTTCATTTTTTTTCAGCTCAGTTGTGATTTGGGATGAGATCAAGTAGGTATTTAGTATGGGATGTTGAAAAATTACTCAGCTTTTGCCCAACTCACAAGATATTCACCCTAGGCTCCAGCACCAGGAAAGCACAGATCATTTTGGAAAACTATTAATTTGGAAATCTTAAAGAATTTTTCAGAAATGCTATCTAAAATGATTCTTTGAATAGAGGCTTATGTTTCTGTGTACTGTTTTATTGTAAGGATAAAATAAAGCAAGCTTATGCAATTTTAACTGATTGTTTTCCTGTGTGATGACAGTGCCTTTCTAAAGATCATTTCACCAAATTAACCCAACAGTTTTTACACAATCATACAAATACACTAGAACTTGCTAACCATTATTTACATCCATGTTATGACTGGCAGTGCATGAAAACTAAAGGATCAAATGGATGCTCAATATTAAAAGACAGAACTATTTTCCCTTCTCTCTTTATTCAATGCACTACTCTCCTTCCAGAAAGCAATGTCATGACCTATTAAACAGCCTTGAAAGTGAATGGAAAAAAAAACTCCAAAATATTAATAAAATAATGGCTGGGGTTTTTTTCTGCAGAGCTTCTCCATCAGAGCATAACCAATGCTCATCATTTATGTGAAAACATTGTGCATGTGCCCTCCTGCAGCAATGCATGGACTGAATCTTAATATCATGGGCTAAAAGTGACATGCTTAAAGCTCCAAGCTAGATATTTCCCAGGCCATCTCCAATGATACTCTGTTTCCCTTTCCTCAGTTATATATGCACAAATGGATTTACCAGCCCGGCTGAGATTCTTCTGTCAGCACTAGATGGTGGGAAATGCACAGGCCAGATAATGTGATGATGGGGCTGCCATTCCCTCCATGTGCGTGTGGGCACATGCACACCCCACAAACAATCTGTGCAGCTGGATGTGGGGAACAGAGAGCCCAGAGGAAAGAGACTGGCAGACTTCTTCCTGCTGTTTTCATGTTTCCAGTGCAGCAGCTGAACGTGTGCCTGCTGCAACATGTCTTCACTTCTCTGTTGAAAACCAACAAGGTTTGTGGGGAAAAAAAAAAAAAAGAAAAAACCATTTCATCCCATAGTTCTTCAGCAGCAGAAGTAGTTGGTTGACAACTGCGTTTCTTCTTCTCTTTCCAAGCAGTGTCTGTCCCTGAAAAACTCTTGCCAAATGCACTCACCCAAAGGTTTTCAAAGTGTTTGCTTTTGTTAGACATTTTGAAAAATACATTTATTCCAGTGAGAACACTTTTAAAAGAGAAATATAATGACTATTTTACTTCTGAAAATTTTCTGATTTTAAGGGAGTTTCGGTTTGGGAGGATTTTTTATGTTATTTTTACGCTATGTCATGACATCTCAGAAAAATATTCCTTTTATAATGGTAAAAAAAATCAAAAGAAAATATCAAAATACACTGTTTAATCTGTATTAAAATGCCTGTTATTTCAAAACAAATGATTGCATACTTATACATCCTAATTTTCCGATCTAATTTGTTTTACATGAAATCATAAAGCAATGTGTTTTCATTTTAAGTCAAAGCTAAATGGATTTCCAAATACTGATGTATCTAAGAAGATAAAAATGACTAATTTCAACTGAACCTTGTTACCAGCTAGCTCCTCCAGGAAGCATAACACAGTGAGTCTTTACTCCAGCAAGCAAAAAAATGGGCAACATCTGATCATACAAGTTTCAGCACAGCACGCAATTAATATTGGGCAAGGAATTCAGACTCAGAAGCAGGAGAAACATTTTAAACTCTTATGTTATAGGTGAGACTCCAACATATAAAAATTATGCTTCCATATACAACAAAGAGAATTAAGTGTGTAGTCCTCCCTGTTAATCACAAACTGGCCTTCAGAGACCCTCATAATGGGCACAGCAACAGGACAGCACAGAAAAAACATCCCATTTGGGGTAAACAAATTCTCTTAGCTCACAGCCATTAAAAAAAAAATAAAGAAAAAGCAGATTTTTCTATCCATCTCAACTACTTGTCTAGTAGAAGGGAGAAAGGATTATTCTACTTTTTCAAGACATTCGTATATATCACTCATAATGTTCTAATTATTATGATGCTTTCAGGGCAGTGTTTTCTGAAATAAGTCCTCTGTATTGAGTAAAATCAAAGGAAAATAAAACATACTAAAGAGATAAAATATAAAATGGCTCTCAGAACCTGAATGGCAATAAATTATTATTGCTTACTTTCCCCTACATCTATTGCCATCATTGCTTTATTCTCTTGATAACAATGATGCTTAGTCTATGCATGAGAAGGGATATTTTTAGGTTGGGGGGGAAGACTTTAAGGGGTTTAGATGTCACTAGAAAATTGTGAACTTTCATGGTAAAAACACACTGGAACTGATTTCCTGGTGAGAATGGTTCATTCAAAACTGTAAATATGAATGGTATTTCATCAGCTCACATGACTGCACTTCTGATAGGATTATCCTGTGATTTACAATACTGTTTCTCCAAAGAGTGAGATAAAGGGGTTACAGTCACTCTTTCCAAACTTGTATTATCTTGGTGTTGGTATAGAACTAGAGGAGAATCTCACAAGTACAGTGTTGTTTTTCACGTGATTTCCTTCAAGTCATTACAATTTTCTTAGCACTGTTGAATTTCCTGGCTACAGAACAGGAAATACAAGAATACTGTATAATAGAAGAAATTATGGACCATGGTCTGTTCCCTAGGTAAATGGACAGTTGAAGTCATTAGCTCGGCACAAGCAACTGTGTCAAGCATCACACTGTACAGAGACCTCTGGAGAAGGTTTCCCCACTTGGCCTGCCTCCCTTCAACTGGAATGAATTGGCTTTCAAAGCTGCCCTCTCTCCACAGGCAATAAAGGAATCCTTGATAACCAGCCTCACCTAGATCCACACATCCAAACATTTCAGGTGGTCAGGCTGAAATTAGGCAAGCCAGGCAACTTCTGTCTTTGAAGCAAGTAAAGCAAAAAGCTCAGAGGCAGAAGTGAAGCTCCCTGTTTCCAATTCTGCTCGCAACATAGTAGGATAAGCTTGTAAAAGTAATTTTTGCTCATTGGCACTTTGGGTAACCCACAGAGAGTGGGTTACAGAGTGCAGAGTCAATAGAGATAATGTCACAGGCTTATTATGACACTTCTTTGATGGTGATTTGATTTAGATGAAGGATGAAGTCAAAGTCCCAGTGTCCCCATGGAGAAGTTTGCTTAGAGGGGCATATCACTTTCTTGACTTTAGACTCTGTTATCACTACTTGGACATTTAGAATAATGCACTGTATTTGGTATGTGTGAGTCATCAGGATGCAGACAGCACGGCCTTATGGATATTTTTATTCTCGTTTGAATCAACCCAGAGGTAGATCTAAGAAGGAGTTTTGCTATTCCTGGTTGTACATGCTAATGTGTACCACATACAGCAGATTGTAGCATGTGCTGACAGAAGAGCCACTCTGAGCAAGGGGAAAAAAGAACAAGGAAATGGTATTATCAAGCCTTTTAAAAGAAAACTTCTAAAGCACCTTTAAATTGCAACATCTTGAGCAAAGAAAAGCCTGAATTATGTAAAAGTGGGCAGGGAGCCAACATCTGGCAGTAATAAGATTGTTTTGTAAGCAAGCAGTTTTCTACACAGCACGCAGCTCTTGGTCCCCATTAGAGCTAATGGTGAATCTGTGAAGATGTGCCTGGTCTCTGGCTGCCAGAAGGATACCCTAGGCTTTGAGTGAAAATCTTTGTGTCATTTGATCTCCTAAAACAGCCAGCTGAGATGAGTTATATTCCCCCTGCCAGGAACCTCGAAAGAATTGTTCAAACCATACGCTCATTCCTATTGAATTGGAAACAAATGCCATGGCTGCATTGTTGGACTTTGAAATTAAACTCTCCCCGATTCTTCCCAGCATTCCTGAGAAGAAACAAAACTCCTCCCTGTGTCTGCCACTTTTGTCTCTGCAGAGGGACCTCCTTGCCTCCACTCCCTGTACTCCTCGTCCTTTCTGTCCTCCTCCAGCAACTGGAATCTCTCATTCTAGAAAGCCACATCACAGGCCTGCTCCATGTGTTAGTGATCTTCTGCTTGCTGCCATTAGACATTGCCATCGCCTGTAGAAATGGAGTCACTTAATTAGGTCCAGAGAGCTGGAGAACAGTGAGGCCATTCAGGGTGGCACCCAGCCAGCAGCTTCTTCCCTTTGGTCTTTGTTTTGCTTTGCTTTGTTTTTCCTCTTTTCTTAGAAGGGAAATATCTCAAGCCCTTTCCTGCTTCTTCCCACCTGTATAATCTACAGCACAGCTGAGTAGATTCAGGTCTTCAACTAGACCCTGCACACAGAGATTGTCTTTCAAAGCAAGCCCCAAAAGAAACAACAGAAAGAAATAAACGAAAAAGAAACAAGAAAGAAAGAAAAAAAAAAAAAAAAACGCAGAAAACCCTAAATTAGACATACAGCAAGACCCTAGGTCTCCAAAAGCGAGTAAGCAGCTAATGATAGTCACTCCCCAAGCCATGAAGGGCTTTGAAAGTCACAGCCACTCATCAGCACACTAGGGAAAAGCTCTTGGAGGCCATCCTCTCAGTGCTCAGAGCTGCATCTGGGTATGGTTTAGGTTTTATTTCAGCCTTCATAAGAAGTACAGTTGCTTCCTGTTACCAACAATGTTTGAACTCCATCTCAGATATTTAACTCTCCCAGCGTCTTTGCTGACAACAAAGTATGCATGAATGTTTTGTTTCAAACTGCCTGACTGCCCTCCTTCTTCCCCAGCTCCCCCAAAGGCCATCCGGGAGTACTTACAGATTTAACATTTCAAAGTTATTTTGCTGCAGACTGAACATTCACCTACTAAATAATTTTATCATCATATCATCACATTTCTTAAATTTTCTTACTTGACTTGTAGTATTCATTTCATAGGAAGATGTCACCAGAGACCTAAACTAAGCTGTAAATCACCACTGCTGCTTATCAGACCAGGTAGTGCAGATGTGCCAGCTATTCTCTGGCATTAGACTAGGCTTTCATATGTGTGCTCAGTAATATGTAGCAGTCTGACACAGAAACATAGAAGGGTTCCCTCTAGAAAAAAAAATAATAATTAAATTGTTTTTCACTGCTCTAAAAAGGCCTATATAAGTTGCCTGATGCTCATCAAGAGCTGCTTGCACCACGTATTTTTGCCAGACCCCATGAAGAATGCCATCAGGCTCTGTTCGAAAATTTACTGCAAATCAAGAAGAAAAGCAAAGATCCAGTTCTCTAGCTGGAGTTCTCAACTCATTCTGAGCAAAGATCCAATTCTCTAGTTCATTCTTTTTATACCTGGAAGCCAGTAGGTTTCTTCTGAAATGACAGGATTTTTCACAGTCCTCGCATATTGGCATATATAGCCTGGAAGCACTGCTAAGACAAGGTGAAATCTGATAGGCTACAGTACAAATGGAGTAGCACAATCTGTAAGGGTCTCATGTACAAAATATGGGAATATTTTTCTTCTAGACAATGAAAGTGAGTCCAAAAGAACCATGTGGAAGCATGAAACACCCAAATCTGGAGATTAGTTTATCCTTTTATCCTGTGGTTTTATAAAAATATTCTACACAGGTCTTAACTCCTCTCACCAACATGTGCCTGCAAAACAGCATATCTCAGTTTGCATGCTGCCAGCCCTCACAGGGAGAGCTTGATGCGTGCTCAGGAGCAGCACCTGGCTCTTGGGCAGGGTCTCCAAAGGAAGTGACAGAAGAGGCCTTCCTCTCCCTATTCAAAACAAAGCTTCACCAAACAGAAAATTCCTGGAAGCTACATTCATAAGTCCAAGGACAGATTTTTTCAAAGGAAGTTAAAGTAAGGGGAAGATCAAAGACCAGATAGGAAGAAGCAGGTTGTAGCAGTGGAAGATTCAATCATCAGGCAAATAAACAACAGGGTGCATGACCTTGGATGGGACCACGGGGGACCCTGTCTTACAAGAAGAAAGGTGCTGGATTTCAGCGGAAACCTGGGCAGGGTCTGAGGAAGCCTGGGAAAAGAGTATGCAGTGGTGATTTGCCTGGGCATCTGTGACTCTGGTGACACATGGACACTCTGGAGGTAACATGTAGGTCCACAGAAAGGAAGCTACAGAACAAGATTTCTACAGTCTTTTAGCTTGGGATGACACGGGAAGCAAAGTGACTGCAGGATGAGGAGAGCCCTTGTGAGAATAAATCAATTAAAAGATGGGAAATGGAGTATAAGTAAGTGGTCACGTCTCACAACAGAGGGAGGTCACCAGTTCAGTTTTACTGGCAGTGGTGCTGAGAAATGAGCTATTTAATATACACAGATGCTAGAAAAGGGAATGAGGCCTGAGGTAAAGAAAAACTGTTGATGACACTAAGTTATGCAGAAGAACAGGAACGTGAGCAGATGCAGAAGAACAGGAACGTGAGCAGACTGTGGAGAATTACAAAAGCGTCCGACAAGATGGAATGGCTGAGCAATAACACAGCAGCTGAAGTTAATTGTGTATAACTGTGAACTGATGCATAGTGGGGAAAGGCAACCCTGGATCTGCATAGACAGTGGTAGTTTCTGAAATAATATTTAGCATTCTGGAGCAAGACCTCAGTGTTATGATAGATGGTTCCATAAAAGCAAAGAGAAAATGTCAGGAACAATCAAAAAAGGAAGAGAGAACAAAGAAAATCTCTTCAATGCTCTTGTATCAACCTTTGGTTCACAACCTTCAAATTGCATGCAGTCCTTTTGGAGAGAGAGGAGCAGCACTGAAGGCACAAAAGTCTACAAGAGGTATGGAAAGGCTTCAAAAGGGAGAGGGCAGGTAATATTACAGATACCTGCCCAGTGCCTACTCATCCTCATATCCCTGCTTATCATCACTGCCAGAGGCACCACTGGGCAAGGTGGACTTTAGGTCCAGACTGGCACTGCCACTCTTCCTGGTGTTGTGGTAGTGTCTCAGATCCAGGCAGGCTGATTTTCCCTTTGACACTCGTCAGTCCTCTTCTCAACCAGAAAACAAATGGAGGGCGGGAAGGGAGTGCTACCAGGGAAAAAAAATCAATAGTCATGTTACCCCACACACTTTCACTCACCACTTGAAGTAACTTAACTTTGTCAATAACAAATTCAAATATTAATCCCATTTTTTCTCCTCAGTGGCAGTTCAATATTTCTTCAACTCATTTGGAGAACATACTTTGGGTGAAACAACAGGAAAATGGAGTGCACCCAGAAAATGAAACTCAGATTTTTAATAGCAATCATTCATACCAATAGCTGATTTCATTAGTGAAATAACAATGATCACAGAAGGAAAGTATACTTTTCATTCATAGCAGAATAAAAATGTCTTGGTTTTCATATTTTACATATCTGTCTAGGAATTACTCATTTACATTTTTCATTATTAACTTATAATAGCAAAAACATTTTAAAGGGGAAAACACAGGGGAGCAGAAGGGGCAAAACACATTATAAAAATAACTTCTGATTACTGTTCACCTGTATTAAACATCCTAATAAGCTTTAAAAAAAATTAAATATATATATACACATTGCTGACTGCTAGAAGATCCCCAGTTTGGAAGGGTGAACCATAGGGTTGACCAGTGCTTGTAACTACTGACTCTAGAGGCCTGGCTGTTCATGACCTACAGAAATAAGGTCACTTCATAGTTTTGGGAGTTGAAGAGCTTATATTAAAAGACAAATTTATCCCAAAGAGAATTGAGGAGGAAAGATTATATCAGACCAATGTTCAGAAGTAGCACATGTCATGAAAATTAAAAACTTACATTTTGCATGGTGCTGAAAGAGAAAATATAGTCCTTTATGAAGGGAGATCAGAGGCCTACCCTCACCAAAAAGATTCAAGCATTCCTTTAAAAGTGTATTTCGATAAGTGGCTTTTTTTAAAATAGGACATCATTGGTCTTATGGTTATAATATTAAAGCTATCTTTAATACCTGCAGTTGTTCCTGCCTGACCATCAGTTTTAAGCTCTTCAAAATGAACTGTTCACTGCTCAAAATGTATGTGCTTTATTTTAAAAGTACTGAAAACATTTGTCTCATCCCCAAAGTATCCCCATGAGCACAAACTGCACCATTAAAATACACATTAATTTCAAGTTTCTCTTATACCTCTCAAAGCTCAGCTAATGTCAGAGGGAAAATAGATACAAGACAGTGCAAAACCACCACACACCACTTGATTTTAATATATTAATATTTCTCACAGAAATAACTCAAATTCTGAAATAGTAGGAGGTGTTATTCTACCCACAGTGTGACCCCTTCTACCACCTTATCTTTATCATTGGAAATTATGGACTTGCACTATTAGAGAAAGACAGAAAGGAAAAATCAAAGGACAAAAAAAAAAAGAAAAGAAACCTGCCTGCATTAAATATCCTTTTTGTAAACAGCATTTTTCTCAGTCCTTTCACACTTCCTGTCAGAGTGATAGATTTTGGAGATAAAGCAAAATCAAGATGTGTTCAATTAAGCTCAGTTAGAACTCACAGCCGAAGCGTGGTCTCAAGAATTCTGCCCACTTCTAAAACTACAGACGTTGGCAAGGATCTTTGGGGTTTTTTACACCAAATATATATGTATGCATATATACACTCACATACATAGTTTCTCATTTCTTTTTTTTCATGTATGGAAGGCCCACATTCACAACAGATGGAGAAAGCATCTGATTTAACTGAAGTAAGAGCAACTACAAGGTGCTGTCAAAGAAATGTTGTAAACTGCCTAAAAGAACAAATATCAGTTTCTTCCCCTAACTTTCCACTCATAAACTTAGGGGTTATTTCAAACAGGCAAATTGTTGTGCATTCACTGACCAAAACATTTATCCAAACTGATTGTGCCTTTTTAGGACCGGTGTTTTTCCATATGCAATCCCATATCTCATTTGCCTCACTACCAAAGAAAAGGAAAAAGAGAATATGCACGTAAAATAGATTTTTTTTTTTTTTATGCTCAAGGAAACTTTTTTTCTTTGTATTCATGTTTTTTCCTATATCAGCATCTTTAGCTCTGAGGTAGCCAATAGAGGAAAGATTATTCCTGCATCCACAGTGGTGAACAGATACTAGCACTGACTTCTAACAGCACTATAAGCTGCTCTGGAAAGTTAATGAAACCCCCATGCCTTTACAAATCCAGCTTATAACAATTTTTCAAACCCAATTAATTTGCTTTGTAACCATGGAATAGCCCTATGGGACCACAGAATAAAGCATTCTCATTGTGAATGCTCTGATTCTGCAGCTTGTGTATGTGCTGGGGCACCAGGGAGGCTGCTCCAGGCAGACGGCTTTACTTTCTCATGTAGATTAAAAAATAATAGAAAAAAAAACCTGCTCTCAGTCTCTCTTTCCCTTTTTCTTTCTAGTGAGGAATAACATATTCCCCTGTGGCGAGCAGATCTTTATCTCCAGTTTATCAGTGCAGATGAAAACTGGGAAACAAGCAGTATTAGCCCAGTATTAGCCTTCACCCTTTCCCAGTTCCAGCTCTATCAGTGTCCTGTAACAAAGATCATTAGCAGCAGCAGCAGCCACACCTGGTCACAAACACATGTAGTTTGTAGGTCCACACCACACTGACTTCAGTTGCAAAATTCTCCATACATCCTAGGAGCCTTCCAAACTTCAAATATGCCAGTCAGTATGTTCCGCTCTTGAATTCTCAGTGGTACTGCCTATGAGGGGTGACAGACCCCAAAATTTCTCTTCAATGGGACATTAAAAAATATTCCTGGAATCTTGGCTTGACAATGGAAAGGGAAAATGAAACATTGAAGCTCCATGGTGAAGGGGAATCTCCTGCCAATTTTGTGAAGCTACCCAATTTTTCTGGATCTGCCAGAGGTAGGTTAAGGAGTCTACCTGGGGAAACTTAAGATCACCCACAACAGGCCAGGAAGAAGCAGGTATGTGGGAGCAAATTCTTCATTAAAACACTGAAGTGCTCACCCCTGGAAACGGGAGCTCTGGCTTCTCTAAACCTCTTTGGTTTCCTATCATCAGTCAGGTCACAAGCCAGAAGGTCAAGTTGTCAAGAAGGAACTCAATAGCCCATCAGGATCTGACAGTTGGATCATCTCATTTCAGTGAATAAATACTTCACAAGGATGAAACACGCAATCAAACAAAAAAATCTAAGACGTTTTATTGAGTCAGGAACAATTGCCCCATTTGATCCTAGAAGAAAAAGCAAACAAATGAACATGTTTTTAAGAATAGGTTGTTATTAGTGGTTTTCTCGGGTTGCTGTGGCCTCTGATGGCTGCAATCCCCCACTGAGGCAACCAGATTTTCTCACTCCCTAAACACGTAGACAAACCAGTCCCTCGAGCCCCTTATCCTTTTAGGGTATGGGATTAAAACCACATCAAACCACTAAGTAAGAAATTCTTTTCAAGACATACCATTCCCAGTCTCTTCTTTTCTTGTAACTTTCGCAGACCTCTTCTGCTCTCTGAGTCCTGGGAATTCACCTCTTCCTCGATGGATGACTAGAAAACATGGGAGGAGAACTGCTAAACTTTTCCCCTTTTCTTCTAACCAATGCCTCTTTCCTTCACTTTTCATGGTAGCTGAGGCCCTCAGCTGGTTAACCTATCTCCCTAAGGTATGCAATTCCCACAATAGCTCAGGACCTCTATAGCATCCTTTTGCCAAAACACACCACAAGAAGGTACAGAATAAAGGCAAAGACATCCAAGGAGGAAACCATGAAGAGCGGTCTAAGTAAATAAAGACTTCATGTATGAAATTAGACAGCCAGACCTGGACTAAAATCACTTCCAAATCACGTCCAAATTTTGACAGAAGAAAGAAAAATCAACTAGGTCAAAACACAAATCACCCAGATGTGACTAATAAAGTCATACTGATGGAAGAATGAACTGTAGTAAATCTGGAATCAGTCAATAGGCAGATAAAAAGGAGGATGCCTCAGCCACAAGATCCCCCTGTACTAAAAGTTGCCCAGGATAGTCTAATAATAATGGGAGACTTTGGCTGCTCCCATGTGAACCAGAAAACTGAAACAGTGGGTTGTTAGGCAAAAAGCTAATTTATTTGTTTATTTCCACATGGCATAAATTACTGCCTCATGGAGCAACCAGTCAGAGACCTTTCAGAATGAGGAGTACTTTTTTACCTAGTTCCAAACAATCCTCAGGAGTCAGCCCAAAATTTGTTGTAAATTTTTTATCTCCATGATTGGTAGTCATCATAACATATTAAAATTCAAGATCCCTGTAGGAATAAGGGGGGGGGGGGCAGGGAGAGGGAAAATACACTCCACTATCACTTAAGAAACTGTATAGAAGCGGGAGAGTAGAAGGAAAATGAGGTAAATTGCTAAAAGGGTAATGCACCTGAAGTCAACCAGGAGACTATCTAAAAATTTTTTTACTAAGGTTTCAGTGCAAACATGTATCACCTCTTCAAAAACATTTTGAACAAGACCATAACAATCTAGCATTGTTAAATGTCAGACTAGAGGAGGCTCTTAAAAGTAGAAAGATACTACTCAGAAGTGGAGGTCATGTCCAAGTGAAAAAACTAAAAATAGTAGAAAAGTTCATATATTAAATGCAAAAACATAATGAAACACAAAAACATTTTGATGTACAACTTGCTACAGGCATCCCAATTAATTACAAAAGTCTTGCAAACACAGCCAGAGTTTGTGTGACTAATAAAGAACAGAGGTGTAAAAGAAAAGTTCAAGGCTGTATCAGAAAAGCTAATTGAATTATCTGAGTTGTTTATAAGGGAAAAGCTCAGACATGTTTTATGTGTGAAGCAAGTCTGAAATCTCTAAGTGAAGTGGCAGTGGCAGGGGATTAGAGCAGGTCAATAAAACAGTAGCAAATCTCTAAGACCAGATGCCATTCACCCAGCAGCCCTAGAGAAACTAATATACAAAATCCTAAGTATGTGATTTATCACTTCAATGGCTTCAAAGGGCTCCCAGCCGAGAAGAAAAGGAAGGCTGCACAGATGACAAAACTTATAAACAGGTCTCAGGAGCAAGGAAATTAAGGATACTATAGAGCATTAGTTAGGTTTCTATGTCAGGCAGATTGGTTGGAACTTTAATACTAGATATATCCATAAGTACCTCACAACAGAGAAGAAAGTGGTTTTTATAGAGGGCCATCTAGATGCATTCCTAGATGCATTGCAGTTCTTTGAAGACAACAATAAATATGTGAATTAAACTATTCATTTAATTTATTATATTTTTATTCCCAAAAAGTCTCTAACTTTTTGAGAGAAATGTAAAGAAGCTAAGTTGTCATGGAAAAGGAGAAATATATTAAATCTAGAGAGAATCTAATTATTAACCTTTAAAAAAAAAAAAAAGAAAGTAAATAAACAGCCACTCTTAAGGAAAAGAATTTTTGTTCTGTGATCTCTGCTTCTCAACCTATCCAAAACAGATCTATAGCAGAGGCCAAAGAGTTAGTAAAGGTTATTCATAATACAGAATTTCTCAGCATCCTATAAATTAAAATGCACTACTGAATAACTGATCAATAGGATGTCAGACAGTTGTACACACCATAAATGATAATATTAAAGTAATATTAACTTTAACTACACAAGCAGAATAATGGGCTAATTATCATTCAAGAAGGATCTAGAAAAGGAACTTGGAATATTGAATAGTATGTTTTTAAGAATATTAACTTTTTAGAGACTACCAAACTAACAGGAAAATAATAGAGGAATTATAAATATAATACATCTCTATCAATGTCTTTATAGTGGTATAAACTTGTGATGGGTTTGTGGTTTGATTGATGAGGACAGAGCTTGTCACTGAAAGGAGATATATTAAAAGACGTACAAAAAGCCCCATTAGGATAGAAGGAAGTGCAGAATAATTTCTCCACAAGGGAAATAATTAATTAACCCTGACAAGAGACAGTAAGTGGCAGATATGAAAAATTTGTAATTTCTGATGAGGATGGAAAATGTGAACAGAGAAATGTTAAACTTTACACGATCCCGTCAAGCAACAGAGTTAACACAAGCTGTTGAAGTCCTCTTTAATACAGAAGATTGTGTGTCTCTTTTATATGTAGTATTATGGGGACTAAAAGAAAAAGGGTCCCAAAAACAATCAGACCAACCTGCAGAGAATTCCATAAAGGACACTTAAACACAAGAAAGGAGCATCAAGAAGAAGATACTGAAACAGAGGGATGAGAAAGAACAAGTCAAAAGGGAACCATGCGCTTCCAAACATATTTTTCATCCGCTGTCTTTCCAATTCCCACAATTGCTTGCCAACATGTCATTGCTTAGGCCACATTTAACAGGCATTGGGAAAAAAACAAGACTGCCCTAGGCCAAATAGAAAGTTACAGATGCTCTTATGAATTGTATATATGTTAATTCTCCAAGTATTACATAGTTCCACTTTCAGGTAAGGTAGGAGTATGATTTAAAAACAATCAACTCCCCCTGCCCCAAGACAGCTGCTCGGTTAATTATCAGGTAACTTGTTCTGTGTCCCCTTTTTACAGCTTAACAAATGGAGTTTCCAAAACCAGACCACAGTACTAATGGTTTCTCATTGGAATGTATTGCTTTGCACACACTAAATTTAAAAAGAATTGCTACAAAAAAGGTTGAAGTAATAGTACAGACAGTGCCTTGACACTAGTTTAGTGATGAAGTGAATACCAATATGTAAAATGTAAGCCATAGTTATCATTTAACTATCATCTCTTCAGGCTAAATTATGAACAGAGGAAAGCTCACAGTCAGTTACAGCAGACTTGTCTTTACTGACACCACAAATGATATCAACTTTTCAACAAAATGCCACCAGAGCAACATACTGTGAAAAACAAACCCAAATCATTTTAATCAGCAACAACAATGACTTGTTGAAGGGGCAGAATTTCTGCTGGTTGAAGTGCAGGGCATCTTGACTTGGAATTAAGGGCTAGCAGGTCACAGCATCTCTAGTTCTGCCAGCCCCAAAAGACAGCAATAGTGGTTTCTACAGTCCTAGTGTGAAACCTAATTTGTATTTGCAGTATCTTTCAGAGCCATTGGAAAGGCACAATCTAAATGCAAATTAATCTGATAGTACAAGTTGGTCTGTTCCAGAGTATTATCTATGTAAACAACTGAATTTTTCATAGGAGTTTGAAATTGCTTGTGAAGATTAAAATCTCTGAAAATGAACAGACCCCACCATAGATAAATTTTGCTAAGGGAAAATTTGAAGCCCGCTTTTTGGAAACATTACTAAGGGAATATGCCATGCAGTAGGAAATTTATTCTGGATAATGTTATAAAACTGCTCACCTTAATTCATATGCCAAATTCTGCTCTATTGAATAACAATTTATTGTGTAACCTGGCATCTGCCAGAAAGTGCTGAATGAAAGCCACAGCTGGGTCTGTTATTGGGCAGAAGCTACAATATTGTTGAGGCCTTTATTCAATGTATGAAAAAATTCCCTCAAACTTTTTCACTAACCATCTAGACACTTTTTTGTGGGAGGCAGTTTTGGGTATTCTGCAAGGGCTATACCTTGCTACAGGCACAATTTCCATGCAGGCAACAAATCTGGGAGCAAACCAAAATGCTTGATCAGGAGGTTTTTTTCTGGAACTGTGACAGGACAATGTACTGGAGGACATCTAGAGAGCCAGTATGTTGTTAATAGCCTCTCTGGCAGTTCAACACATGGCTGAGCACACCAGCTGGGCTATCCTCAGCTTTCCTGTAGAGCACATGTAAAGCAGCAGTTAGACCTGGAGTTTACTGCTTTTGAGGTCATTCTCAGAACTGTACAAGGTGGAGTATATTCCCTATGGATGCTGTAGGTATAAACCCAAGAGTAGCAACTGCTCTCACTTAGTAAAACAAGTAGTAGCCTACCTTTTTATGGAGCAAAACTCCTTCCCCATAAAAATTCAATTCTGACTAGCAGCAAAATGCCAAGAGAAAAATCAAAACCCTGAAAAATTTTCAGATGCATATCTGCCAGAAAAATGTCAGGCAAATCTCAAATGAGTCAGCTCATGCTGGCAATAAGAGACCACAGAAATTTAAATTACGCCAGAAGTATAATATCTAAGAAATGTATCTTACTTTTCAGATTATTCATTGCCCAGTTTAAATATTAGCCTAAAAAGTCAGCTTTGCATTTGCTCAGCTCCACTGACCACATACACCCCAAGCTGCATAAATAGTAGACTGGACAGTTAGAAGTAACTTCACTTAATATATTTTAAAGAAAAAGTTGGAAGAAAATAGTGGTTTAGTGAAAGAGACAAAGCATTCATGTTGGCATTTAGATCTGAAAGCATTACATTTTAGTCCTGAACAGAGCAGGGATAGACTAAGCCACCCTGGGAATACGTTATCTTCTTTGTCAAGAAAGACTTTCATTTTCAAGCAAAAAGGTGATGTGATCATAGGATCTGGGCTTTGCAGCAATTGCCAGCATAAGAATTCAGCTTCGATAAAAGAGGAAATCAAACACATCGCCAAGAAGAATTCAAAGAGCTCATTATACATCCCTGACTAATCGCTTTTAACATTCCTTGTGTTTGGCAAAACAGCGAAGAGCTCCAAGCAAAGGAATGGTACAAAGATGTGCTCGGTCCACAATGAAAGGAGACCAGAAGTGTGGTGAGAAGATGCTGCAGCCCTTGGGACTGGTGCCTCTCCTCTCATGCTGCCCCTGAGCTGCAGCAGTCCTCCTGTGGCTGCAGCAACTGGTGGCTCAGAGGTTCTGCACTCACCAGTGCCCTGCATTGCACATAATACAGGCCTAACCTGAGAAAATAGGTAATACTGATTTAAAGGAGTTGTGTCACTCAAGAGAATGGCCCATGCTGGTGGATGGCTCCAAGACTGCAACTGGCTTTTGGCCTTCAAGACCCAAAAGCTACAGTCTACTCCCTCCCTCTTCCCTTCACATCAGAAAGTGGAAATCTGGACTATTTCCAGTTGTTTGTGCATCACACTCTGCAATTATCTTATGTGCACTCACAGGCAATGTGTCTGTTCAACAGGTAAAAATACCACCATGCAAAATAAACTCTACTATAGCATGTAGGGTTGTAACAATCTCAACTCCTTGGAGTTTCCTAGACTTTATTCCTGAGAGTAGCCTCAACTAATCTCAGAGCTGACCTGGCTTCAAACAGGAGGCTGGATTTGAGGCCAACCTAAATTATCATATGACCTTCAGGTTAACTGCAGACAGTTTCTCTCATTAGTTTTACTGATCTGCAAAAACTTCCACCAGGCTACCTTCAGGGTTGTTTTTTTAATGAAGGAGATTTTGCCAAGCGAGGTTGCCAATTCAGCATTTTTCAGCTCTTTTTGAAGATAACTCTTGCAGCTAAATACCTGAAATCTACACAAATTGTGTAGGATTATCCAGGTTTCTTTGGGGGAATGTTACCAGGACCAATTAAAGGCTACATTATGTTTCAAGTTTCCTAACAAAATATGTGAAGAGAATCCCTGTAGCCCAAGTGATTCTTTTGAAGGATTTTATTGAAACCAGGATTTCAATTGTCTTCTCAAGTGTTTGCAATATCATTTTGCAGGCTTTTGTTTCTTCTTCCTCTTCCCCACCCTCCAGCAGAGAAAAATGAGCAATGAAGAATTTCTAGTTTACATACTGAGCTTCTCATAAGCTTTCCATTATGTTTTCAGCTCAGACCTCAGAATTCAAGGCTCATTCTTGGGGATGAAACTGGATGTATTCAAAGCCTGCAGTCACTTGGAATGCTTTCAGCACTGACATAGTGAGAGCCCCAGTTATCCCATAATCACATGTACATTCTCAACACTTACAGGTCTGAATCAACATGTCCATCCATTTTTTTCCAAAATGTTATGAAAGGTTAAAATCTGTTTTGCTATTCGTGTGATCTCTGTCAGTGACCAACTAATTGGTCACATAAAGACCAGAATGGCTGAGATTATTGATACATAAACAAAAAGGAGAATCATGCAGTAAACAAAATGGGACATAGGTAACAAGCTTTGTACTTTTACAAATTTCCATCAGAGACATAAAGACTTTCAAGAGAATTGAGAGGAATACAGCAACAGTTAACAAAAATCAGTAGCAATTACAATTTTACAGTAGATGTTGCATGACACTACGTGAAGTGAAATTCATGAAGATGATCATTTTGAAATCAAAGAATCAATCACAATATACACAATAAATAACACTTCTAAGCAATCAGAAAGAGTAAATTCAAAATGTTAGAGAGAACATTTCAGCCAAACACTCAGCTTTTTGGGTTGTGAACCCCCACTAGTTGTTACAAACTTGGAAGTTCTGCCTAGATAAGACGGATTAATCATTTGCTGTTGACTACACTTTTTGTGTAAATTTTCTTTCAGGAAAAAAGATGCCTCAGCATCACTAGCAATCCACAGTGCAGGGATATCGAACCAGGTGAAAACAGCTGGTGAAGGATGTGAATCATAGCTTCCCAGTCTGCACTGGCATCAATGAACAAGCTATGTGAAAAACTAGGTGAAGTCCCAATATGGAAGGGCTTTGTCATGCATAAAAGCAAGTGAAAAGAGAAAACACACTGCCAATCATTTCCACAACACAGCTTTAACAATATAGGTTTAGTTCCCAGACTCATATATGGTGAAATTTCCTTCCACAGGGGATCAGGGTACAAGGATGAGTAATCTGGGTGATCCCGATATGGGTCGAGATTTTGGCTGAAGCAAAACAAGGACTTGGGTTAGGTGTGCATCTGCACTCCAAGGTCTCACCAGTTCAACCAACAAAACAAGACATGAATTAAAGATCTGTTCATATTTTAATTAAGCTGATGGGTTGGGCATTTGTTCCTGTAATTGTAGACTGGCCAGAGCTGCCTGTGAGAGACATTCCAACTGTTTCAGGCTGCCTAACCTGTTTGTGGCATTTATGATTTCTATCCATTCAAAAGAAAAACCACAAGAAAACTCACACAGAATCAGTCTTGCTGATGTGAATCTCAAGGAACACTTCATAAAAGGAAATGTATCACTTTTAGTAGTTTGTGGGTTTGTTATGAGTATATTACCATACTGTCATTATCTCCTCTATTATTTCCTGCTGTTCACCACCAAAGCTGAGATGTTGCAAACTACAAGCAACAAAAAAAACAAAAAAAAAAAAAAAAAAAAACCACACCAAAACCCAGCTCTGGTGGCTCCCTAATATCATTAGGTTTTCAAAACCCAATTCCAAACTTAATTTAAATTTCTTCTCTGAATGTCTCTAGATCTTGAATCTCTTTGCTCTTCATAGAGTCTAAGTTTTCAGTGACTTTTTATTGCCTCAGGACTCAATAAAACACATAGCATTTTCAAAACACTTCCGTGTCACTGGACCAAGCCCCAAAGTTTTTGCTGCTCTTCCTTATTCGAAACATGCTGTCATATAACAGAGCTCTGTTCAAACAGGGATAAAGTGGGACCTGCAGATTCGGCCCACAGAGCAGCCCCTATGCTCTGACTGTATGGTCAGCACAGCTGTCAATCATTCAAATCTGTGGTCTGAAATATGCAGCTCCCAGGCCACTTATCTCAATACTTCAGTCCATTTTCCTAGATGAGATGGGAAAGTCTGGGAGATAACATTACTTGAAAAATGGGTAAAATTATTCCTTCACCCAGAGAATTTATTTGAACTGATAATGATATGTTTTCTCTCTACACCATTGCAGTATTTTGCTTCTGCAATGCAGTAATCTCAGTTTTAGAGTATTCTTGGAGCAACAGCAGGCCAGCTTCAGACCTGTAAGTGTTTATCCTTACTGGAATACTGTTTGTCGATTCATCTCCATTATTACACACATCTATACTTTGGTTTCCTTGACAAATCAAACATGTATTATTCCCAGGCACAAGAAGGATGTCCTAGTGTTTCTCTTGTGCAGAGCACAGCTTGTAATGTTACGTCTCAAGCATGTCATAAACATGGAATCTCTCTCAAACCATGGAGCAGAGCCGAGCCAAGATCAGAGCCACAGCAGCCGCCAATTCTATGTCCTCCAGTTTCCAACTACTTAACATTTTTACTCTGGTAAATCTCTAATTCAAGAGCTTATTAAATGAAAATTTTGTTCCAGCACAGCTATTAATGATCACTCTTTTAAATACACTTGTATTGCAAGGAAGTTTATTTAACATAGTCTTTTTTTCAAACTGTCCCTCCAATTTAAATATTGTGTTAAATATCTTCACTTTTATTATTCTATTAATGAATTAGGGAAAGATTCCTGATTTCCTGGTAATTAGAGAGATAGTGACATTTTAAAGTACCTTATAATACAGTACTGTTGTATATCATTTGTTAAGTTCCATAAGATTTTCCATAGATAAAAAGGACTGTTTAAAAAAAGAATGTAAGCTAAGATTTTAATCAAAGCTGAGTGATACTGAAATTCTGTTGAATGACCCTCTCTGTTTATGCTTTCAGCAGGTGAAAACACTCAGATGAAAAGTGTGAAGTGACATCTGAGCCTTGTATTTTTTGTCCACTTATCAGTGAAGCGGATATATAATGTTTCTAACCAATGAACAAAGTAAATACATTTTTTTATACCTGATGAAAATTCATAACATTAAATAACCAATTTACTGATTATTATACCTGCCTTTGCTAAGTTATTGCTAATTTGTTCGGAAGCTCCATTTCTGCTCTCTACGTTGTTCCAGAACAGAGATCAGGACTGGGGGCAGAGGTGGGAAAGAAATGGAAATTAGGCTTCTAAGCCTAATAGAGACATCCTTCTCCAGAAGGACAGATCAACAGCATGAGCTTATTTTAGACATTTTGAGTCAAATCCTTGGACAATCTCATTTCCCACCAATGACAGAAGAAACCACAATTACCCTTCCTGGGCTGAAGCTCTGTCTTCTGTAAGGATCCATCAGGTCCCAAACCTGAGTCTGGGACCAACTATTGAACTTAGCATTAAAATACTTTGACATTTTCCAACTACATAAGAGAAGAGTGTCTGATTTCAATATCATATCAACCCATGGAAATCTTGGCAATGTCTTCAATGCAAGGAGAAAGGTACATATATCAGAGAGTGACAATAAAACTTCAATTAGTTGGCAATCTCAAAAGAAAAAAGTACAGAGGCACAGGTATAATTAAGCTACTATACCTGTAAGGGCTTGATTAACAAAACTTTAAAGAAAATTTGTACTTTTCTTGTATTTTTAATAAATTGTAATTTTACTGCAATTTCCTTTTCATCCAACACTCATTTCCAAACCTTTTGAAATACACTGTGTTCAATTAAATTCTTTACCATCTTGCTCCTTAAAATTAACTAGGACAGAATTTTCACTGTGTTATGCCTGGCTCTACTTTTAATTATCCTCACTTAGAATATTAGACACCATGCTGATTTCTGTCTAAAGGAAATGACCCAGGATCATTGGAAGCATATGAAGTTCATTTTAAGATGAAGCAATAACTTATATTAGAGGATGTAAAAGGTCTTAACCTGCAGTCCTTCAACACACTGCAGCAAAAAGCTCCTGGGTTTTTTAATTAAAAAAAAAAAAAAAAAAAAAAAAAAAAGACATCTGCAAGGCATTTTTCCCCCAAATCCACTTAATAGTCTTAAAAACAAGAGTCTCCCTGGCTAAATGGCTGTGCTTGACCATACGTGTAAGAAACATCACCCAACTCAGCTGGCTGGCTATGATGATTATTTGGGGCATTAGGCTTCTGGCTGTAACCCCTGGATTGCAGTCATCCAACATGCAACTGGGGCACAATATTTATCTCTGTTCATGTTTCATTTTAAAAATAAAACATTATCAGTCTCGCTCACACACTCAAAGTTCCCTAGTACAAAGCCTTCCCAGAGCTTCATCTCACTTGAAATTCACTGCTAAAAATGTCTGGCAGTTTACTGAAGCACAGCTAGAGATTTAGTTGGCAGCTGCTGGTTCACAGAAATACAGTACTTGCCTCTTAAAACACAGAAATAAATGGGTGCTTCAGGAAATAAAGGCTGACTTACATATTAATCTTGTCCAGTCATTATAGTCTAACTACAAGCCAAGTTAATTAGGCTTTCCTTTAAGTGCATTCTTTTTAGAATTTACACAATGTTAACTCAGTAAACTTGCAAGAGCCGATCCTGACACTTCTATAAACCTTCCTAAAATAACAAAATTAATTTTAAAGGCAGAGGGAATTGTATTTTGCCTTTGAATTATCAGGCCAGGATGTTATAACACAGATGATTATTTTAGGCAGATTAGTCAGCCTAAAGCTAAGGGAGTGAACCTCTACCTTGCAAGTAACATTGGTCTCCACTGAGAACGCCTGCTGCCAGCTTTGCAGTGAGGAAATCTGAAGCAAGTTATTATTGGAAGCACCATAAAAAGACTCCAACAATAACAGATTTCAAACAACATAAACCTTAAGCGTTTAACACTGGCACCTTAATTTGGCCTTGCAAACATCTAACTAGACAGAACAGAAACAAGTTATCACATGGGCTGTTGTGAGAAGTCTATTATAAAGAGTAAGGAGAGGAAAAATTACATCTCAGTAGTCAGAATTCTTGACCCCATAGCCCCTATTTTCTTAATCTTTCTAATCTGGATCCCCCACTTTAGACCTCTGTTCCTCATCATTGTTATGCTCTCATCTTCTTACCACAGCTCCACACTCCCCAACCCAAGGCAGGTAATTGCTAGTTCATAGAAATATGGTATCTTGCTCTTAAAAAAAAAAAAAAAAAAAATTGAAATCTTCTGTGCCCACAAATATCCCAGCCCATCAGTGGTATTCCCATTGCAAAGCAAATTTCCTCCTGACTGCAAAGGCTGTCTGCTGAAGCTGGAAAAGGAAGCTCTAAACAAGCTGGTGTTTTTTCTGCCATTTAGAATATGAAAGGAGGTGGCCAAATATCTGAGACTGCTTCTACCTCTCAAGGGCTTCTGTGGCTTCTTCTGGGCCCCTTTGTACATTGAGCCAGATGCTGGTGGTAGCTCCTTGCTGCGCAGGTGTGTAACTACCTTCCAAGCATGGGCCAGCATAAAGCCAAACACACTACCTTACCCATAGCACATGATGGGCCCAAAACATTAAGAGCAGTTTGCAATTCAGCTATAGGCCAGCCATAAAACAAGCTCTCAGGACAGCCATTTCCACCCATGGCAGAGGTATGTGAAACGCGATGGTTTAAATTTGAAGAAGTCCATGCTCAGTTTCTATTATTTTGTCCTGCATT
The DNA here is from genome assembly GCF_026979565.1 of Vidua chalybeata. Taxonomy (NCBI): domain Eukaryota; kingdom Metazoa; phylum Chordata; class Aves; order Passeriformes; family Viduidae; genus Vidua; species Vidua chalybeata. The sequence continues at coordinate 101,581,545 of NC_071530.1, forward strand.
CAAATGTTTGAAGTGCCCAGCAGGTGCCACTGACTTCTGTGAATGATTTCTTGTAATTTCTAACCAAACTCATCTGACATAGTTACTACCAATCACCATCTGTCATTTCCAAACACTATTCCGGCTATTCTCCAAATTTTCCAGACTTGCAAATTTCTCTCTCTGTCTGCTGCAAGTGCCAGCCTTTACCAAATTTCTTGCACTCTTGACTGAGAAAGATTATATAAACCAGAAAAAAATAATTTCGAATTTCAAAAGAACAATTTCTCTCCAGTCTGTGACTTGGGCAAAGTTTCAGGTCAGCTCTTTATTTTACCTCTGCTGATTCCCACATTGCAGTTTATGATGGAAACCTGAACCAAGGAACACTCTCAGAATGGCTACAGTGAGCCTGGACACACATTATAAACCAGGCTCTGAGATTTGTTTGTTCAAGAGTTCTGACCAAACACATTTACCGTGCATTAAATGCAACTTATTTGAAAGGTATTTGAGAGCTAAATTTGGCTTAGTATTTCCTTTTATCTTTTATGGGTTGTGGAAATTTTCCCTGCTTAATTATCAAAGCATTTTATGGTCTTCTACAGTCCCCAGGAAAAGAGGGACAGAAGAGAAAGGTGGGGGAGGCAGCCTGATCCATCAAGGCATCAGGATGAAAGCCTGACCTCCAGAGCTCCTGGGGAATGGTAGGGTTTGTCTCTCCCAAAGCTAGAGAGTGCTTGCCCTTCTGCAGGAGGGCTGGAGGCTTTGAAATCAGAATCCAGCATCCAACAGCTGTAGTAATTTGTGTGGCATGAGCGTGTCATACCCTAGACAATGCACCAAATCCAGCTCCTCAGTGTTTGGAGAGGGTGGTCAAGGCTTGCTGTGATTACAGCTCCCACAACAGGCAGCTTCTCCCGTGGTGATGGTCATGGAGAGCAGGAAAACAAGTATGGTGGCTGCAATTCACCAGTGTCTGCTCAGCTGGTGCAGGGCAAGGAAAATGGCTTTTTTTAATCAGCCTGACTAAATTGATAAGCACTGAAGAGGAAAAGCCAATTTAAAACCCAAGTTTTTTTTTCCTTAAATACCCATGGCAAATAATTACAAAAGGCATGATTTCCTCACAGCTAGACTGAGGTTGCAGGGGGCCTGCAGAGACTCTGGACTTGCCAGTAGCCAGTGTCATGGTGGTGAAGAGAACCAGACTTTTCTGGAGCATCAGACCACACCTGGGAAGTCTGTTTCCTATTTTGTGCCCTTCTTCACCCATTCTCTTCCTCTTCTGACTACTGGAATGGCAAAGAAAGACTCCTTTCTCTTGCATTTGCACAGAGTCCAGCACCATGAGGTTACCAAACTCTCTGCTTACAAATACCACAGAATCAAATAACTGAAGAATAAATTCTTCTAAAACTAATCCAGACCCCTTTTATTCTAGTGTATTCCAATGGAAATTTGATACCTAATCTTCCAGGAAATCCTGCTAGATGTTTAACTGGATATCATTTAATTAAGCTCCTTTAAAAAAAATCATATGATCCTACCTACTAGACTATCCTTTGAAGATTTTGGCATTCAACAGCAGGCGACTATGAAAGATTTTATAGTAACCATAAATCAATTTCCAGGTTACAGTAGTAAGGGAGCATCACATTTATTCAGACCGCTTCCCTCCTTGTTCTGTCAGATGAAGTTAAACACCCAGCACTGTAAATAATCTAGGCACACTTGCCAGCATCCAAGGCTGGCCCAGATTTTCAAAGGCTATACCAAGCTCTTCAATAAGCTTAGATACCTTCCAACTCAACAGGTTGAAAAGCACAATTTTGCCTAATCATGCTTATTTCTCCCACAATGTGTCTGAAAAAACAGTGACTCTGACACGTGCATACAGTCCTGGTGCTCATTCATGTATGGCAGCGATACGGCATTTGTATTGCAGCCAGTTCAACACCCAATGTACATAAAACAAGATTTTTGCATTAATGGTGGAAGATTTTACACATATTAGAACAAGGCAGCAGGAAAGTGTAATTTTAGAACCTAGGTAAGTACTAGATATAGTTGTAGATCAAGAAGAAAATTGAGAGCTTATTACCCTCTGCACTCACATTTCTCCATATATGTCTGGTTTATATCTGTGACCTATACTTTAAAACCTCTTTAGATGGTTCAAAATAAATGTGGTATATACACTGCACCTTCTCTTACCCTGGCCCAGCACTCCAAGCCAAGAAATCAAATTAATAGCCAGATATTTACATTTTGGCTCCACAACAAAGACAGGCCATCCCTCTGTGAGATCCAAATAAACAAAACAAACAAAAAATTTGTTTGGGTAGAAAGTCATAGAGAATATGGCAGAGGTAGAAAAAGTACACGGGAAAGAAATTTCAAAGATTAATTTGAACATGAGGAATGGTATTTCTAATAAATTGTACAGCTGACAACTGAGCAGATTTTGGTAGAAGAGATCTTCAAAACACAAGCTATTTATACTCTCTCAAGTCTTATTCATTCCTGGAAAGGGGTACCTAATTTTTTTGCCTCTGCCTAGTTCCAGGCTTTTCCCATCACTTTCTTCCCACCTGCCTTCTGCCAGGAATGAGGGACAATTTCTAACAGGGATAGGAAATAAAAGGATGGTAGGAAAGGAAGGGGAAAAGTCAAATATTTCTGTGTCTTTATTCCAGCCCCATAGCCCAGAATTTAATGCACAGTCCAAATGAATGCAAGGAAACATTTTATAAGAAAATGAAAAGGGATTAAACCATGTGTCCAGCATCACATCAGCAGGACAGAAATCATCCCCTCAAAACTGAAATATGATAGCAAAGAACCATACACTAAAACTGCCTTGTGAACACCTCAACTAGAGGTAGGCAGCTCTAAGTTGCACAGTACTGAAAGTGAAAATGCCAACAAAAAATTCAGCCTGTTGTTTCCAGGTGCTTCACCCAGGAGCAGCTGCTCTTTCTTCCTACTAAAAACCTATAGAGCAAGGTCTGGCCTTGATGAAAGAAGTCAGCCTTTACTGTAGGCTTTGTGGTGATATCCCTTAGTAAATTGGATTTACCACCTTGCACCCTTCTTCTCAGAAAAATAATAGTGATTATATCTATTAAAAAGCAGGCTCGGAAAGCTTTCCTCTTCCCTTCCTGAGGAAAAGCAAAACCTTGGCAGCTAAAAATAAATAAAAACCTGGGGAAATGAAAAATTGAAAAAGAACAGAGAGATGAGATATATTTAGGTTTTTGAAGATCAAGAAAGGAATAGACATGCCAGGTACAGAGGTTACCACCAGAAAAATAAAAACAGCCCTGGGAGATGAAGACTGTGGGTTTAGGCAGGGGAACTAAATTTGCAGCCCAAGTCTACTTAAGCAGATATTAAGGTGGCAAAGTCCCAAAACAGAATTTCTAGCTAATAAAGCAGAGCCACACACCAGTTTCAGGTCAAACATAAACATGTATTTTTGCTAAATAGTAACAAAAATGTTCTGAAATTAATTAAAAGACAGACTAGCTACAAGTCTGGATAGAAGTATGTAGAAAAAACACATTTTTCTTCTGCTCACAAAAGCGTTGCAGTCTTTTGATTAGTCTTCTGTGAAAGGAAAAAAGCCTTTTCAGTTAAAAGTTAATAACTTTCTCATATATAATATGCTACAATCTGCTTGCGCTGAAATTTATGGCTAACCTTACTATTGAAATCTTGGCAAAAGGTATCTGTCTGCAGTTTGGAGATATGCTGCTTTTAATATTTCCTTAGATTTTTGGTTCATTTCGTGAACAATCCAAACAGCTGAATTCCTAGTATTAAGGACAAACCATTATACTGTCCTTTGTCCTCAGTATTTGTATATAGTTATTGATAACTTTGTGTACCACAAGCAAATATTTGCTTTTGACTCTCAGATTTTTAATTTTTTTTCTTTAACAGAGACGCTTTTGTTTGTATACAGCCAGTTCCTGTCAGGCAATGCATGATAAGCATCACCTCTTGATCCTGTCCTGAACAACATCAATAGTAGAGACCACAGCTGTATCAATCATCTGCAGAGGAGATGCTTTGGCCCAGTGTGTCCACTGCACACAACTCCTAGCCAAGGGCAAAGACAGATGCCTGCTCAGCTCCAGGGTGATAGAAAGTCACATGGCCATGCTCAACCCCTGCTTCTGCAGCTCAGATAAGCTGAGTGCTGAAGAAATCATGAATTTAACATAGTGCCTAGGAGTATCTAGCATGTGGTGTTGCAAAGTTATATTTTAGTGCTTCAATCCCTAAAAAAAAAGTAAAGGAGTTCATTACTGCTGCCCAGGTAAGGGCAGAATAACTTACTTGTTTCCTCTTTAAAATCTCACTCACATTCATATTATTGATGTAAAAATATTTTTACTCCAGTTGAAACTCGACAACCACATCCACATCTTTGACTATAGCCAGCCATTCATGACCTGTGTATTTTCATTCCTGAGGGATGTTCACAAAGTATTTTTCTTTTCAATTTGCCTCCACCCAGTTTACATTGTTTTCAGTCCTGATGCAGCTCTCCACTCACTGATCAGCAGGAAGCACAGGATGATGAGCCAGTCAGGACAGCCAGCCAGGCAGGCCATGTAGCACTAACAATACACCTGCTGTTGACAGCCACGCCCGTGAGGCAAAACCAAGTTTGCTGACTACAGTGGTGCTGTCTCATTAGTCCAGTTGAAAGACCCAGGTCACCTGCTTCTTTGTAAGGATTCCAGGTTCAGTGTTCAAGCATGACCTACAGTAAACACCAGATACAAAACACAGCTAAAGGATGAAGGGAAGGAAAAGAGCACCCACACATCATCTCCACAGCAGCAGGTAGGCTATAGCATATTTCAATCAAATGTCAGTAACCCTCTACAAATGTAGAGCATATATATGCATATACAGAGCAATGCATACTTTGAGCTCCTATATATCTGCACAAAAATGAATAAACAGTGCCAGTGGAAAGCCATAAGATTGTCACCTAGATAAATTGCATAAATCTAATATTTCAGATTGCTGAAAATAGACTTTGGCTGTTTGATTCAACCATAAATCAGGATCCCTGTTAATCTGGATTTAGAGTGGCTTTCCTGTGCAGTTTTGAGAGTCTCAAAGGAATATACTGTTCACTGATTTATGTACTAGTCTTGCTGAAAAGTTGATTTACCTTTGCTTTCTGCAAACAGTGAATTGCAGCTCACTGGTTTCTCTGAATATGCAAAGCCTGTACTGTATATAAAGGTGGGAGAGTTTGACAGTTTGCAGCTAAGTAAATCACACTGATCCCAGTGTTTGCCTTGAGATTTACAGTGCCTGCTATAGTTTAGTTCCCCAGTGCCAACCCAGAAAATACAGCCAAATAGGAAAGTGTTTTGTCATCATTTCGTACACTGGATCTTCTTTCATTTATCCATTATCTCAAAATCACTCTACCTAATAAATTCCACTTGGAAAAGCATTACCAATGACACCTAGAAATGTTTTAAAAATTAATTTGATAACTATCTCAACCAGGATATTTCAGCTCTTGAAAACAAATATTGGGCTTTAGGAAGTTTCCTTTAGATTCCCAGCAATGCTTGCTTACTTTAATATGAGCCACTGCATACATTCATATTTAAAAGAGCAACAGCAGCATGCATACACTTCAGAGCCTTTATTTTCTGAAAGTAAAAGAAGTAGGCTAACCATAGACATGTCTATTTCAGAGAAAGAAAAAAAAAAAAAAAAAACAAAAACAAAAAACACAACAACCAAACCAAGCAACCAACCAGTGGAGAGCAGCAGAATTCACATTATGAATTGCACTCAGTATTCTCCATACCCATTGCTCCTGCACATTTGATAAGAATACCATAATATTTATTTCCATGCATGTGATAAAACACAAACCTATGATCAGTTACAACATTATAACAGATATTTCAGGACAATATATCTTCTCAAAGTCGTTTAGCCAACCCATTTGCCACATTCAATATTTGCAAATTCTGATTCTTTGCCTACAGAGGTGACCCAGCTGCCACAATATTGCAGATATCAAGGTTGCAGATATTTTTCTTTCTGCTGCTCTTTAATTTGGCAAACTATAACTTGACACATTCTTTGTAGGAATTTTTCTTGCTTCTGGAAAGGATTGTGCACCTCATTGACCAGCTGAATAATGTGGAAATATTATCTCCTTTGTAGGAAATTATGCTGCCACTGTCACAATATGAAGACAGCATAATTTATAACTCCTTCTCTCCCTCCTCCTTTCATTTTGGCCTGGACACTGTGTCACGTATCAAATTTCAAGCCATTTTTCATTTTAGGAGCTAATCTGTTTGGTTACTGGAGTGGAATGACAGAACACACCTGTGATCAAAGGGAAAGGTAGATGGAAAAAAACATCTCCTGAGTTCATGTACATCCATTACCCCGACCTTGCTACACAGTGCTTCATATAGATTTGGTCAATTATTAGACATTTGACAGTTATTTCCAGCACAAAGAAAGTATTGAGCAAGTTTGGCAAGCATTTTGTTCTTTATTAATTGAAACTGTCTCAAGTAATGACTTGAGAGAGGTCGAATATCTCTTGATAAAAAACATTTTAAAATTCTTTCTGTATAAAGGAGCATATTCACAGTGACAAAATCCAGAAATCATCATTCTTTAAGATGGAGCAAGACCACCCTCTGCTACCCAAACCAACAGAGTATCAGGACCTTCTTTAGTGAAGAAAACCCAGATTCAAGACCTGGCTTAAACTTATTAAGGGTTTTCAAACCCGGATTAGGCTAATTCAGGGCTTTCCCCTAGGAGCAGTTTTAAGTGTTTCTTTTGTTCCAGTGGGGAACAAAGAAAAACAAATTTTGAGTGCTGCAGTTTTTCCACAGAGATGGAACTTCTCTCACTCAGTCACTTCTAATTATCTTCACTCAGATGATGAGAGCATTGACACATGATGGGATTGCAAGGATTACAAGACAAAGCTAAGGGCCACGATCCCAGCTCTGCAACTGTCTCAGCACTGCAAGGAGGGACAGGGCTGCTGGCACCACACTTTAATTAATGTTTCCCTTACGGCTTACGGATTTCTAAACCAGTCTTGGGATTTAGTTCTTTTTTTTCCCCCAAGCTCTGTCTTGACCAGGGAGCATGCTCAAACTAGGAAAGAGAGGAAAAATGGTGTAGAAGGAATCACATCTGAGCAGACTGTGAAGAACTTGATTATCAGTTCATCTCTAGTACATGTTGCTGATTCTGTCCTCTTTTTATACCCAGGTCATATTCCCCTTAATGGTTTTCTGGATCAGTAGAAAATAATAAATAATGAAGAAATAAAGCCAATTCTAGCTGCTTATTTGCTTCCTTCCTCCATTCAGTTGGGAGTTGGAACTAGATGATCTTTAAGGTCCCTTCCAACAAAAGCCTATGGTTCCATGACTCATTTGAAATAATAAATTATCTTCCATTGCTACAGATGCTACTACTGTGGAGCAGAGGGTATTGTGAATTCAGTAAATGTCAAAAGTTTGGTAAGTTCTTTCAAGTGAGACAAATGGGTGGCCTGCTCATGTGACCCACTACAACAACAAGAACTGCAACAAAAATCACATAAATAAAAATGAGGAACTGCTTCCTTTCCTTCTCTCCATCCACCCCATGGAAATATTTCCCATGGCTGACTAATGTAAAATCATCTAGAAAATAAAGGATTTAGAAAACTGCCTCTAGATTAAAAAAAAAATATTATCACTTTTCCATCAGTTTTAATTAAAGTCATTCAAAATGCAAGATAACTGTCCAGAAGAAGCAGGAAAGTGTAAACATATTATTTTGTAATTGCTGGTTTTCCTAGAAAACCTTCCATTGTTACAAGACACATTTTCATTTTTTCAGCAATAATACAATCGTTTTCTCATCTCTTGGTAGAGATGAGAAATCTCTTAAAAACTGATATGAGAGTCCTCATCTCTCTTCCCTTGAAGGAAGAACCATAAAACACATTCATCATTTTCTCTATGGGATTCCAAAAACAGGTGTTAGAAATTTCAGAGACACTCATTACAAAATCATTATATCATCTTTACAGGCAGAAAACATGATCTTCCAAATGCCATCCTATTCCAGAGGCATGAGACACTGGCAACCAGCACAAAACCAGCTACAACACAAAACCAGCAAGCCAAATAAAAAGGCACTCCCAGTAATAAACAGTGTGCATTTGCTCAAAGGCAAGCTTGTCTCATTGTGGGAAATAGCTACCACTCTGCAGCTAGGAGAGGGTAGGTTTGTTCCACTACCCTCCAATATGCCACAGGAATATTTCCTCTAAAACAGCATGGAAGGCATCAACATAGAGGTATTGGACAGCATCCAAAATTCTCAGTTGCCCTCTCTCACTGATCTCGTGTGCAATGAAGCCCAAGTACCACACAACTCATACTGTACCTCCAGATTCAGGACTGGATTCTGCCCCAAGCAAACCCACAGGATTCCATGATCTTACAGAGAAATGAAAAACAAACTTTAGTCTGCTTTTTTTGAGAGCTAGAAAAGTTCTCTAAACATCCCCTTAGCAATAAGGTCAATGCATTTTGGAGAGTGCTTTTTGCAATTGCAGAGGTGTCTGTAAACTGACAGCAGTTTATGCAAAATAAAAAATTTGCATACCTTGAAACATATTAGTCAAATATCGCAAAAAAACAACAATAAAAAAAAAGATAATCAAATGAATATAGAGTTTCTGTTGTGGAAACATTTTTGCTAACCAATTTCCATTTTCATATGCTCTTCTTATATCTGCTTCTAGCTAAAATCAGGGGGAAAAATAGCATAACTTATTATGCTTTCAATACCTCCACCTTGTTCGATGTTGGGAAGCTTAGTCAAACACTTGAGCAATTCTGAATAGAAAGAACTGTTGAGCTCTTATGTCAGATTTTGCTGGGAAAAACATCCCAGTTTGTCAAACTCATTTTTTGTCAAAATTTATCAGTTTTAAGTTTGAAATTTACCCATTTCAATATTGTAACAGGGATCTGAGCATGAAAATAAAACATGGAAAGTGAAAAAGGGGAGAAGGGAACCTTAACTGTTCGGAAGGCAGCATAACACCATACTCTCAAATACCATTAATCTATCACCCACAGACCCTGTAATTACAAAACCAAACAACACAGAGATGATAAACAAAGAGTATGGACTCCAAAAGCTGTGATAACCTCCTCACAGGAGGCCAGGGCTCAACACTGTTGAAGTTTTCCACTCAGCTTCATTCAGAATGGATTCAACCAGAAGCCAGGGAAGGACCATTGTGCCCAAGGCACTTTATCTTTTGTTAAATGCAGAGCTTGGTTTTAAGAAATAACCATTTTCCAGCAATATGTTTTCACAGGAAAAATTCCCAAAAATATATTCTTTAAAGAAAGCCAGCCTCCAGATCAGAAACCTAGATTAAATAACTTGAAGACATTTCCAAGAAACATCTGTTTCTTCCACATGAGCTTCCAAGTCTGTTCTCATCTACTCCTTCTTAATCTTCTATAGTTCTGTTGTTTGTTTGCTTTTCTTGTTAATGAGCTAGAGAAACCCCTGTCTCTTCTGCTACAAAAGAATTGCAAAGGAAAAGAATAGTTAATTGCATAAAGGATGACTTTCTTAGAGCAACACAAAGATTACAAACACTGAAAAACACTCGGCTTGCTGATGGGGGGGCTGTAAATACGAAGACATGCAACTCATCTTGTGGCTTGTTTTGAGGACAGAAAGTAGAAACATTAAAATTTCTGATGCTGGCACTGCTCATAGGCACTAAAACACGACAGCAATACCTCTAGAGAGACTTGAGCTTGTTCTGCTTGTAGTCCCAAGCTGACAAGAAACCCACAGCTGTGGTTAGCAGGGCACCAACCCAAGCTAATAAAGCTCAGCTGAGAGCAGGGCATGTTAGTTTAGGGCCGGTGCCACACTGGTTTGCTAGATGGCTTCCAGTCAGCTCAGAGCATGCTCACACCTCCTTGTGAGCGATTGCGTGGCCTCTACTTTAGACAGATACAAAAACATAACACAGGAGTTCAAAAGTCTTTGGTTTTGTGCACACACACAGTAGTTAGAGAGGCCTCTGCTAGCAGATGTGCTAAACTATGCCTGTTGGTGGGTTATGCTGATTCCGGGTACGACACCCGGACCCAACAGGTGCTTCTGCCCATGGAAATGTGCCCCAGTTTAAAACTAAAAATGCTGCAGCCAGACAAAGATTTGGGGCTCATTAAAACCCAAAATATTTCAGGCATGTATTTCACAAAAGTGATCTACTATTTCACGTTGCTGAAAAAAAAATCCATGGAAACAAAAGACATTAGCAAGGTCAAGCCACTAGTGGGTCTCATGAGATCCTTGTATGGTACACTGAGGAAGCTCACTGAGATGCTCATGCTCTGGAATGTTGCGTGTGATGATGTAATGTGGTGTTATGATATGCTTGTGACATGTTTACAGCTGACCTCTCTAATATGGTGTTTTAGAGGAGAGAGGGCTGCAGTGGAGATGAGGAATGGAAACTGAGAAATCACCTGTCATCATTCACCCTTTGGAGGTTAATACCACTTATCTGAAGTACTCAGCTCTAGTCTGAAAGAATGATTAAGATCCTGCCGTGTTTTTGATAGGAGTAAGAGCTGCCTCCAGAACTGCAATGATACTACTTCACAATTTAGTTGCTATTGCTCTTCTGAAATCTTAGATTTCAGAAACTTTCTCAGACAGAAGCCTGCAAAGCACAAGACAGATAAAAATTGATATGAGTATCTAAATTATTATTATTATCATTGTCTGCTTTGGATAACTTTCTTCATTGGCAATCTGTTTTATGGCCTCTAGGAAACAGAGGATCTTTCATCATTTTCTTCCAAAACAAAATTAACAGCAAAGGATTAAAATGTCTGTAAATTAACACAACTGCTCACATTTCACTGCCAAGGAAAAAGGCTGCTTCATTCTTTACTGTCAGGTCTCTCACACTTCTCATCTGTGGAAGAAGAGCAAAGAAAAACTGCCAAGACTCACTGAATCGCTGAGAAAGTTGTCGAGTGAGCAGGTGTGCCAGTCTCCAAATTGATGTCTCCAAATTGATGCATTTTGAGCTGTCTGCTGACATCTATATGGCAGCATGAGAGTCTGAATGTTGTAGTAATGCAAGGCAAGATCATTGAGAAAGTATCTTTTGCCTGCACCTAGTTTGATGGATGTAGCCTCACAACTCTCAGACTAAATCCTGCTGTATGCGCAATGCATGGAAAATATCTACAGAAGAGTCCGCTGCCCGTGTGACTACACCACCAAATTGGGATGTGGGAACTGTAACAGGCTCCTGAGCAAGAGCAAATTCATTCCTCTCCTCCCCTCAGTAAAGTGCAAAGCATAACCACAGAAGTGCTCCCCTTACCTGCAGTGTTAGGGGGAAAAATATATTGTGTGTGCACACAACAGGTGCTAAACATGTATGTCATGATTTATTGTCACAGCATGTGAATAGTGCACAGGACTTAGAAACCATCTCAGAATGAATTCCCAAAGCCATTAACTGTCAAACTCTTCACACCTGCCAAGTCCAGACCCCCAAACTAATTCATAAGCATTCAGCAACTTGCCTCTTCCCCTGGGGACTTACTGTTATTTTAGCATTAACTTCACTGCCTGCATGAGTATAATTGAGATCAATCTGTCTGATTCTCACAAAAAAACCTTGGTAAAGAAGGGGCATAGACTTCTTATTTGGCATCAATCAAATATCAAGAATGGGATCTCTTTGACATTTACACAATGCCCCAGATTGAGAGATATTCATGGGATTTGAAAAGTAAAGGCTTTGTTGATATTTTTCTAAATTCACTAAGGTAAAGGTATGTTTGCACCACCCATAGCTGGAGTGACAGCCTTGTGCTGGACTTTGCTTGCATGCATTCTTCCCATGCTATATCCCTGCCTAATAAAAACAGGTAGGCCTTAGCCCTGGTCTCATGTACACCCGTTTTCACTGGGTAGTTATGCTAGTCAAGACTTCTCTTACTGTCGAGTGAAAGCAGAAATGGATTCCATCTCTATTTTTCATATTTAAAAGAAGGGTGGGGAAAGGGAGTCTGTTGAAAAACACCAAAAGCTCCAGATCAAGATCTAACCTGATAATTTAGGCTAGTTCTAAGAAGCTTAAAATAAAACAAAACAAAACAAGTAAAACAACATACAAACCTCCCAACAGATAGATCTGTATTTCTTCTGTAAGGTCTGATTGTAGTGGTCTTCCTCATGAAGAAAAAGGAAAAAAAAAATCTGTGAGATTTCCATTATACACCATTTCACTTTGGCAAAGGCTTATACCTTCTTTTCCTCCAATGTTCTCCTTTGCAAATTGTGAACTTCAACATTTTTTGTATAGAAAATAGGTAAAAAATAATTTGCTCTACGTGGCGTTACATTAGTCCTGAACTAAAGTCTTTTTCATTTTAGAGTGGATATCTTTATTAAAAATACAATATCCACAAGCATTCAAATTTTTGGTGAGAGAGACCAATTTTCAATTCTGTCTGCATTTCTGGAAGAAAAAACTTAAGCATGAGACCTTTACACCTTTGTAAACCTGTTTAATAGCCCCTAATATCAATGTACTTTCTTCTACTAATTATGGTACAGACAATTGAATTTTCACAGTCCTCTTTCTCTTCTGATATTTACGAGGAGCTAAAGGACTGATTTTATACACTGCAGATCCGAAAATTACTTTTGGACTTAACACAGTAATTTAAATGCCAAGAATTTAAAGGCCTCACAAATGTCTTGGATTTGTAGTTCATGAAAAGTTTCATTCTTTGAAAGAGTCTCTGAACAGTCTTGCCAGGGAAGTGGTGGTAAAATGGTTTTAGCACTTCTGTGAAAACTGTAGCACAGATGATTAGAGATTATAATACACAGAAGGCCTTGGAGAGTACATAAGATATTAACAACACTTGGAAGCTTAACTAGAAGCTGGTCAAAGAAAACCAACATAAATCCCTCTTATCTTTTCCTTTCCCACCGTAGTTCAGTCATTTTACACACACAAAACATAAACAAAATGAGAATGAAAATGCTTAGTTCCAGCGTGGCTGTTGAGCTGCCTCAAAGAGTAAGTTGGTCTGGTTAACATCATTCATATGACAGAATAACAACTTAATGTCATGAGGCTCTGCCACAGCATATCCCAGATTTTGAAACCATTAAATGTTTCAGAATTGGGGTTCAGTATTTCCTAGCAAAACACAATACTTCATGCAGCGTTGTTTCTTAATTATAGACTGAAATTTTTGTCAGCTTTTTTTTTAAGCAAGGTTTTGTATGTATTTTTCCACTGACCACTAGACAAGTCTGCAAAGGTTCAAGGGTTGAATTTCCAGCCTTTTTGAAGACAACACATCATATTAGTGGCCATATTGGTGGGGCTAAAAGGTTGTCCTTCTGTAGGTGATGGTGGTCCTGCCCTGGCAAGCGTTGGAGAGTAAATCTGAAATGTCTCTTCAGGGAGCCATGCAAAAGTTATGTATGAGGAGAAAGGCAGAGAATTGCTGCTATATCAGAAACAGGATAGAAAACAAAGGATAGGATTAAGTAATGAATTTTCTAAGCAGGAGTCATCAGCTAGTGCCTTGAAATGCTTAATAAATATGTTGAGATACCTGTAAAAATGTGGGGAAGGGACAAGCCAGCATTGACAGGTGATTTGCTTATTTACAGCTTGGTCCCGGGTAGAGTGGACTAACCACAGCATCACAGAATCATTAATGCTGGAAAAGACTTCTAAGATCATGGAGCCCAACTATGTTCACCACTCAACCTTGTCTTCAAGTGCCATATCCACATGCCTTGTGAACACTTCTGGACATGGAGACTCCATCATTGCCCTGGGCAGCCTATTTCTATCCCTGATCACCATTTGCATGAAGAAATTTTTCCCAATATCCAATCTACACCTCCCGTGGAATAATTTGAAACCATTTCCTCTGGTTCTGTCACTTGCTACCTGGGAGAAGAGACTGACACTCACTTGGCTACACCCTCCCTTCAGGCAGTTGTGGAGAGCAATAAGGTCACCCCTGAGCATCCTCTTCTCCAGGCTAAACACCCCCAGCTCCCTCAGCCTCTTCTCACAGCACATGTGCTCTAGACCCTTCACCAGCTCTGTTGCTCTTCTCTGTACACACTCCAGCACCTCAATGTCTTTTATGTAGTGAAGGGCCCAAAACTGAACATAGGATTCGAAGTGCAGCCTCAGCAGTGCCCAGTACAGGGTGACAATCCCTTCCCTATTCCTGTTGGCTGCACCATGTCTAATAGAAATAAGGATGTCATTTCTTGACGTAGAGGTCAAGTAAACCAGAAACACCACGGTAAAGCCAAAAGTAAAACAGAAAATACCCACCCTTTTGAAAAGGAAAAAATTAAATATAACCTGGTCTTATATAGGACAGCATCTTGACAACAACTTCAATCAAAAGAGAGAGAGTGTGAGATATGGTAGGGCGCTTCGAGAAAGCTTTTTGTACATTGACAGCCAAGAGTGAAGGAAATGTTGAGGACTAACCACCTCAGCAAGGATGTTGCAGGAGAGAGGCAGGCTTAGCCAAGAGGCAGAGCTTCTCCTGTCAAGTTTGTAAAGCTTGGAATCTAGAACATTAGAAAGATGATGGGCAGTCTGGGATATGATGGAAGTATATAGAATATAGAATACAGCTCATACAGAAAAGACTGGATGGAACCTTTCTTCATTCTGTCCTGGACTCTGCAGTCAGTGCAATAAAACAGCTAAATATCCAGTGCTTCTGCAGAGAACACTGGATTAAAATGAGGAGCACACTGTCCCAAAAGAAGGAGATGCTGAGGGATAATCAGGATTCAAGTCCTGTGATATGAAAAATGCACAGTTATCATGAACAGCAATACTTTTGGAAGAGATGGTATGTTGCATCCCGGGCTGACACCCTACTCTTTCAAGTACAAACCAATTGTTCGATACTGCAATTAAAACTGCAATTAAGATCAGACTAGCTGCTTTCTGCAAAGTTCATGATCTTCCTTCAGGATCCAGCTGATGAGATTGCAAATGCACAGCCTGCAAAAGCAAAGTAAGCTGAAGCTGTTTTCTCATTGCAGCGGGAGGTATAGGAAGATCCTGTGAAACAAAATCAATTTAATGAAGGAAAGTAACTCAAACTCCCACAGTTCTGCTTGAGCTATGTGTTTTTCTGATCTTTTAGTCAGCCTCCCTTTTTAATTTTCCCCAGTGCTCTGAGATGCATAATTTAATATTTCAAATTCATTGCCTTTCTGACCTACATTTATCAGGCACTTTGAAGCCAAACATAGTGACACCTTTTTAAAAGGACTTGGACAAAAACAAATGCCTGCACTTTTTTGCTATGCACATGAAAATTCATAAGAACAAACCATTCCCTGTGCTTTGAAATTATCTAGAAATACGTTTGGCAAAAAACCATTTCTGTGTGTCTGAGAAGAAAATTACTACATTTAAGAAACCATCTTTAGACAATTTAGCAAGGGCTACTTTGTGTGCCCAAATTCTTTAGAAACTATTTATCCAAGCAATAGTTGAAAATAATTATCTAACCACATGCTTACAAAGGAAGGCAAGATTTGTAAGGCAGATAATATCTTTCAAGTCCGTATAGCTGGAGAAAGCAAACAAGTTTTCAGGCATACATGCCTTTCCCCAGCTCATTTTTTTATCTCATCTTTATAAGCTGGTGTAATAAAATAAACCATTTACATTCCAAAACTATCACAGCTACAACACTGATACTGATACTCACAAAGCTGGAGACTGAAAAGGCACACTTCATATGGGTGTAAGATGTCAGCTGAAAACTCTTATAGCATAGTGGCGAGCAAAAAAACCCCATAACTTTACCAGCAAATATTTCTACAAAAGTGTGTGTGTCAAAGTTCTACCTTAAAGAACTTTCTGGTGAGAATGAAAACCTTACAGGGTTTTTTAGTTTTATTTTATTTTTTTACTGTTGTTGTTAATAGGAATGTCCTGTTCAGAGAATTTCAATGCCAAGGAAAAAAAAAAAAAAAAAGGCAGGCACAGGGGTGACTGGATGCTGTAGATTCCTCACAGTTATAAACGAAATACCGTAAAACACATCTGGGAGCCACATTGCTGAAGGCTGAACAAAATGAAGCTAATGATCTGAGAGCCAAAGCAGCACTGAGACTGAAGGCAGAGAGAGCCCTGAATATGCAGCAGAGCAGAATGTGAAGCATCATGAAGCATCATCTCTCCATCTGCAGTTGAGAGATTCCAAATTTGCCAGAACTGCTTTCAATATAAATGTATCTGATCTTGTTTACTTCTACCAGACATGCAATGATGGGAGGCAGCAAAATGCTGGAGAAAATTGTGGCTTTGCTTCTCAATATTCTCCTGTGCCTTTCCCACCTTAATGCTTCTTGGGTGCCTGCCTCACTCTTCCCATCAGAGGAAATAAATACAGGTAACAGGACCTGCTCAAAAGCAACCTTCAAACCTTTGGAAAAAAGTCTGTTATACATGGAGGCTGAACAATTCCTACATTTGAGGGATCACAGATCCTTCATTTAGGTATGTTTGGAGAGCAAACCCTAACTGAATGCTTGGAAGCGTCATCCGCGAGTGTACTTTCTCCAGTGGCTTTGTGGATTGCAGAAGGGTTGCTGCTCACTGTGATGCTTATCCACATATGTGTAACTGATGTCAGTGATGGAAGAAATCATCCCTCATTTGTTCTTGGAAAGTGTCTTACGTAGGTAATTTTCCTCTGCATGGGGTATTTATTCATGCCTTCTTTTAAAGACCCTGTAAGATTTGTTGTTCCTTTGTTCCTTTTATCTACAGTCTGGTCTTCCTCAAATCTCCATGTCACTCATTTCACATGTGAACAGAGCCATGAAAGGAAGACACTGAAGTGGATCCTGTGTGGTTTCAGCTCAGCTGCACCCTTCACACTGATGTCTCTCACAACCCTTAGTGAGGCTCACCCAGCCGTGTCTCTTGCTATATTTCTTAGGTCACACAAAGAACTGCAGACCCACTGCTTGCTCCACCCCAGCAGACCACCAAGGCCACCAAGTTGGCTGCCCTCGATGCCACAGGAAGGACATCAGCTGGTTAGGAAAGGAGCTTGTTCTGGTGTGGTTGCTGTCTCGAAAGGACAGCTGCCATCCCTCATCTTGCAAGGAGATGAGTCCTCGCAGTGCCCCACGTCTCACTGGGACAAGGTGGCTGCTCTTGCCGTGGCTTCATTGTGCCACGTCTTCCTTGTGCTTTCCAAGGAGCTCTCCAGGCATGAGAGCAGGGCTTGCTTTGCACGGCTGCGTGCAGACTCAATCTGGAAACCGTCCGTCTGCCCCGGCACACGCAGCACCACTGGAGCAGCACTGTCCTTCAGCAACTGGCTTGCACAAGAAGCTGCCAGCTACTGTAATCCTTAAAAAATTGGAGGTTCCCCACATGAAACAAAGCACATCCAAACTGTGGAGTAAACCCGTGTATATCTACAGTCCCAAATTAATTAATGGAAAAATCATTTAGCAAGGACTGTAGAAGGGATGGTAAAAGCAACAAAGCAAAGACAGATTGACCTGTTGATTTCCACCAGGTACAAAGACAATTTTGTCAGTGGCTATTCCATCTGCAGAGTAAGATGTTGGTTTTGTTTTGTTGAGCTGTTTTCCTATTTGAAGCTCCTCATGGAAGCAGCAGCTCCATAGAGCATGGCCTCTCATTTTCTTACGGAGCCTTCCAGAACAATAAGGCCCCGCATAGCTGAAAAAAAAGATAAATAGCTTGAATTAAAAAGGATTGGTTTATAGATTTTTTTATTCTTTTTAAAAAACCAAATTGCCCCTCCCAGGATACTTCAGCCAGCACTGCAGAAATGTAGACAAATTATAAGCCATGAGAAACCAAAGAAAATGTTAAGTAGCTAAAAAGGGGGCTCGGCTGGATTTAAAAAAATGGAAAGGAGTAGCTGTTGTGTGTACAGTTTAGCTGAGCAATGATGGAGGCCATATGTTAACTGGCTACAGGCATCTGTTAGAAATAAACAGCTAGCAGAGGAATAACAAGTTAGGAGAGTAAAAGAGCAACAGTTAGACATAATGACAACCCTAAGGAAGTCAAAATTTAGACTAAACCTCAATTTTTCTTTTTCCATAACAGGTCCTAGGAAGTGGAATATTCCCAGGGTTCTGCATAGACATACTTTTGTATAGTGCACAGTTTTATTCCCTCTCAGTTTAAAGTCACTCATTCTGGAGTCCACAATGTTAATCTCAGTAACCAGAGAGAGAGTTTCTATCCATAAGCATCATTTTCCAGATAAAGGGCCTGTTGCCTGCAGGGAATATTATTAATAAAAAAAATCACTTCAAAATATTGTCTGTTGCTTATGTAAGACAAAACCAAAAGTAAGCAAGTGGGAAAAAAAACCGCAAGCATTGGCCTGTTTATCAAAAACTGGCAAAGACGAAGTAATTTTGTATGTTTTCTGTCTTCTTTTTTATTGCACAGTTGTTCTGATTTTGGATGGGGTTTTTTAAAAAAATTAAAACTACAGCCCATTGTACCCCAAATGTCATTTGAAATTTTAGCAACAACATTGACCTGTCTGACTATTTTCCAGTGTCTCAGGACTCTTGAGCTGGTATCTCTTCTGTAACTGGTTAAGTAAAAACCAGGTGTGTATTCTCCTGGGTCATCTCAGTGAATGTATATTTAGGAGTGATAATTTCTGGATGATATTCAAACATTCCTCTGGATCCATGTCATCTTGGCAAACAGTTTTAGATGCACATACTGACCTGTATCTCTTCATCTGCTCTGTGTTTAGCTCAGCCCTTTTACCACAGCCAGTATATGGATTTCATCACACAGAGGTGCCAAGTCTCTGTAGAATTAGAAAAGAGGAAAAGTGTGTGACTCACCCTGAAGAAGACCAGATGTAATGTTCCCATTACCTGTTATAGTGAACACTCTACTGTTTCAAAACTATCCTGATTTTTAGGGGGTGTACTGACAGCTTCATAGCTTTTCATTGTTATTTGGAAGAATTGCTCCCAAAAAACTCTTTTTTCCTATGGTAAATACATAGGGAAGCAGCCTCAGCAGGTTACAGCTTGAGCCCACCTCTCAAGTTTATTCTTCAACATCTGCATTATGGCAAGATTCCTCAAAGGGAATCTTCATGAGTTTATGAAGCTTAACCAAAATACTTAAAAATAAACCAATTGCTAAACATCAAAGCAGTTCTAGAATGTACTACTCAGCTCCCCAAAGCACACAGCGACACACAGAAATAAATCAAGGTTTTCTCCATAGCTGTGCCTTCATGTTCAGCCTATACCTAGGCCCAGGAGTAGGGCTGACTGTTCAGGTTGACTACTAATGCATTTTATACATCTCCCTGTCTTTAAAAAAATCCTTCCTCCTTCCTCTGCACACACACAGAAGCTTCTCATATTGCCTCTGATGTGCCCAATTTGATATAATTTATTGATTACTGTACTAAGGAATGTTCTAGCAATCCCTTCCATGAGACCATCTTTTTTGTAAGCTTGAATTTTCCCTTTCTCTTGGCTTGAAAATATAAAACAGAGGATACCATCCTTCAGTAGTTGCAGGCAAACCATCTGCTCCCCAAAACACAGTTGAAGGCTTCAGTTATTTAAGAACTGCTGACAGTTTATACATAGTTTCCTTCAAAATAAATAGCCACAAGGACACAGGAAAAAAAAAAGAGAGAGAGAAATGTGTCTATCAAGTTATATACATGCATTTCATACATGATCTAATATTTCATAAAGCTGACTTCAGTGACTTACTCAAGAAAAAACAAATGAAAATGAAGGGCTAAAACAAGTAGTGCAGAAACCCTTTAATCTGTAAAGAAGGAAACTGACAATACATTCAAAGCCTTCCACCAGTATTTACAGAATTATCATCTGAACTTTCACAGACTGAAATCACGGAGTCGAGGTACATGAGCTGGTAACCATTACATATTATTTAGCCTAGAATCCTGTTTCTCTTGGTACCATTACATATCTTGCAATAAACCAAAGATACCAATTTTCTGTAAGTTTGTGGGCACACTTGAAAGTGACTTTGTCTGGCACATAGCAAATCTCCACTTTGTTTATACTCATGTTTAACCACTGCTGAGTCCGGGGCCACCAGCTTGTCCCTGGGCTGAGATCATAGAAATATTGCAGCTCACATCAAAGCCGACCAGAAGCATGAGACACTCTGCACAATGACCTCATGTAAGAGGGAGTATGAGTTCAACAAACTTCAGCTGATACCTTTACATTGAGTGCCAGGCCATCTGAGCAGGGATTTCAGCATTCCACCTTGCTGCTGCTTACCACAACATGACACACTGGGGATAAAAAAAAAAAAAAGAAAATTATCTTTTTCATCTATAATGTCTCTGAGAAAAACATACAGGACTAGAATAAAAGACTCAGAATTGTTTGGGTTGGAAAAGACCTTTAAGATCCTTGAGTCTGAAGTCATATGGTTTAATACCTTATAGTTGCCCAAAGTGGCACAAAAAATTTTCTAAGGTTAAACCACATATATCACCTGGAGATAAAGTGTATTTGGAAAATGAATAAGCCAGAAAAAAATTCCACGGACATTTTTCTTAGCCATTTTATTTTGTGGCACTCATAATGTGTGATTAGTATGGAGCAGTCTGTTGCTGGCTCTGCCAGTTTCATTTTGGGGTTGAAAGAAATTGAATAGTGTCTGAGAGGGGCACAAGACCCCTCAAACTTACATTAGCAGCAGTGGTTGGTTAAGGGGAGCTGGTGGGAGGGCACAGAGTGGAGTAATTGCCAGGTAAGCCCTGTTGCTAGTAAGGCAAAATTGCTTATATGTGAAGTCTGTCCCCAGGGATACATTTGGACTCAGATAAATATTCTGTTGTGGCTGAGGACAAAAGGAGTTCCTGTTCTCCTGAAACCTCTAGTGTTTCTGGCAGAGGAATTTCAAGTCCATCTCAACACTATTTCAGCATTTCTTCCACTCTAATTGAAAGAGAGACAAAAATAAGAGAAGACAGCAGTGCAGAAGCACAGTGTCATTTTAAAAGAAAGTAATGTTGGAAGCTTTTCAAAGTTTGGAATACATTATCATAAATATGTAGTTGTGTAAAAATTAGTGTTCCAGGATGTTCTGAAATAATGGCTAAAGTAATCATCCATGTATTACCTAAAGGCAGTATAGTACCATTGTTAAATATGATGCCTCAAACACTCCTTTATTAATACCTTCATTTTCTCATTTTTCAAACACATTTTCCAAATGTTCCTTATCCAAGAAAACATTTCCCATGACAGATAATTGATTTCAGATTTAAAAACAAACAGAAACCCCAATGGCAACCAACATATCCACTGGAAAATCAGCCATTGTTAAGCCCCAGTGATCTCTATTATACTTGCAGATATTTGCGGTACTGTCCTCATGTCCTGGAAGAAGGATGTGAAACTCTGACATGGGAGATTTGAAATAATCTGCACAAGAATTTCCTGGCAATTACTCTACTCATGAAAAACTGCTTTAGTTTAATCAACCATCCACTCAGGGAAAGAAAGGGCTAGGGGTAAAGGAACCCCACAGGTGTCACCTAGTTGTCACCTGGACACTCTGAAACAGATTTGGCAAATATAAATTATGATTTTTAGAAATGAGGGGGGAAAACAAATCAACCAAAGCAACAAACCCACTCTTCTCCTGAAGTACACATGAACAAAGCCTACTGTTATAGGACATTTGTTCAGGCTGCAAATTCAGGCCCTCAGCAGAAAGGACATGGCGCAATCAAGGCTGTAGTGCTCAGAGATCAGAAAGGACTTGTGCTGCAGGGTAGTCCAAAGACTGTCAGTTTTGCCCCTTGGACTTGATTGCATTTGCTTGGAAATGGGAAGACACTGACAAGGAGTCCAGTGCTGCAGGCAAGTTATTTAAAGCAAACCTTGAAAACCCCAGTTTCAAGGGTACCTAAGCACTTACAGATGCTGACTTATGCCCCCTGACATTATGAGTTATTAGACACTTCATCCAGCTGGGTGTTTTGGAAAATCCAAGCAGATGTCTAAGTACCTTCAAAAATCGTATCTGAATGGAGACCATATTACTTTTGTATTAATAATGTGGTGACCAGCTCATTAAGGAAAACAACTTTTAACTGCTTTCACTCAAGTGGACAAAAACTGTAATAAAATAAATAAAAGGGCTAATTATATGAAAAAAAAAATTAAAATTTCCTTATTTATTTGGTATATTGAAGGTCACTTTATTGAACAAATAAAATGTCTCTTAAACACAATGTAAATTTTCAGTCAAGCTTCCTTTTCTATCCAAAGGCAATGGACTGGACCACACATTATTACAGAGAGTAATATAAAAGATACAAAGCAATTTTAAAAAAATTGAATCTGTTATTTTATTTATATTTCTTATTCAGGTTCAACAAGAAAATCACTCAGGGACAATGTAAGGTCCAAACCACAAACTATTATATAAAACATTCCCAAGAAACTTAAATAAAGTAATTTTCTAGCTTTTCATTTGTTTGTTTCCTATTAGCCATTCATAAATCCTACTAGCATTCCTCTGTGGTAATAGAACAAGTGAAAAGAGAATATTGTCTGAAGAAACATTTTTATCCTAATGTCTTTCAGAAACATTGACAGCAGATGTCTGGATTACTTTAATGTAAACATCCACCAAGAACTTTAAACTTTCCTAAACCAGTTGTAACTACCTGTGTTTGTAAAAATCTTCCTGTTGGTAAAATTAGACCACAAAATACATTTTCCTTTGCACTTAGATAAGAAAAGGACCCAATCTTACTTGGAGACTTGAAGGGAGGAAAAAAAAAGTTCTGTTGTTCTTCCTCTAATTTAATAGCCTGATTACTATCTGAGATATCCATTACTATCCAGAAGATTAGGAGTAACAGCATCTTTGGAACAGAGGATGTGGTATTTTCTCCAAATAGTACTTTCATAAACCAGGAGTATCTACACTTACCTGACTACATTATCTTAATGTCAGAGCCAAACCCATTGGTAGGCACTCTACTGTCTTCAGCAGACTTTGGAGTTGCTAAATGAACAACTGATCTGTTTGAGTCAAATTCTTACACACATTTTTTTATTTTCTTTACCTTCCCAGTAATACAAATGTGTACCTTTAGATGATTAAGTGGAGAACTTGACCTCTGGAAAACTCCTGGTCCTGCTTTTAAAGTTACAAGATGAAATGCTCCTGTGACAGATGCTGCATGAAGGAGTTCTATGCTCCTCGCTCCACCAACATGTGCACACCCCTCATTTCTGAGACTGCCACCAGCTTCACTAGAGAGCTCCAAATGGAGATCTCTTAAACCAGACTGGTCCTTCAGCAGCCCCTACTTGGAAGCACAACAAATTATGAATCCAACAGAGTGATAATTTTACTTAAATCTGATTTTATCTCATCAGACAAGTAGATTGATAATGTACGCTCTTCTCTCCTGTGGCAGGGATTTGAGCTGACAGCCCCATCACAGAAGATTTCCTGTCATTGTAACACTTCTTGTTACTATGTAAAGAAGCCAGGACTGCTAATGAAAACTACTTTTTTTGGTACCATTTCAATTACAAGATTTGTAAAGGGTTTTTGGAGATGTTGTGCTGTTTCTTTGCCTCCGTACTACCTCCTGCATTCGTCTTTTTATTTTGTCTTTCATCTCTTTTCTGATGCCCCACATTCCATCATGCCACACTGCACTCATTAAACAAACCCCTAAATCTAGCTTTTGTCTAGCACTAATCCTTTTATTTCCTAAATCTTATTTAATCCAAAGGGTTTCCTTTCATCTCTTTAACTGTCAGTTGGATCACTACTGTTTCCTATCAACAGCTCCTGAAAATCTTGTATGGAGTTAAAAAGCTTTCAAGTGTTTTTATGATTCTCATTAGATTCTGCTCTCCCCAACACCTGCTAAAGACCATACTGCTGCTGCTCATGCCCTTCTGCCTCCCCTCACCCTGACACAGCACACAAGCAATAATCACATTAGAAAGGGTTTCCCCACTTTTTCTGGAAAGCTCTCTGCCCTAGTTTCAGCCCATATATTAGCAAGACTTGGTTAAAAATGCATTGTTTAATACAGGGCAGAAGTTTTTAGGTAGAAGTGATCAAGGAGAGGGTTACAAGGAAAGCTTTCCCTGGCACTACAAGGAAGGGTTCTCGGTTGGTTTTTCATGCATTAAATCACTGTCCATATGAAAAGGTGTCCGCACTTCTGCCTTGTGCTCCCGTTTCTCCTTTTGATCCCTCAGTGGCCAGTGGAGCAAAACTGGTGAAAGAAGCAGCTTTCAAAAGTCTCTCCCTGTAAGAAGCAGCCATTTGCTAACAACTATCAGGTGTCTGCAGTAATCTTGCCTTCCCACTGTAAGATACTTCAGAGTGAGTCCTGCAGGTGAGATGTTGAGTAGAAGTTACAGTGAGAGGACACCCCAGTTCCCACACTGCCCGTTTGTAGACCATGCATGCCAGCTTTCTGCTCCCAGCCTTCAGTGTCCCAGAGCAGCTCCTCACACTGCCCTGTTCTGCAGCTCTCAGAAAGGCTGTACAAATGCCTTACAAATTTTCTGTTCCTTGCAACCTCCCACAGTGCACGTGACAGCAGTGGAAGCCAAAGCCCAGATCTGGTCAGTGTTCAAAAACCATTTCCTCCAAAGGGAGGCAGAGCTGCTACTATTGCTACGCCATGGTGGGAGGGGAATCTTTATCACACCACCCATCCTTCCACTAGGTACCCCTCACCTCCTTTCAAAAGCACTTGTTGATTTTAAAGAGTCCAGAGGTGACCAGTCATTTTTACACCCTACTAGACAAATAGCCCAGAACATCAGATTTAGCAGATCAGATTTAATATAAAATGTGTGAGATTTATTTCCATTTTTTTCCCCCTCAGACAGCGGCAAGCATGACTATGAACACATGAGCAACACCAGGATCAGTGCACCGAGTCGCAAGCACCCTCGTTCCTTACTGACAGACAGAGGAAAAGACCATTCCGAGCCACCATTGAGCAGCATGAGCTCTTAAACCCTACTAAGTTCAGGCATGGGATTTCATGCTGAATGCTGCCATGTGGGCCCACTGTACATAACCAGTTAAACTGGCTAGATGGCTGCTGCAGTCCACAGCTGCTCTGGTTTGCACTCAGCAGCAAGTTGTTATTTGCTTCCTTTTACACAGCACAAGCCTCATCTCTCTGCAGACATGCAGTAGCACGCCTGCTACCTTTGCACTACCATACTCATGTCCCAGGGTGGGTCCAAGCAAGTTTAGTCAGACTCTAGAGGCTTTTTTTTTAATGCTGAAATATTGTCTAAGAAGGCAATGGCAGGATGAATGGGACTGAAACGAGCATGGGAACGCAGTAACTGTAAATTTGTCCTCACTCGTCTCCTTCATATAATGCTTATTCAAAATCTTCTAATGTTTTTAATTAGATTTTGCTCATTGTGAGCTCTGTATTTCACTCATGTAATGGTATTCTAATTAAGTTAACTAAAAGCTACAAAATTCAGAGCTGGATTTTTAAAAAAATCTTTCAAAACCACAAATGTCTTGTAATGATGGTTGAACAACCTACCTCAGGATCCAGAATCCAATCTTTTCTACAACTCAGGTATCAAATACTCCTACCCAGAAGGTCATCCAGCACCCTTGCAACTGCCTTCTTCAGTGTGGGTGTGATAACAGGACCCAACACAGCCAATCCTCCCAGAGGCAATTTTCCAACATGGTTCTGGAAATTGCAGTGAGCAGGGAGTGACCACAATAACCACTGGGAGAAGATATCAGCTTCACAGATATGAACTGGGCTGTGCCAGTTCCCCTCTATACGAGCTCAGGGCTGGGTGACCAGCACCTGGCTCTCTCACATACTTATTCCTGACAGATGCAGAAAAGCAGAGAAAGAAGTTTCAGGTCTCACCAGTCATTTATAATGCTGCTTCATCATCACCCATCAAAAGCTATGTGATTTCAGCTACCAAATAAAACAATTTACTATCTAAAGGGGAGTTCACGCAGAATTTTTTTTTCCTGTGATATCTGTGAAAGCAAAAGCCAAAGGAAGAAGTAGCCAGTAGCAGCCAAAATCTCAAATTAACACCACTAGTTTAAAAACAAACTGCTACTTTATAGCGATGTAATGTAAAGGATGTGGGGTGAGTGTAATTTGAGTGCAACAGCTTAAAGCTGAAGAATAAACAGTCCTGCTGCCCTTTGAGCCTGACAGAAGAGGTCTGCAGAAATGCTAATGTAAGAGAAGGGCCACAACTGATCTGGGAGTTATGGAGGCATGTGTTGCTACAAGTCAGTCCTGGACTAAAAAACAGTAGCACTTGCATGTATTTTGCAGCTTGACAGAATATTGAGAACCATAGACAATTTAAAGGAAATTATTTTAGAATTATTAACTCCTTCATCATCTTGAAATTTGCCACTTCAACCTGAAGTGACATGGAAGAATAGAACTGTGTTAATACTGGGAACTCTGTAATGATGCAGCACCTCCAGCAATGAGAGGGACAGCAGTGTAGTCCCTCAATTCTTCAAAGCTACCTGGAGACCAGTTTAAAGTCAAGAGATGGCTTGTAGGCTGCATTCAGCAACATCCATCTCACACGCACACAAAACTTGCCAGTGTACCAGCAAAGTTCCTCACACGAAGAAGCAGCGCTCATTTCCCCACACTTAACAAAATGCAAAGTGAGCAGAAGAGCCAGCAGTAGGAAGTAACTGGCAAACAACCATTTGTCACCAGGGCAATTTTAACAGGGGCTGTGGTAGTATTTTTTAAAAACACAGAGGAAGCAAACATTGGACATAAGGCTCAAAAACTGCCTAAAACTTTCTAAAGTGTCATTTAATTGCCTAAATGCTTAGCTAAGGTTTCTCTAGCAGGTTTACTATTTCTGCCATGGCTTTGGCTCCAAAAACACACAGGCAAAAGCAGCACTTAGGCATAGTCCACAAAAAATGGCAAGTTGGGGAGAAATGTAAAAGAAAATCCCCCAAATTCTCATTTTTCATCTGGCTTCACTTTAGAGTCTTTCATAACGTGAGGTCATCCTTCTCCAGGAATTACATGACTTGCCTTCTATCCAAGCAGTTTGCAAATAGTAAATACGTTTTATAAGAGAAAGCTGGAAGGAAAGCAAAATAATTACAGTTGGGTCTTGAATTTATTTTTCATTTTTGATTAAAAAGTCAACATTATTTTCCCAACTCCTTTTTTCTAAATGAAGAAAAATGTTTCAGAGAGCCACCTTGAAGCTACTCAAGGAGCTATTTAGCAGTGTGCCCTGGGAATCTGTTTAGAGGTTTTGGGGGTACATAAGTACTGCTCAGTTGAAAAGAACCATCTTTTAAAAACACAGGAGCAGGCAACCCCATTGTGTCCTAAGTCAAGAAAGCAGGGAAAATGACCAGCTTGGCTGAACAGGAAACTATTTAAAAGAAAGAAGAAATTGTAGGTTTGCTGGAAGTGAGGTCAGGCTTCACAGGAAGTTCACAGGTGGTCAATGGTTGCAAATCTTTTGGATGTGAGCAGCACCTGTTAATTACTGATGGTTTAGGGCTTGTTTAGCTCCTCATACTCATTTTAAAAAATTTCTAAGCTGCTTCCCATGGAAAAACAAAAGAGCCTGAGAACAACAGCATGCCATTAGAGTTCTCATCTGTCTCAACACTGTCTCCAACCTGGCCAACCACTTCTCTAAAAGAGACCATGAGCAGTGCAAGTCAACTATAGATGGTGATGTTTTGTGGTAAATACAACATTTACTAAAAAATAAGCTGTAAAAATTTTCCATTGTAAAAGCAACTTCTCTTGTAGAGTTCATAATTACTATTGCTGTCACCTTCATCATCAAATTACCATTCAGCCAAGGAACTGTTGAGTAAAGTCATCAGCTTGCTGTAGTTATAAAAGAAGAAAAGCAGGAAGGGTAAATAATAACACAGAAATTATTAAAAAAACAGCCTTGTCACAGAGAAAATTAAATCCTTTCCACCGCTGACACTGCCAACTAAATGTTTGTGTTTATCTCTTCTCATCCTTTGTGCTATCCTGGATGTGGGGGATAACTGCATCTTTGGTGAGGCACTGAAGCAGCCTGATGGGCAGCTGCAGCATTTTCCAGGGACTACAGGACCATTTCAGAGACCCCTGAGAACAGGCTGAATCACAGAACTGTCTGTTTGATCGGCTCTCTCTCCCGAAGCATCTGGATGAGCCCCAGACAAGAGATGCTCAGAAAAGGAGTTGGCTGCTTGCCCTGCTGCAGATGAAGAATTCAAGCAGCACAGAGAGCACAGGGGAAGGGAGTGCATTATTTTCAGTGGAGGGAGAGATGCAGCCGAAAGATGCCCCAGATTTGAGGGAGCTTTATCAAAATACAGAATCAACACATTTACTTGAAAAGGGAGGGAGGAAAGACCAGGATAAATTGACTGGATTTTGAAAGGTCATCCCCACATTTAGTGGCTAAATCTAGCCAGTCAAGGCATAATTTCTTCTCTTGTGATATAATAATTCACAGAATTTAGGGTAAGAGAGTCAAGTCCAAATCAGCCCCAATTCCCTAACGGGATTATTCACACTGTGCATTCACAGGTACACAAGGGGAACCTATGGCATTTTCAGGGTTCCTCTGACATGCCTGTCAGCCTTTTAGATCCAGGTGCAAACAACTCAGAGTAAAAACCAGTTGTGAACTGTTTCCAGTGCCACAGGCCATTGAGTTCTGATGTTATAATAAAACCTGGGGACACAGCAAGCAGGTATTAGACTGACCAAGGGGTTCCCACATGCGGGATCAAGCACCAGATTAGCTGGAAGATGGAGGTGGGGGTCAGTGTTGTAGGGAGGCTGTTGATGCCTCAAGTTTTAGCTTTTATTAGTGTGTAGTTCTGAGCTTCATATTACGGGATTGTAAGCTCTCCTCACACAGTAGGTAGACAAAACAATTCCTTCTCTAGCTGGGGATCAAGGACAGCCAATTGAAATCTCAAGCCCAAGAGCCATAAACAATGGTGGAATGAAGAGATAAAAACAAGGATGGGACTTCATAACCTAAAGCTGTAATTGGACAATTAACTCCAATATGCTAATGGACCAGAACTTAACAAAGTGAGAGACCTTGTGACCGGCCATCCATTTTTTGTGACCATTTTGGGTTCATCTTGGGTGTAGCCCTGGCTGGGCTCTTGGCTCTTGTACTGCCCAAGGTGTATCCATTGACACCTTTTAATAAATACCTACTTTATTCTTTAACTCTGTCTAGCCTCTGTTCTAGGTCAGCCTTCACAAGGCATCACTATAACCCATGTGTTAGCATCCTCTGTTCACTCTCACATCATGCAACTGATGTGCAGTCACGTGAAATTGCAATGGCATTGAGTGTATGCCAAGGGTGGGCACTGCCCTGACTGGCATGGGGAGGAATCTCTACACTGCCCTGGTCAGGTGCCATGATCATGAAGAGTGTCTGTGCTTCACCACATGTAGAGAAACAGAAATCTCTGCAGTCAGATGTTTTCTCATGGAAGAAGTGGGTGGTAGCAACATGTCTCAGCTCTGAACTGGATCTTGTAGAGAAGCGGGATGACATATTCAGCTGCTCTCCCATCTCCTCCTCACAAAAGATAGCAAATTGCCTATTGTTCTTTATTTTCTTGCACATCATTTTGAAAAAGCCTTATAATCACTAATTTGGTTGTTTGCCAGAATGAAAGCACCCCTAACATTCAGAAATGGCACTAGAATAATTAGGCACAGGCAAGCCTTTTTGCACAGAAAGTGAAATAAACTGAAATACTTGCATAAGCATGGCCATTGAATATACCAAAGATTCTTCCGAGCTCCAAGAAAGCCTGAAAGATGCTGCTTCAGTACTAATAAAGTTTTGCTTTTGGTAATCACCCAGACTTAGAGTGGCCAAAAGTGCTGGCTCAGGATAGCTCATGCCCTTGCTCTCCCTTTCACTCGCAGCCTTTTGTGTTTGCTGCCAAACACTGATAATTCCCTTACTGCAGACCACTGAGCCTTTGGGACCACGGGAGTAAAACAGTCAAGGCACCAGCTTTTTTGTAACAAATCCAGTGATGCAAGACAGAAGCAGAAGGTCCTCCCGGAACATGAGTTACATGCAAGTATAAGGTAAAATCAACTGATCCTTTGAGCTTTACAGAGCATGAGATGCAACCCATGCGAGCATCACCAAAGGGCAAGAGTGGAATCACATGGGGTCTCCCTGTGACACAGCCACAGCTTTAACGAGATGCTCCAGCCATGTTCCGTAATATTGACTGCCAGGCCCCGACCAACCCACCATGAGGAGCCAGCATCTGCAGCATTGCTGGCTCTGAGAACCTGTGAGTGATTGCACAGACACTCCACACACTCCTTTTTTTCTGCTGGGCAAAACCTGGAATGGTGAGCCCAGCAGTGGATGTGTAGGAAATGGGTTATGAAGCACGAGGGGTACTGCTATGAAGAAAGGAGGGTTTATTCCCCCTCAAACCTGGTTTTTGCCTAGCAGACAAACAGGGACTCGGCTATTCCCCTTTGTTGCTCTCACACACTCTGTCAGGGATACGTGAGCACAACCCTGCCAGTTCCTCAGCCGGCAGCAGGAGCACCAGCGCTCCAGGTGCCCTCTCCTCCCTGCCGTGCACGTACTGGAGGTAGGAAAGTTGTTCTTGGCAGAAATTCAGTGGGCATCTGTGCCTGCAAAGGTCTTCATTGCAGAAGAGGTGAGAGAGCTCCTGGGAGTCACTCAGGATTCTGGTAAACAGCAAACTTTCGCAACATGAGATTTAGCAGCACCTCAGAGAACTTAAAACAACTCCATTTCTAAATATTTGCTCCACCATTCAGTGAAGTTCCTACAGTATTTGCATTCACAGAGAACAGGGCTGAAGTGGATCCAGCTCAGGTAGACACATTCCCACATGTGTCCCAATCCATCTGTAATTTTTGTTAGTGCCACTGCAGTCACAGACAGCAGTGGAATAATTTTTGTCAGATCATTTTATTGACACAGATGTCTTACATATTTTTGTCTCCACTGTGCAGGAGACAGCACTGGGTTAGGCTCTGCAATTGCACACCAACTGCAGCTGGTTGGCAAAGCAGAGAAAACCCTACCCGTTAGAAAAAGTAAATTTTCAAGTCCTGCAGTCAGCACATGGTGCTTAGGGGGTCTATGTAAACCTCTGAAATACAGTCCTTTTCCATTACTCCTTTATCTGAGAATCTTGGAAAGGCAGCATAAAAGATAGTCAAGATCTCTTGCAGAAATCATGAGACCAAAGACCAGATTTCTAAAACAGCAAAATCTAGAAGACAGTATCAGGTAGATAAATAAATATGTAAAATATTTCCCAGTTTCTGAGTTTGACACTCTCATAAAACTACCATTTTCTCAGTCTCCTGGTGCCCCTCCTTCCACTTGCACCAGAACCTGGCCCCTCTGGCCACAGGCTGTCCTGACTCAGTTAGAAGATACCCCTTAATCCCTCCTCAGGTCTCTTAAGCTGAATGAAACTCACAGGTGTAGAATTCATGTAAATGGCATAAAAAATCCAAAGCTGACCTGAATTCTAGCCAAGCAAACCAAGTATGTGTGGCTTCGCTTTGGAGAAGCCACAGAAAAGAAAATATAGGCTTTTCAGAAAAGGTTTTTCCAGAGAGTTTATTACAATTTGAGTTTGGAGTTGGTAAGTCACAGCTACAAAAAGGATCTCAATCTCACAATCTCAGCATTTGTTTACAAAGTAAAATGGGCAAATATTTTCCCCCT
Organism: Vidua chalybeata; assembly: GCF_026979565.1. NCBI lineage: Eukaryota > Metazoa > Chordata > Aves > Passeriformes > Viduidae > Vidua > Vidua chalybeata. The sequence continues at coordinate 101,613,519 of NC_071530.1, forward strand.
TCAGCATAAATGAATAGCATATGTGTCCTGCAAGAAGAGGGTGTGTTTGAGAAGAACAGTGTTTTTTATCTTCTACACATCTTTTCTCTTTCCCCTTACAAGAGAAACTTTCTTGACCTAGAATCTTCCAAAACTTTTATATTTTGAGCTCTGATGCTCTGATGCATCCCTCCCCTTTCTCCTCATTCAGAGAAAGACTTCAGCACTGATACACATATACTGCTGCTACATTCATAGGCACACATCAGCCACCTCTATGCCTTTACTGCTTTAGACACCGTACCTGAAACATTTGATGCTGTCTCCATCAACACCACAAAACTTCCTGACTTTCACCACCATGGAGTACTAGGGCACTCAGAAAGATTCTGTGTGCAATTCCTGATCTGAAGCCCAGTGAATCCAACAGCCAGCCATGTCCTTCTGTGGGGCAGAGAAGGGATAGGACTTTGAAGCTCACTGTGAAGATTATAAAACTCAGTGGGGGAGATGACAAACAACCAGAAGACTTCCCCTCTGATGACCCTCAATGGGTCATCTCTGGCAATTCCCATGGCAGCAGCACCGCAGAGGGAAGAGGGGCACTCCTTCTGGTAATTAGATTTCAGGCTATTCGCATCTTCAAGCAAAAACCTTGAATTTCATTTCATACATTGATAAGGCACACCAAAACCTCAGAAACTGACATCATGCAAAACTCCAAACAAACAGACTGAAGACACAGATGCTGCTGAAGATAGAAATGTGCTCAACTTTAAGATTAGATTAATTTTGGGGTGTCAGGGCATGTGGGAACAGCAACAAACAACCTACAGTATGTCCAATGCTTTTAAACAGTATTATTTCTAATATCGGTTTGGGCTTTTTTTTTCAGAGAAACAATGCTTTTCTTAGCAAACTGCTTCTTGGTGTGTTTTTACAGGAGTGGAAGGAAAGCCACTGGACCACATCCCACCACCCTCTGGGATGGGGCAGAATGACAAGTATTGTGCCTGAAGGCCCAGATTAAGGGAAGGCTTCATAACCTCTTCCCTCTATTGTAACTCACAGCATCAGAGAGCTCCTCACCAACTGCTGCTGATCCCACACACTGCAAGAGCTCTTAGTGCAGCTGAGCACTGGTGACTCCTGGATCCCTTCCCAGAAAACTCTTCCTCTAGAAAAACAAGCTCTACAGATTAAAGAGAAATATTTAGATAAACAGCAGGACCCGAGATATAAAAAGCTGGCCTGGCCAAGAGGAGACTAGAGGTCCTATTTCAGGTACCAGAGCAGTGAGTGACATTGGCAAGAACAAAGGCTAGTATAGAAAGTCAAAACTTCCTTGCTGAGCTTGGATAACTTAAGTTTACATGGATTTATAATTTCAATTGAATTTGTGCATAGATATGTAAGTTTTAGGAGCAGACAGTGTTCAAACAAGCTAAACTACTCTAAGGTACTCTTGCTTTCTTTTCACATACCACATCAAATTATTTCATTGTCATGAAACTGTAAAGAAAAAGATGCTACCATCTTTTCAGTATACAGGGTTTTTAAAGAGGACATAAAAATATCAAAGCAGCAAAATGAAAACATTTCTAAGGTCTTTTTGAATTCAAATCAAATCTGCTTCAGCAGTGGGCAGTGGGATGTCTTTGTGCTGCCCTGTTAGGATGTGAAGTGAATGTCATTCTCTGCACTCATTTCCTTACAGGGCCAATCTGACAGCAAGATTTTCATACATATAAATGCAGCCTCCACAAGTCCTTCCATCCAGCTCTAAACCTCAGGATTTTTTCCTGCTGTTTTTCAGGCAAACCAGGTGCAAGTACTGGACAGGCATATTTGTTCAGGCTGTATCCACTGCCCAATAGCTCACACTTGAGAGAAAATAGGTACCAATGGAAGCAAGCTGGAAGACCAGTGGATCTATCAGAAGACCCACCAGAGCTGTTAGCAGGTGAGGGATCCACAAAAGAGTCAAGGAGTAATACTGAGACTAATAATGAAATTAATTTTTGCAAGATTTTCAAAGCATAGAGAAGATGTCTGGACCTGTGACAGAATGGAAGAGAAATAATCATAGGACAAGGTCAATGCAAGGAAAAATGATCTTCTCTTTGAAACGGCACCCTAGCCCGAAGTAAATAGATTTTTTTATATACATATAAGATATATTAAATAGTCATCCCAACACATTAATTGAAAAAGTAGTGTCCTTGTTTACTGTATCACTGAAGAAATTCAAGCATCCTGGCATTTTACAATCAAAAAATAGTAATAATAATTTCGAGGTGCAAATTAAACCAGCCAAAAGCATGGTTTAATTTGCCAGCAACTTCAGCTCAGAAGAAAAAAACAAAAATACATTCTGGCCAGGAGAACAAACAAATCTTTTAAGGGGAGTTACTTCTCAGGTCATATATTCATACATTAAGAATACAGTATCATTATGTCAGGGATCCAAAAGCCAAATTTCATTAATTTCATGAATTTGTGAAGCAGATGATGTCTCTAGAACTACTCATATCTCTTTTTGCCATTATCTTTCATTGATCAGTTACTATTCTTTTTCATTACTTGTTGATAGAGTGCTTAAAAACCCCTAGCCAAATCCTAGCTATGAATAAAAGGAAGATTTTTCATAAGATATTAACTCTCTCCTGCAGAAACATTATTTAAAGAAACCCAGAGCTAGGACTTGTGGGAAGCATCCATTCTTGAGTAGCTTTTTGGTGGGGCCCCACCAGAGATGTCAGTCTCACAACTCAAGTCAGGGGTAGGGTGGCATCTTCCCTTCCATTCCCTATCCCAGCATTACCCTCTCCAACCCATGGCCAAGCCAGGCAGGATCTACAGTCCACAGGCCAGCTGGCTGCTCAAAACACCAAATAACATCCAAACTCCCCTCTGGTGGAGGTCTTCAACCCAGCCAAAGAGTTTTTGCATCCCACAAGGGCCCAACAGCCACCACTGCCCTGCTCCACCTCTGTCCTGACATGGGTCGCCCTGCAAAACTCCCCCACTGGTGCCTCCTCTCCCACTCTCCTCATTCAGGGAATCTGAGACAGGGGGAGGTTTGAGTGCTGAACAATTGTTTATATCTTTGTGCAGGGGAAATCTGGGATTATTTATGGAAATTCAGACATTGCTAAATAACAGATGCTCTTCTGAGAAGGAAAGCTTCTTTTGTTTTGGGGAGAGGGAGGGTTGGAGGGGATTATTTTTAAGGCAGTTTGGAAAAGAGCTGAATGTTTTCCCTGGAATATACAGGAACATCACTGAAATAAAACAAATATTTCTTGGGGTATGTATTTCATGCAATACCTAAAGTTGCTGAACTTTGTGGCATCCGAGAAAAACATGACAAAAAACAAGCTCTCCTTCTTCATTGCTAAAGAACAAACAAAAATTAACTTAGTCTTCATAATCGTTTGGTCTCTGCCCTGTAGAGAAAACTTGCTCCCTTTCATGCTATTGCCCTGCTAAGTGTGGCAGAGGAAAGGGATGTGCACATAATAAGCAAAGAATTAATACTACAATGAAATCACAAACTACACATTAAAATCTTAAACAATAAAAATGCAGAGTTCAGCAGAACATGGGAACTCCAGCTAATTCTCCAGCTCAGCCATAGCAACTTGTCCCCTGCATGATCAGCACAGCTCTTCTCCAAGTTTGCTCTATAAGCACGTATTCCACAGATCTTATTTTGTCTTTTTGCTCATAGTGGAGGTTTCAGACAAATCTCTTCCTATTAGACACCACATTTCACCCTGGTATGGTTAAGAAGACTTCATATTTTCTGATTTTACTGTAAATGTCCTCTTTCTTTTATATGATATTCCTAGAAACTGGCCCCCCTGAAAAGATTCTTTGAAGCATGCAATTTTATAATTTTTAACAAACTTTTGACTTAAAATGCTGCTTTTTGTTGTAAATACTATACATTAGAGCAAATAATTTCCTGCTGGAAAGAATTCATACTTTTTCTCCCAGAATTTAACAGTGCAGCAGCATGAATTGCCACTGCAACGAACAACATACCCACAACAAACATCAGTAATGAAATTAAGCTGAGCTGTGACACATTTTAAGGACATTCTAGATGACAAAATCGCAAGATTATCTTTTATAAAAAGGGATTCTATACATAGTGGGTAACCTTGGAATCAACTGTAAGATTCTCAGGCAGCCAGCACAGCTCCTCAGTGTTCCTATCTCTCCCATTGCTCCAAGGGTACAAATCAGATGACAGTAAGAACCAAACCATGTCAGACACTGGCCTCCCTAGAAAAAAAAGGCCTCCCTTCTTCTCACCACCATGGAATGAGCTTTAAGACTTGATGGTGTGATCTGCACAGGACCACACAGGAAAAAATTTAAAGGAATCAGAAATTAAGAGGAAAAGCCCACACAATCAATGCTCTTTTCAGACCCAAAAAAGCCCCAGCCAATACACAGATCTCCTAACACAGCACATCAGCAGCCTCTGCCTAAACCAGCCCTGTCGTGGGGTTTGGTTTGGGGATTTTTTTTTTTTTTTTTTTTTTTTTACAAATTATGATGCTCATCACACACACCATTCAATCTTGTACCACAATCATCATGTCATTGCCACTCAATCACTGTTCTACAGTGGGTGCCATGTAAAGGTACAGGCCTTCATCTGGTAGAGGTGGTGGCTTTGAAAGGTAAAGAATTGGGGAAATAGCACACACAAAAACAACAGCTTAGACTCTCCCCTTCCTCTAAAGAGGCTGAAGCACGAATGCTTCTAAATTTAAACTTTGTCAGAATCAAAAACACAACAGGATAGTTCTGTACTTAAGCTAGAAGATAGCAGGTATTAAAAAAAGGAAACGCCACACAACACACTGAGATGGTCCAAGAGCTGTTCTCAGGAATGATTCACATTACAGTGGGGTAGTAAAAACGGATCATGGGATTTGTAGTTGCACTGTCTCTTATGTTCATCCTGGTTCACCACCTTGACCTGAAACCTCAGTACAATGAGGGTTCTTAAAATATCTGCTGGTTATAGGAAAATAAATGGTACCAGATCTTGTAAGCATGTTGGCTTCTGCTAACGTGTGCTGTCCTAGTCCCAGAAAATGTTCACTGATTGTAGTAAACATGTCCTGATTACTGACACAAAAATATTCTTAAATTAAAGTACAATAAGTGTATTAAGAAATCTCTCCTCGTAGCAAAAAATGAGGAACATCAAATCCTGCCAGCTCTTACATACACACTTCATTGTAAACTCATCAATAATCCCAAATTAAACTCATGCAGAAGTGTTGAAAGGATTGGGACCATCAGAGAGTCATCCTGCTAGCACTGACAACTTAAGTAGTGCACTAGCTTCAACTAGGCTACTCAGAGTCGTAAGATGGACCTCAGACACGAGGCAACTGCAGCACCAGACCCCCATTTGGGAGATACTGGATACTGACACCCTTACAGCTGTCTCCCAAGTGGTGTCCTTGGCACTTCCTCAGCAAGCATGCAAGTTCATGTATAACTTCAAGATTTCAAATTATCTTGATTCTATTAAGGCAAACCACAGACTCAGTTTCTACACCAGACATGTTTTTTAGTGCACAAGTATTGCATATACCGTACTTTCCAATTTGTGAGTGATAGGACCTTACTTTAAAGTGTTTTCCGTGTAAACACACAGTGTTAGAACAAATCAATCACCACTTTTAATACAGATCATTTTGATAAGGAACAAGCTAAAATGTATTGAGTTTAATAGAAGATAAAATGTACTGAGTTTAATAGCATGCTAGAACCTTAAATGCAGAACAATGAATAGTTTGTCTCTGGAAGGTAATTGGTCTAGATGAGAGCAGAGGCAAGTAGAAACCAGTAACACTTTATAGCAGGAGGAGGAAATGGTTACATTCATTGAATTCAGAATGAGATACCGTGTTTAGATTAAGATGTCTAACAAAAAATCATTTGGATTAATCAGAAAAATATTTGGTTTTAAGATGAAATATAATTGCCCTTTTGCTATAAACCTGTTACTTATACACCGGCCTGAAAATGGGAATCTCTTGTGCTGAGCTTAAAAATAAGCATTGAAAAATTAAGAGAAGACATTTTAAGATGTTTTTGCTTTTAAACTGAGTATGAAGCAATAGCAGACTAGTTTCATATTCCAAAAGTATTTCATTTCTTGCTTCTCTTCCCTTAAGTCCACTTAAATATTCAAGGGTACTGTTTTTATTTAGTACACTGCCATGTAGCTGGTGACATGTGTATCTACTTAGTCCAAGATGACATTTTGTATTGTTATGGGATGAGAAAAACCAAATAGACACCCCTTAGATCTTCATCCCTTACTGTAAGAAAAAAATCCCATAAGAGCCATCAAAGCACAATGCAGACTTAAAATAGCAAATTAGTAATCAAAACTACCCAACACATTCATCTTCAAAATAATCACTGAATGCAGAGCTTGCCTCTCCCTGCAGAGACAGAGGATAGAGGGTTGATGATGATAGAAGGCTTGGGAATATGAATCAAGTGCAAATTTGTCAAGGAAGCAAAAGCAAGTGAGGGTAGGCTGCCCAGTCACAGAGCCAAGTTCTTCTTTCTCTGTCCAAGTGCTTGCATGAGAGCATTTCCAAGGAAACTCTACCTATAGAATTAGGATTATGAGAAGAAGCATGTGTAGTATTGCATAAAAAAGGTGGGTTTGTTAGTTAATAAGAACATAACACAGCTTAAATGAATCTTCATCCACAAGAGGTCCATCCCATTGGAAATGCCATTACACTTGTAAGCCACATTTTGAAATGCATTCTTTGAAGAGGATGAGATTTTCAAGAACATTTGTGACTCAGCTGATCCTGCTGCAACCCTGGAAAGTAACTCATGATTCCTTAAACTGACATCAGGAAAAAAGTATTTCTAACATTTTCATGAGTGTGTTAGAGAATAAGAACAGACAGATATCCAAGGATCCCAACAGCAGATTTTAAATAAACAATCCCAGTCCACCTTCCGTGTGATTGATAGTGAATTTTCCTCTCCTTTTAACCAATGTTGCCACAGAGGCATTATTATACAAAAATGACAACTGTGCACCCCACTGAAGAATAAAATTATCAGGAAAATGCATCTCCAACCACAGGATAAGAGTATTATTTCCTAGAACAAAGAGCCCATGTTTGTAAAATGAGAACCAAAACACAGAATAAATGTAGCAGAGTAGGCAGGCAGAAGCAAAAGGCAGCACACAAATCAATGATGCAACATGGACCCCCATGGCAGAGATTCATTTCAAGCACCAGTCTGCGGATGTGACAACCTTGTCAGAGAGCGAGAAAACTAGATATGTTTTCCCAGAATCGGCCTGAGAGACTTTAGGGAGTTGAAGATAAACAATGATAGCTTATTATCATAAACAACCTGCAGGTGGGGTTTTCCTACTCTCTGTTCTCCTGTTTTTCTCAAAGATTGTTTATAAGAAAGGCGTCTTGTTAATTAGCCAATCAGGTGAAATGTATTGATTAATTGACCAACCAGGTCTAGCTGTATCAGAACAATGTATAAAAAGAGACGATCCAAAGCAAAGATGAGGCTCTATGCAAACCAGCTTTCTGGTGAGTCTGTGTTGTTTCTTACTCAACAACAACAAGAACATCAGTCAGCCTCTCACTGAAGAACCTTGTCATTATTAGGCATCCAAGGTAATGGAAGAGCTGCAGACTGACAGATTTGTTCCTCTTGCAAGGCATGACTGGCAAAGGATGCTTGAAGGGTGAGGAAATGCAGAAAATGGAGGCTGCCTCTTTAGGAAAGCTAAAATGGGTGCTTAAAGCTTTTTTTGGACTATGGAAGAGCTAAATACATGGCAGGACAAGCAGAGCACTGCTGAGTCACAAGGAGCCTTGTGGCCTTGGAGCACGTGCTTGCTGTGGGGAGAAGATCATTCAGAGATTCTCACAAGCAAGAAGGTCAGAGTGAAGAGCAAGGGGGCAGTAGCAGATTTCAAAAGAATAATGTTAAAGCAATGCAGTTTTCCCCCCTAAAACAGTGCTGCAATAACAATCAACCTACCCATTTTACAGACAAATAAGCACCCTTCACACATATTTGCCCGACACATTTGTCTCCTCTATGTCTCCCAACCCTGCCTACATATGCCTAAGTCAGCTAAGTCAGCTTTAGGCTTCTCTTTGCATCACATCTCAAAACCAATATATGCCTGTCCTGAAGAAATAATAAACCCCTTCAGGAGCCACCTATCCTGTGACCTACATGGTTTGCTAAGGCTCCAAATTTACTTTCCTTCTTACTAAAACCTAGTAGAACGCACAAATTCATCCCTCCCTTTAGCCCAAGGACTCCCTCTCTAATCATAAACATCTGGTTTTAAAGCATTTTGGCTTTAAAATTGTACTTTGTACTAAACTTAACGGGTTTGGTAAAGCCGTAAGTACTATTAAAACCACCCCTACCAGCTCGCTTGAATTTCTCTTTTGAGCCTTTAACTTGAGACTTTGGTTTTGCTCTAAAGTTAGCTGTTAGTTTCATACACTTTTGTCTAGAAGCCACTCTTCCTGAACCCTAAATCTCCACTCTGCTTCTACCTGGTCCCCTAACCCCGGCTCAGAACATCACTAATCCTTTCCCACTAGCATCCAGGTTTTAGGACCTTGCAAGTACCTCCAGCTTGGATGTAACTCAGCTAACCAGCAGTGTATTTGACACATTTCCAGCCCAAGGAGATGGAGAAAAGAGACAGTGTCCCCACCTAAACCCAGCCAAGTCCTTGCCAAACCTACTATGAGGTGGTGTGCTATAAGAGCATGTTGGACCTTTCTCCCACTGTGGAGCCCAACAGCCCAAGTCACCACTGGAGTTCCACCTGATGGCATTAGTTACATCCCAGCATGTTCCTCCAGATGTGCCTGCTCCATATGAAGATTGTTTCAGCCCTATGAAAATAAAACTGCTGACACCAGTAGAGAAGGGGTTGTGGTCTTTTTTACCATAGAAAAAAGAGCCTTAGAAAGCCTTGGTAGACATGTCGCTATAAATGAAGGTGAAAGGGTTCAAAGGTTTTTCTGAATGAATCTGTCGTGAGATGTAAAGAAGACAGAACAACAGGAAGCAAATAATTCACAGAAGTGCTGGCAATGCCTGCAATGGCCCTCGGCACAGAAATCACTCAGGAATGAAAAAAAATGTATAGGGCTAAAAGAGAAATTATGTGTATTAGTGCATGGGTGGCAAAGAGAAAGATGGAAAGGATCATTCTTCTACTAGCCAGCTTTGTGAAATTGGTCTACCACTATCTGGCAACCCACTGTTGGGTCTGGCTGATTGCTACAGCCAAGGTTCTTCAAGAGTTTATAGTGAGGCTGCTGTAAACAAATTCTTTTCCTCTAAAACACATATAAATAAGCCACCCACCAACACTCTCTTGCTCCCAAAAACTGTACACTGTGAAATGGCATGTGAGCTCTGAAAAGTTACTCATATTCAGAAGCATGCAGTGTTGTTCTGTCTATCCCCTTTCAACTTCATTTTGTGACCTGAAATCAGTTTTGTCTGTGCCAGGGCAAGTTACAGCTGAGTCAAGCCCAGAAACTTTTTTTTGCACACAGGACAATGGCAATTCTCACCCCAGTCGTGTAGCTGTTCTACATCATTTATTGATTCTGTTAATAAATGTTGATTTGTAGCCACATGCTCATCAGACAGCAGCTATATGAGCAATTATGCCTGATAACTTAAAATAAAGATTAATACAGTACTGTTTCTCTAAATGCACATCTAATTGAGACAGAACAGAAAGAGAAAATTCCTTGGTATGTTAAGGTCAAAGCAAGATTATGCTGGTTTTTGCAATATCCTCATATCTGGAGAAGGAACAATTTTTTTCCTGGCTGTTGATACTAAATGTTGAGCTAGTCAGATATCCCTCACTAAAAGGCAAATATTAGAGGTTTTTTCCATCAACTCTCTTGTTTAGCACATCAATCAGCAATCAAAGTTTTGTGAGCCCTCAAATACTGCTTGCAGTCTCTGGGGAATCAGGAATGGTATTCCCTGGGTCTTTCTTCAGATCATCAAATAGGCAAGAACAATGTCCTGGTCTGACTAAACCACAAGCACCTTATGTCACGTGCAGATCAGTCAGAAGATGCCACACAACTGTTATGTGCTTCAGCATCAAAATGCATTTTGTACCCAGCTCATACCATGCTTTTCAAGATTATACTCTTTCTGTGAATTCCAACAACTTTCAAGCCAGACTTGGAGGCATATTTCACTAAACTAGCTGTCTTCTTAAGATACCAAATTAACTCCAGCAATAGAAACATCAGTACAGTAATAGAAGGCTATATTAAGAGTTAGTCATGATTTATAAGACAGGAAAACCACAATGACTGAGAAAACAATCCCAAAAGGGACCTCAGGAGATAATCAGGTTCACCTTCTGTCCCCAGCACCCTCTCATTGCCATTCTTTACTCATGTTTGTCTGAGCTTTCTTGCTCCAGACGTTAGCCTAGAGCTCCCTAGCCAAATACCTCTAGTACTCCACTCTCCTTTCTGCAAGAAGTTTTTTCTAGTATCTGCCCTGCACCCTTTTGCTGCAGTTTTAAAACCTTTAAAGATCACCCTTATTCACCAGAGACCTGGAGAAAGAGTTACTCCTTTTTTTTTTTTTTTTTTTTTTGCACTAGTCAATTAACACTTGGAAACTGTAACCCCAGCTCCCCTCAGTCTCCATTTCCTTAAGCTAAATAACCCCGGTATTTGAATATTTTTTTTTGGTTCCTATATAATAGTATTTCTCTTAGTTCAGCCATTTAAAATTTTTTTCTTATATTTTTCTTCACCCCTGTAATTTTTGTTTAGTTGAAATTCCCCAAGCCACACACTGTACTCCAGCTGCATCCTACCCATTTTGAAACAGAGCAGGAACATTCTTCACACATCTTGCAGGCAAAATCCAGTTTACAAATCAAATACATCCTTTTTTGAAAAAACATTGCAATCACAACTTTCTATTCAAATTGTGAAACAAAACAATCCTTAGATACTTTTCAGCAAGAACTGTTGTTTTTTTCCTGTTCGTCTAGCTCTTGCTTAACTATACTACCCCAGATTTATAATAGCAAATACTACTGTACTGAACGTGAAACTAATGAATTCAATTCCATTTCCTCAGGCCATTTCTCTAAACCCATTCTCCAAGCATCTTCTTGGTTAACCCAATCACTCCTTTAGTTTCCTTCCTCCAATCACAACTACAGTTCTACAGACTTACTCATTCAAAAGTAATGGCAGAGGTCTCTCAGGCACAAATCACAGTTATTACAGAGTTTTTGACTATAAAAAGGAAGAATTTAAGCAAAAAACAAATGAAGAAAAATTAATGAGAAGGAAGATAAGAAACTTATTGATAGCTGGCCTGTTTGACCAACTCACACTCCTGACATATGTCTGATAACATGGATTATGACATGCTAGGTAGGAAAAGAAGATATTAAATACTCAATAATATTAAATACTCAATAATAAGTGCCATTTACAGAGACAACAGAGGTGGAAAATCTATCCATCTTCAGACAGAATAAGAAAAGAAAAATCCTGTCTCCAGATTACAACGAATAAAAGCTTTTCTTTTTTTTTCCCTAAATGTCTTGCACATTCTAATCCTGAAACAGTAAAAATCAGAAAATTTGACCTCATAATCTGTTGCCAATATGACCACTCAAGCACAGAGGAAACCCAGGCAGATGGTAGACAAAGATATTTATGATTTTGTCCCTGAGACAAGTGTTCTAGCACATAGCTGTACATGGAAAAACAGCAGAATTAAATTAACCAGTTGAATTATCTGGACCATGTCAAAGATAGATATGGAAGCTGTAAAAGGATCTTTTTGGTTTTAATCATAGCTCAGCTACCTTTAGAGCTGTTGCTCTCAGCCATGTCAGAAAAACCTGAGACACTTACTGTGCAAAAGCCTGGGATCCCATGACTCTGAATAGGGTCTTTCTCAAACATGGTCACTTGACAAGAGGTTTCTGTACAGGACAGGGAATGCCCAAAGCTAAAAGCAAAAGTCAGGCCCTGTCAGCAGTTTTAAACTAGACTAATGATACACGAGCTCGCTCTTTGGTTCCTCCTTGTCCAGATTCAAGGTCCTCTTGAAACTCTTCCCCAGTGCTGGGGATTTAAGACATCCTTGCCTATGCTGCCAATGCTTATAGTCTGGCCTCCCTCTAAGTGTTCAAGTTAACATTTCTCTCTCCTCCATCCATTTAAGAGTTCTAAAAGCTTTCTCATTATTACTGCTTTTCCAAGTTTGGTTGAAAAAGACTAGTGGGCTCAAAGGGGGAGGGAATGTTAAAGGAACATACAAGAGGACACACAGATCTCCTGGCTACACAGATAACAGTCCCTCAGGGTTGATGAGTGCTTTCTGAGCTGTATCACATTCAACTTCATTGATATCAGCAGGAAGTCTGCTGAAGGATGTAATCTCCAAGGCTCCACAAACAATGCCTTCCTATTCACTCTTTGTTTTGTTTATCATATAAGGTTTGCACAGAATTAGAGAGCTGTTAGGCCTCAATTTAATAAGTATATGTCTGCATATGGATTATTACAGGAATACTCAGTGTTGTGAGCCTTTCTAAGTCGCCTCTTAAGACCAGAATTCACTTGTCTATTCGTGGTTTCTGCACTGGAGCAGGATTCTTCTACTTTGAGATTCTGTGGTTATTTGCCACTTTGTTCTATTTGCCATCTAATTCAAAACAAGGCATACTAAGTCTACCATTTTGAAAAATACCAGACAGAAAACTTTGTCTATAAGAAAAGAGAAATATTAATTTTTATAATTAAAAGCCATTGAACTGCAAATCTTTATCCACAGTTTTAAAATACCCTTTGGAGTCAACACAGACATTAAAGGCTCAGAAGAAAGAAGAAAACTGGGGGTATAGAGTAAGATGGGTTTACCAAGAGTTGAACTTTTCAGAATAATAGGTTTTCAGACAAGATAAATGAACCAGTTTTCCTATATCTGGACTTCATTAAAGTTCTTTCTACAGTGTCATATGGGAAAAGACTATGATGTAGAAAATGGGAATTGAATTCAACAATTGTAAGATGGTAACAAAGCAATGACAGAGAAGGATGTGCTGACAGTAAAACAATTGGTCTGAGGGGGGAGGTTTCCTTGGAGTTCCTCAAGAAACTATATATTTTTGCTCATGCCCCTGACTTAAAAATTGTAATCAGAATCTAGAGAACAGAGTGTCACCAAGTGGGTTACCTACAAACTGACTTGTGCACCACCTGCAATGTACAAATTTCAGTAAGTAACATGTCCTGGCGTGCTGCTGGAAGCTGCCACTGGCAGTACAGGCAGGTCCACTGGATACCCACCCCTGAAGGTGATGGCACTTTTTTGGGGCTGGGGGAGAAGGGGAAGGAATTTCTTAGTTTTTCTCTGTCTGGACATTGAGAAGAACCAGATGACCTTGAGGCAGGGAGCTCTGGAAATCAGTCAGCATTCAGCAGTGCCAAACATAAGGTCAGGGAGCTAGAGATCGCCAAGATTTTTTTGTCGTAGTCTGGGATTTCACTAGTTTGATGAGGAGCAGAAAAAACAATGAGTTAATCAGTAACAGGAAGAGCAAGAACCACACCTATGATGTCACTGTAAAATAAAAATGTGGTCCTGATATATATGGAGACAAAATTATTTTCATATTCAACAGGAATACAGATTTCATTATAAAACACTTCAATAAAACCACCTCTGTAATATCATACAGATCCAGTCATGCATGAAAACACAAACTGGAACAGGTGTGGATTCCTAAAATGGATGAAGCTAAACCAATTTGACTTATACACCCTACAAAAAGGAGGTTGAAAGCAGATATAATGCTATCCATAACAAAGAGAAGGGAACACCAAATGCAGATACTGATAAAAGCTACTTACACTGCCTTTCAAGATCAGCATAACAGCAAAAGGTATGAACAATCACTAATACATCTTAGCTGTAAAATAGAACTATTTTTCTAAAACAAACAAACAGTACATAAGCCCAAAGTTGTTAATAATTGATCACAAGAGGCAATGGACATAGAAAGTCTATTCTAGTCCAGTACTTTTCTATTCCTTCTAATAAATAGGCATCCTCACCACTGAGAAAATACTAAAGCCAGCATGTTATAAAGCTGGCAAATTAGATGGGGTAAGCTGCCAAACTGAGGCCTATCTTAGGCCAAATTAATAGGTACAGAATTGATTTTTCTTATGTGGTACAGTATGTGTAAGGGAAACCTGTAATCTATAAAGCTGTTTTTCTGCATATCATGCCAATAATTTTTCTTAAGACCTGCAGGCTCAACTATATAGTCACTAATCTTTCAAACTTCAGCCAGAATTACATACATACTAGGTCAGCCACCTGAATCAATTTTTTTTAAAATCCACAAGACATTAATTCAACATGATCAAGACTTTCTCTGTGAAGCCCCAATGCTAGTCTCTGCTTTGAGGAATTTTCCATTTTTTTATTTCAGTTTGAATAAATATATTTGAAATGCATTCCATAGTGCCCACATGGTAAGAAATAACAATTTGAAAAAAAAATCATGAAGCAATTGAATTCCACAGCACTTTAGATGAAGCCACATGAGTTCACGTTGTATTCTGGACTAAAATTTGTATTAAAGGACGATTGTACCCAGAAGTTGAAATGTGGAAAAAGTTAAGTGTTTTGTAATAGGGGTTATTCCCAGAAACAATTCTGCTACTCTGGTGATCTACTAATTTAAACAACTTCACTCCTCTTTAGTCAGTCTCCATTTGTTTATTTATAGATCATTCATTTATTAATATTTTTTCCACCAACTGAAAACCTCTTCCCTATAGAGTCAGAGCGGTGTGCAATGCAAGAATAGGATAGACTGAACATGGCAAAATGTATGTTTTCCAAGAGTAAAAGTTCATTTGTTGCAAATGTTTTTCTATCCAACAAAGGCCAAAAGTAATCACTATAAAGCTCCTTAGGAGACTCCACTCCTACAAATAAACACACGGGTTGAAAATGAACCCCTATACCAGGGTCCTCTTGAGAACTTGGAAAGTGCTGCCGTGTTATGTCCACATAACACGGACATCCGGCATCCAACAGAGATGACAACTCATGGAGGGTAATGCACCTTGTCCCTTTCGTGGTGTTTGTGGAGCACGTGACACCACACCCCACGGCATACATGGTGCTTCTGACAGCAAAGTCTGGAGCAGGGAAAACAGCTACTCCCACAGAAGGAAAGATTGTAAACAACATGGAAAGTTTGGATATGAGTAGAGAGGAACCACCTATTGCAGCCTTTCAAGAAAGACAGAGAGGCTCTGTAATGATAGGACAAGGGGTAATGGTTTTAAACTACAAGAAGGTAGATTTACATTCAATGTAAGGAAGAAATTCTTTATTATGAGGGTGTTGAGACCCTGAAACTGATATCTCAGAGAAGTTGTGGATGTCCCATCACTGGAAGTGTTCAAGGAACAGCCTTGAACACCATGATTGAGTGAAAGGTGTTCCTTCCCACAGCAAGGAGGTTGGACTGGATGATCTTTAAAGGGCCCTTCCAACACCAGCATTCTGTGATTCTCTGCTTCTGTAGGTGTTCAACCAAGACTTTCAGGTTTCAAAACCAAGAAGCTGCATACCCTTACACAGATTATATCAGAAAATTGACTTTTTCTTACTGTAAAGTATGCTTAATGAGTCTAAAAGCCTGGAAAAGTGAATCTTACTGTAAGTTGCTTTCACGTCATTTGTTTTTACAGTTAGAGCAGGGGCTTTTTTTTTACCTTTTTTCTAAATTTGAATGCAAAAAAGTTTCAGCAGAATCCCACTAGTTTTACTGCTGCTCGATTCTGTAAAACTTTCCTATTGAATAAAGAGTTCTAAGTTTATCGTATATAAAGGATGCCACTACAATCCTAGTGAAACACTCCATCAGCAAATATGAAGATCTCGTACTTTCCACAGAGCTCACACATCCTATTAACCCTGTAAGTTGGGGAGGCAGGTGAGAACATTTCTGTAGAAAGAATTCCTTTCTGAGGTCTCTGCCAAGAAACCCTGAGAAAAGTCAAACTGAAGTTTATCTTTACATTTTCCCATGGGGCTTTTTTTATCAAGTAAAACACAGTGCATGGAGAAGTACTGTGTTTGAACTAGTAGATAAATCACCCCTATTTTGAGCAGGAATCAAAATCTCTAAGATTTTGAGAGAGTTATAGACATCTAATCAAAGTCACCCAAACCTGTATTCAAAACTACTTCATATTCACCTCAGATCAAAGGTTTTCAGATATATTTTGCCAACTAAGACCTAAACAAAAGACTCCATGGTCAAAAGTCACAACTTTTGTCCTTTTCAAGGCTTTGACCCATTTTATGATTGAGCCCAGCTTTTAACTTTATTACACCTTGGTCAGCTCAGATGGAAAAGTAGGTAGGAAAATACTTCAGTTGAAACCAGATGCTCCAGCTAAGCCATATTCCGTAGAAAAATAAGGGAATGTACGCTTTCCTTAAAACAATAACCACAGTCAATAAAATGTGCTGTGGGGGAATACAAATGCAGTCCCTCACAGAATATAAATAATAGGTTATGATTTGTTAAACAAAAAGAAACAACACAAACAGGACACGTACAAAAATATTCGTTTCCACAGAGCAAAGTTAGCTCTTAAGTCTGGATATTGCAAATGTGCATATACATATATATATATATATATGTGTGTGTGTGTGTGTGTGTGTGTGTGTGTCTTTACTCACAGAGGGTACTTGGAATTCAGTGGAATGAGTTGTATGCATAAATAAAAGAAACTCTTGATATATATATTTCCATAAAGTGTGAAAGGGAGTGTTTTCCACGCATTGTAAATTTAATATCAGATTTATTCTGCCTTTCCTAGCTGACAGATTCACCAAGAAATAAAGGACAAATAGCAGGAAAATAAATTGCATCGCACCTATTCTGTAATGTTCAGAGCACAACCTGATATATCAAACACAGTGTTTATGTTCCTGTGCACATCATTTTTTCTCACTGGTTTAAAGCACTCAGATTACATTTTTCCCCTGTTTATTTCATCTCCACATAGGCTTGTGCATCCTTGGCACAGAGGTCATTTTCACACATGTCAAAGAAGTCTCTGAGGTACCAAATAAACAGACTCTTCTTAGTGTAGTCTATATTTTATCCAGGTCCATGGAAAAAGCAAAACCAAATAAAGATTATGTTTTAAGGGAGTCCAGAAGTCTGGGAAAATTCTGTGGGGGTTTTTTTGGGAAAAAAACCTTTTTTTTTCCAAAAAAGATGGCAAATCAAGGCAAGATGCTACTTTTTAATCATCACACGGTATGCAAACAGTGAAATAAGAGACAGTAACTGGTTTTAATTTTCTAGAGGGGTATGGTTTTTTTCTGTTTCTTTAGTAAGTTCCTGCCGGAAACAACCCAGTGAATATCAGAAATTGCAAGTTTGTCCTGCAAGACTTAAATCTCCCCTCAAGTCTTGCATTTTTCAGCTAATATTTCCACACTGGCCTCATTTCCAATCTTTACTTCTGTTAAAGCCTAAAGAGAAGAAAAATAAAAACTTCATGGTATGTATTCACAAGTAACACTTGCAGGACTGCAATCTTCAGTGCTTGTTCCAGCAAGGCTGCTCATCAATACAACAAAAATAGGAAAATTACAGTAAGGTCCACGCACACCCCATCTAATAGCAATGGTGAATGAAGACTAAAAAGTGGAAAAATATGGTTGACTTTACACACATAGAAATTCAGCAGCTTCCTTTGAATATTGTGATTCTCATGTCATCCATAGAGCTTCCTGTTAGCAGTCCTGGAAAGTCACTATATTTTAATGGTGGGGAACTTCCTTTGCACAGAACCACATGTAAATTGGTAAAAATTGTTCCAAATTATATAATTAGGGAGGCACAGGAATAAACACAATGTTCTGGGAAGACTCCATGCAGCTTTTATAGAAGTCACATCACTATGCTGATGCAGCTCCTGGAAGGATTCAACAAGTGTGGAACAGAGGGGATCAAATGTGGATCTGGTAATCTTGAATGTCCAGGAAGTGTCTCACCAGAGGCAGAATGGAAAACAAAGTTCAGTGTAAATAAATGAGTATGCACTAAACAAATCCTAACTTATACTTCACTACAGCCCCTTAAAGACAAGATTTTAGGATCACACAAGGTAACTCCATTTACCTGACTGCCCCATAGCCATCAAAAAAGCAGATCAAATGCCAGAATTTGTCAGGTAATGCGTAGAAATCAAAACAATTGTGTTAGCCTATGTGCACCTACCTGCTGAATATGGTTTTCATCCCACCATCACAAAATGGACATACCATAGCTAGAAAAGGCTCACAAAAAGACAAATAAGGATGACAAAAATAATGAAGCAACTTCTGTAAAAAAATTTAAAAATTTCTTTGAAAGACTAGGACTCTTCACTTACTGAGTGAGAAGGAAGATAAGAGCAAAGACTTCAATATACCGAATGATTCAGGAAATAAAAGTATCAAAAGAAGTTTTCAGGTGGTAATATCAAAGTAAATAAAGGAAGGTTATATTTCAAAGCATCATATGCTTAAAATGGGGAATCATTGGCAGACAGCATTGTGGATGTCAAAATTCACATTGTTAAAAGACATAATTTGACCAATTCATAGAAAGAAAGTATTTCATGAGCTGTCAGATGTCAAGGCACCCATTGCTAGCTCAGAAAACCATTGAACTACATCTCACTGAAGCCTGAAGAGCACACCAGGGAAGTGTCACCACCAGCTGTCCCATGGGAGCAGTGAGGAATGGCTGCACCACTCCTGTGCATGGGGAGACTCCCATGGGTCTGCATCCACAGCCAATCCATAAATGTTAGATTGCCTCATTCCTCCATAAATGACATCAGGGAATGAGGAGGTTTGAGACCCTGCTTTGTCACCAGATGTTTGCAATGCAAACATCTTCTTCAGTGGGAAGATCATGGCTTTTTTGCTGCCTTTGGTAGGGCACAGCTCTCCCACCTTTGACTATTTTGTTTTATTGTTCTGTGCATCTCTCCACAGACTTTTTTTCCATGGGACTGTGCTGACAGAAACAAAAAATGGATTCATTTCACTGACACTTCCCAAGGGAAAGCATGTCCTAAACATCATCATTTTTAGCAGCTTTCTATGTGAAAGGGTGATAAGATGGCTCCCCAGAGAACATATGCGTGTGTCCCCTCAGTAGCTGTTTTCCCTCCTGCCGAGCACAACTTGTTGGAATTGCACACACAAATCCAAGGACTTTTTTCACTCCACCCACGGACTGCCAGGAGGTTTTTCAGACTTTCAACATGCTGTTTCCAGGGTGATCATTGGTCTCAGATTTCAAACATTGCCAGAGCTGCATATCCTCTTGTTATTCTCTCCTCCCTTTGGAAACAGACATCTGCAAGGCCAGTTTTGCCATAAGGAGACTCCACACTACAGATACCAGTGGGGCTCTAACAAGCCCATTACCTAATGCCTGGGGGTTCCTCTTGGTCTCATATCTTACACAGTATGTGCACACCAAGGAACTATAAAACACTACCAATCCAATGTGCCTTGGGGTAATTGTCTCCTCAATGTTTCATTTCTTCACATCCTCAAAAACCTTACAAGTGAGGGGTTAGGTCTCGTTCAGGGCATCTGGGTTTTGTGGGCAGATGCGTAGTGGTTGTAACCCTTTTTTGGCCGCTTCCCACACCACTGCTATTCAGGGAAGCTAAAGAGACTGCAAAGAGTCTGCAAGGGAAAACAAGAAATTCATTGCATATGCACTTGAATGACAGGCAACAGGCACCCAACAAATTTTACGGGGGCTCCAGTGGGGAGAAAGGAAGCAAGCAGGACAAATGGACACAATCATACCACGTGCAGTGATGTATGCACATGTCCCACTGCTCCTCCAAATGGGGAGCCTGCAGCTCAGGCACAGTATTTCCAGGAAGAGCAAGCCCACAGTGAGTCAGTGCTTCAACCTCCTGCCAAGCATCCCAGAGAATGTACAGCCTCCAGCTCCTGCTCCCCACCGAGAATGGGGCAGGATCAGCTATTTGAGCAATCTGTGTCTGGGAAACAGGGACAAAATCAAGACCCAAATGAAGTTCTTTTATGAGGTCAGTAAACACAAATCCCCAGTAGCTCATATAACCCTAAACATCAGTGTCCTCAAAAGGTCTACCTCAACCACTTAGTTAAGGACACAAACTCAAGAAGTCCTGCTAATGCAAAATACTGTGCTGAATCCCACCCTACAGACTCTGGAGAGACAAAAACCAGCCTTCTTTATGATCCCCTTTTGAACTCACTGCATTATTTCTGGCCTGTACATTAAAACAGATGTCTCATTGATTTCCTAGTCACAAAGAAATCATTCTTTTCTTGTCTTGTGACGGATGTTTCTTCAGATGAACAGCTTCCACTTCAAACAGGATCTTTACCTCATGGAATAACTTTTCCCAAACTGATTTTAAAATATCTATTAGCAAACTAAAGCCAGCCTCATTGTATTTCTTAAGCAAGGGGTGAGCACAAATGTTTTTTGCAAAATTGTACAAAATGTCACTGCCACTTGGCATTTTTGTCCCTTAAAGCACTGATCACGATGGAACATAACAGGTGCTAATTAAGGAGCATTTACTTATCCTTATTTTAAATCTCATTATCAACCCTGAAAGAGTAAACTCCAAAAACATCAGTGTTTCACTTCAATCACCTCTCCTTCATAAATGAGGGTAAGTTTAATGCACTTTAAATCTTCTCAAACTACTTTTATAGAGTTTGCTTATTCTGTAATCCCTGGAAAAGCATTAAAGGAAAGGGAAGGAAAGCAGAGAAGTATATAAATAACATTTTCTACTTTAAAAGTAAAATGCCCTGTGCTGAGGCAAAGGAAAACTGGGGAAATAACTTTGTGATTTACTGGAATTCAAGAAGGGAAATATTTTATATACCATTTGGGGTTTTGGTTAAGAGAGGGGCACAATAATAGAAAGACTAGCTTGGCCTTTTCCACTTAGTCCTTGGCCACACAAATCCTTTGTCTCTCTTGAACTCACTATAAAAGGGGAATAAACCTCTCCCATGAGCTACTTAGTTAAACAGAGTCTGGTGGTGGGGAAACACTTGATTTTAACGTGGCTCTTGATTTAGCCAGGAGATTAATAATGCCAGCGGACCTTTTTTCTCAAGAGATTACATCAACAATAAAAGAAAGAGAAGGTAATACATCTTACAATGAATGTGGCATGAATAACTACATGCACCAATTAATTTCACAGGCTGCTTCTACCTGACCAGAGCACACATGAGCATCTGCTTCTTAAGAATATGCTCGCAGTAGTTGTTTGACTGTCAGGCAATACTTGAAAGGCCTCATACAAAGGACCGAAAGTGCACTCACAAAGTCACTACTTTAAATCAGCAACAAGCTCTCATTATAAATTTAATTTAGTAGAAGATCCAGGTTTGTGATTTAAGCAAAAAGCAAATATGGGCATTGGAAATGCCAAAATTTAATTTTCAAAAGGCACTCTCACATAAATTGTTCATCTTTGTCACAGCTATATCTAATGCCTGCTTCTGTCTTTCAGGTAACATTGTGTAATATAAAATATAGAGTGGTCTTGGGGACTGGGATTTCTCATGGTAAACTCTGGAGTTCCTGCCACTCTGTGCTATTCTACATTGTACTGGTGACCACTCTGTTTATATACCTGTGTATACAGACCTGCAAAATAGGGACATTACCAAACAGAACAAAAGCAAAATTCAAAGGTCAGAACCACAAGTTTTTCTGCCCTGGAAATTTGAATCTCAAAAATTTCCCTATTGAAAAAAATTATTCACCTCAAGCATTTTTTAAAACTTACAATTTGTCGCAAAAATTCTTTTCAAACAGAAAGAATTTTTAAAAAGAAAATGTCAGCCATATATATATGTCAAACATAGAGAAAAGAGACATTTTGTTCCATGACAAATCCTTTAGCAGCAAGGGCAGAACATGCCTCCTCTTGTTTTGCTCTGTCTTATCAAAAGGCTTCATGGGTTCTGGTGAAGTAGCATAGCACTGTGCCTGCTCCTTATGTAGAATCATAAGATATTCTGAGCTGGAGGGGACCCACAAGGATCATCAAGTCAGAGTATGGCACTCCAGCTCACGTGTGGATGAAACTAAGGGATACCTACAGCCACAGATCATGACAACAGGGCCACAGACAGGTATGGCACGTAACACACACAGAAGTCCATGGCTGCTTAGGTGCAGAGGCATGCATAAAAATACCGGGAGACCTAGAGTTCCAGCAACACAGGCTATGTTATCCTTCAATCAACCCCAGCAAACCACCTATTTTAGGCACTGCAGGAGCATGGGTTATGCTCACATACAAAAACAAACATGTGGGGTGACATCCTCTCCACATGAAAAGAGGAGACTGTAATCTCTGTGGGTGTCAATTTAGCATAATCCCCACAGAAAGGTTTAGCTTGCTTTAAAATACACAGATGTCATCTTTAAGAAGGGCCCATTCATTTCAGGCCCAAAATACATAAACATGCCTTGAGTAATAAAGCAAAAAAGGTACTTTTTGCTGATGTGTTGTGGTTTAGGATTTCTGAGAAGGTGAAGTAGGGAGCTCAGTTGTTGTTTTCATTTTCTGAGGAGGTTTTATTATTATTAAGTTTTAATTTAGTTTGGCTCAATCTTTATTTTGCAGGTATGTAAATACAGGGAACCCAGTGCCAATTGCTAGAGCAATAATTCTGGTCAAAATGAAAAACAGAGCTTTGGGCTATAAATGTAAGACAAAAAAAAAATCAAAGGATTTAAATGAAATCTGACATGGCAACTCATTAAATTCAAGAGTATCCATGATATTTTATTAAACATCAGTTAAGTGCATCTTTTAACAAGATGAATGCAACTTCAGGAAATGAAACAGTCATTGCCTAAATATTTAACATGCTAGAGACAAAGGAAATGCACCACTGTGTCAGAGGAATCACCCCAGTTACTCCACAGCCTCATCTTCAAGACTGGCCATTTCAGCATCTCCAGAGGCATTTATCTTCTTTCTAGAACAAATTCTAAAACTGGTCTTCAGATTGGCTGTCTAAGAGAAACACTTAGAACAGTGTTTCTGGTGAGGCCACGTGACTGTGTAGATATCAGAGCATCTAATTGTTTAATGTCCTGTTTCTTATAGTATGCAAATCTGCTGAATGCAAAGCTTTCCCTACACCACCCAAATACCGATTTTCAGGATCTGAAAAATGCCATACTGGGTCAGAGTCAAACTCTCAGGATGCAGTTCAGCTTCCAAACATGTCTAGGTGATTCAATGGGAGACACACGAGACCTACAGCAAGTAACTGAGATTATCTTCTCTCATTGCAGAGATCCCCCTTATCTCTGCTGGTTGGCTTTCATTTATGATCTTTTTCTGTGGTAATAGGGTAATTCAGAATTCCAGATGTTTCTTCCAAAAACATGTTACTTTCTAGGCTTCTTTGAATTTTGTCTGTCATTCACTCAAGAAAGTTAAGTCCATCTGACTTTCCCCTCAGTCACACTCACTGAAACAATTTTGTGCTATTACATGGTGCTTTTTTGTCTCCTATTGCATATCATTAGCAAATAAAGCAACTTCTATCACAAGATATGAATCAGCTCCATTTTTGGAAACATTTTGCTATGATATTCTTGGAGTTTGCCAAGGCAGGAAGGGGTATTTCTCAAAACACTTTGTTTCTTACACCATAACTTTCTAAACATTTTGGGTAAGCTTTTTACAAAGATGAGAATTAAATTAAATGTATCAACCAACTTTCCTTTATCTGTTATTTTATTTTATTGTGACCTAATTGAAATTTATTAATAGGCTGCAAAAGCTATGCCAGTTACATTCAGGTATTTCATGGTAGTCTTAATCTTTTATTTCCCTTTGGAAGTTTTTTATTAAGCAATAAGAATCATTCAGTGCAGATGTTGCTACTTTCTAATTAATCATATTGCCTTTTATCCTTTTAAAAGATATGGATCCAACACAGTAAAATAAATTAAATTAAAATAAATTAAAGCAGGTTATTAAAGCAATGAGTCCATTAAAATAATGAGATCTTTAGATAGTTAGCTACTCCCTTAAGTTAAGAAAAGTATCTTTTCCTATGTATGCGTAAATAATTAGCACTTAGAGCAAGGTATACTCAAGATTCCTCAAAAAGAAGTGGTCCCATTCCTGTCATTTAGAGAGCTAACATAATGTATGTTGATCTGCACTACAAGCAGCCCTACTGTTCATCTCAGCGCTCAGACATCCACTGAACGGCAATTCAAAACAGATTTGCCCAGCATACCAAATCGGGACCTCAACCTCTAGAGAATGAAAAGTGGCTATGAACAGGGAAACTTAAGTAGCTGCAAAAGTAATCTGAGTGTGACCATTCTCCCCAGCCCCTCCTGGGTGAACAGGCTACAAGAAATAGGGCTTGTTTTACCACACATCTCGGGTCACAGCCACGCTTTCCTACTGTCAGAGCTTTGTAAGCTGTCTGAGCTGTGCATGCAGTCTGCTTCTCAGAGGACTCCAGACTACTACAGAGATTATTTTTATCAATGTTATCACAGGCAGCGTGCTAAAGTCATTAACTTTCCTCAGCAAGACTTCAAAGTAAAAGAAGGAAGAAAAAGAATTTAAGAACAATTACCAGCCTGAGAGGAAGATCAAATCTCAAAATGACTATGTTAGAACCAAAGATGTTTTGCTTTGCCAAATGTAAAGTACCAGTTTCCAAAAAGTATTCCCTGGGAGCAGTATGACAGCCATTATCTATGGCTGCCATATAGATTAAGCAATATGCTTTATTTCATGGTAAAAACTGAGTGATCTGATAGAAATGAGAAGACTAATTTTGTCCAGTTTCTCTGCACTATTCTGCGTCTGGTTGTGAACTCTAAGTTGTCCACAGATAAAGAGCAGCCACAGAGCTCACAGTCAGCACTGGAAAGCCAATATCTTGGTTGCTCCCTTGCTTTAGACCATCATGAATATTCCGAGCTGACACTTGTCTGCCCCTCCATGCAGCTTGTTCTCCACTTTTTGTGGCTTGACACACACCAGACACATAACGTAACATGACACATAACCCTGCATGCTCTGTCCTGCTTTAAAAATATTGCAACAGGTGTTAGTCTCCCATGTGTGATAATACCATGATACCACCTGTAATCCACTAGACAAGAGCTGAACCCCTGGGTCATGGCATGGTCTGTAAAAATAGCCTAATCCTTCCTTGTTTTATCTAGTGTGAATGGCACCAACATTTTCCTAAAGCCTCACACTTTGGGGTGAAAAGTTCTTTCTTCAAGGTGTTTCTGATAGTCCACCATTCATACTGTTACCCAACACCATCCTCTGGGCAACAGGAGGTCTCAGCAGCATCCAGGAAAAGTAAAAATCCTTGCTAATCTAGAAGGGATGGTTTGAACAGCTACAGCATAAGTGATATGAAACCTAATCCAGGGGATGGGAGAGGGAGTCAGAGCAAAGGGAACTTCTGAGCCTGAGGACTTTTTTAGAGAGCAGTGGAAAAACAATCACATGACTCTGGGAGTTTCTTCCAAAGGACACGCCATGACGGAATGAGTCCAGTATCCACGAGCTCTTTGATCTGAGCTGTAAAAATAAATTATTGATGGAGTTAGATGGTATCTTTGGGAGTTCTGGTAGTATTGTCTTTAAATTTCCTCTAGCTGTGCCTAACAGATGGGCAACACGTTAGTTTTATTTACAGACAGCTCTCATTTGCAGAACAACAGAGGTGGAAAGGGAACTGCCTGTTTAGCTTTGACGTGAAGGACTTCTCTTGGAAAAAGTTCTGCTGCGAGGTTTAGGGGGACTTTTTATTTTTAATTGATTTGCATTATCAGTTGAACTTAAACATCTATCCCACAACTCTATTGTTCTCCCCTGGAAAAATCTTAATCAAAGTTTAAACATTAATCAAAAAGGAAATAAAACTAAAATTACCTTTAACTACAGTGAGTTATGCCTTGGCAACTCTACCCTTTTGACCCCACTATCACTTTGATGAATTCAGTCTATTGTTTTGTGTAATAGTAAAGTGCTGGCTTGCATGAGCTACAGCACAGTCTGCAAAGTACTACTGTGACTGGTTTGTAGATGCCCTTACTTCCAAAGCCTCTGACAGTGTGTAGACAATGTCATATGTTGGTTTAAACCAAACTACCAAATAAAAACCACATTCAGACAACAACTCCCATTCGTCACACAGAAGTCTAGGAGTGACCTTGGGCCTCGTACCCTCTAAAGAAGATCAGGAACCTCAAATTCTCCTAGATCAATGAATAAAAAGTTGCAGGGGTAGTATTTTTCCTTAAGAATAATTGGTTGCTATCTACAATTAGTTGGTCATAATTAATTAATACAAATAAATCACTGTTTATACTAACAATCCACTCATGTCACTTGTCCTGGCAAGACAACAGTTCACGAGGTCTTCTTCTGGCCTGTGTAAGGAATCAAGAATCCTTGGGTCCAATAGGCTTTGTGCCAGCTGTCACGCAGAATTCTGTATCAACATCTTTAACTGTACTCACATGCAAAGAACTCGCACTGGAGAAAAAATTTCCAATCTCTTTTCCTCTAGCAAACCACTGGACCTGTACACTTGTATTGGGTTTGCATAGCAAGGTTTTGGTGGCCAGGGCTGAACCCATCAGCAGCAGTGGTGGAGCCTCTGGGATAATGTAGTTAAAAGGGGGAAAGCTACTCCACAAGAGCAAATTGCAGCCAGAGAGAGAAGCAAGAATTTATATGTCAGAGCAACAACTGCTGACACCAAGGTTTGTGAAGAAAGAGGAGCAGGAGGTGCTACAGGCACTGGTTCCCCTGCAGCCCGCAGTGAAGACCATGGTGAAGCAGGTTTTCTCCCTGCAGATATGGAGGTCCATGATGGAGCAGAGATACACCTGCAGACCCTGGAGGACCCCGCACTGAAGCAGGTGGATGCCTGAATGAGGCTGTGACCTCATGAGAAGCATGTGCTGGAACAGGTTTTCTGTCAGGATTTGTGACCCCACATGGGAACCACACTGGAGAAATCTGTTCCTGAAGGATTGCACCCTGTGAGAGAGACCCACACTGGAGCAGTTTGTGGAGAACTGCAGTCCATGCAAGAACCTATGAGAGTTTGGTGGAGCAGTGTCTCCCTTGGGAGGGACCCCACACAAGAGCACAGCAAGACCTTAAGGAACCCTCCCCTTGAATAGGAAAGAGCAACAAAGATGTGATGAACTGACTGCAACCCCCATTCCCTATCTCCCTGTGCTGCTGGGGGAACAGAGGAAGAGAATTCATGTGTGAGGCTAAGCCTGGAAAAAAGGGAGCAGTAGGGGGAAGGTATTTTAGGTTTGGGTTTATTTCTCATCACCCTACTCTGATTTGTCTATTAATAAATAAGTTATTTACCCAAGTCAAGTGTGTTTTGCCCATGGCTTTCATAATGAGTGTTTTCTCCCTGTATTTATCTTGAGCCTTTTGTTACATTTTCTCTCCCCTTTTCAGCTGAGAAAGGGAGTGATTGCATGGTTTGTGTGGCATAGAATGAAATCCAACCATGGACAAGCCACCACAACACAGTTATCATGGTTTCGTGCACAAAGGAGACCTCAGGTTCTGTGAAAACCCAGAACAAACTCCCAGATATACCATTGTTCTGCATTGAGACCTTACTCATGCCATGTGAATATTTTGTCATTCTCATAATCTCTGCTTTAGCTTGATATTTTGCACTACACCCACATTGGGTCATGGAGGCAGTAATTTTTTTTAAAATCTGTCAAAATCTAGATCTAGCAGTAGGCTGCAATTATTTTCAGAGAAGATGCTTTTCTAGTGATATAATTTCAGTGTCATCAGAGCTGCCTGAAACAAATACTTCATTGTTTTATTGCATAAACATCCTTCTAGGTCATATCTGTCTGCATGAGCTTGGCTTGTGCCATCAGAGGATGGAAGGTGGCAGAGGTAGCCAAAGTGCGTCAGCTCTGCAAACCCACTGCTTCCTGCTCCAGCAGAAACCAAGCTGTGTCCACACGGCACTGCTGGGGAGCCAGCTGCTTCCCAGAAGGAAAAATAGAAAACGTACTGTCTCATTGTGGGGCAGCTCCAGCACACTAAATAAAGCCATATACTATCACTCTATAAGCAAAACCTGATGCTGAGGGGAAGGAAAGGTTGTGTTTGTTTTTGAGGTTTTAAAGTTTGTTGGTTTTTTTTTTTTTGCTTTTTTTTTTCTTCTTAACCCAAAGGGAACCAAACCAGAAGTTCTTTCCTGTCTGAAAGAGTTAGGCAAATGACATTTGTGGCCTAATTCTCTTCTCAACTTAAGTCAGATATATCTCCAGTGAGCTGACAGGGCTACTTCAGAGTAAAGCCAGGGTGAGGGAGACAAGAATCTGTGCCACACTAATGAAGTCATAAAAGCAGCAGCCGCCCAGAGCAGAGTCAGCATTTTAAAACCAAAATTATGTTGATCTTTCAGCTGGAACACACAAGATTATGAAGCTCATACAAGTACTCTGCACCAAAATATTCAATTCCTTTCCAGCATTGTCTTATTGTAGTTGATAATATGGGTCTGTAGCCTGTTGAAAGAAAGAGAAAAATTGTAATGACTTTACTCTCTTCTCTCAGCTTTCTAGTTTTTGACTCAGAGGAAAGAGAATACTAAGTAGAATAATCAATAGCAACAGGTAAGGAGCCCTTGTAGGTGCCACAAGGTGTGACATCCTCTAAAGCATCCTGACACTTGTTGACAAGGGGACTGTGGTGATCACAGCCTATGGCACATACACCACAGAAGTCATTCAGAAATTCCTGCAGTCAGACTTGGGTGACTTGAAAGGTCTAGATTAGAAAGGTTTGGACACTGGAAATTATTTTTGGATATTTGCCTCAAACAAGAAGAAAGAACTACCATCACATGGTAGCTCTTTTTCTTTCAAAAGATAGTTAACTTCATAGAGTCTAGAAAAGGGAGAATCTCAGAGGATTCTGTCTGTGATAAATAAAACTCCTTTCTTTGAAGAAAGACAAGTGCAGCCTCCAAGCTGCACTGTAAGTATCTCAGATGCAGCACAAAATCAGAATTTCTGGCCCTAGTTAATCCAGTAAGGTAAACTCTGCTATGTGGTATATGTATGTTTTCAGCATATAGTGCTCCTTGTCTGCTCAATCTTTGCTTTGGCCTTTGAACCTCACTTGTAATTCCCTACTTAGCTCTTGACCCTTCTTCACAGAATTCTGATTTGACCTTTGCTAATTTTCTTTCTCCTAATCCTGACCTGCTTGTCTTACATTGCTTAAACCTTGTCTCATGTGCTATCCCAGAATCTGCTCTGCAGTTTATAGACCCTAATTTTGTGGTTAGTCCTCTAAGGACCTTCTTGACCAGACATTCTGGCGAAATGCAGCATATTTCCCAGATTCTGACTGCAGTACCTTCATCCCACCTCTAAACCTCCTTCCAGTTTGACTCTCACTGGGGGGCCTAATTATCCATACCCTTCTGTAGGTGCTTTATTTGCCAGGGCAGAACAACCTGGCAAATTAGCTCTGGAGTCATCCGTGAAGACTACCAATATCCAGCCTACATTCACTGCTAAGCTGCCCCATCTCTTCTACATCAGAAATTCTCTCCCTTTTGGGCAGGGTTTTTTGGGCATTTTTTGCCTTTTTTGCATTTCTTTTTACATTCCTGTACTTAAGCATATGAATGCAGTGGAGACCCTGAACTATCAGTACATATTCTGGATTCACCTTGCACACTCCAAGTAAAATATGTATTTTTCTGTTTTGTCACAGAAGGCAGCAGAGAACTCCTCTGGCAGCAGACAGCGTCAGCCCAAGGCAGTGCTAACCATTCAAATACCCAAGCCTCACATTACCCTTCCAGTCTTGTCATATCTTTGATACTTTCCTGTGCTTCCTCACCTCTCCTTCCTAATTCCATCCTGATCTTCATAGTCCAATGAGTGTGTTGATCAAGAGAGGATTCCTACAGGTCCCATCCTCTTATTGATCCTATCTTGCACAGCATATTGTCACTTGCCACACATCTGGATATTCAGCAGTATCACAGAGTGACTGTACACCGAGGAGTCATGAGGCCATTGCCCTTCCTTTTGTCTGCATCTGAACTGAAAGTCCTTTTTCTCAGGGTGAACCACTTCCTCTTGAGCAAGAGAAGCCCAGCCCCACTGATAAATGTAGCTTCCCAATCCACATCCTGGCTGGATCTGCTGGGTCTTTCCAGTGGCATGGGGTGAAGAAAGCAAGATGCTTCCTGCCTGCATGCCCATGCTCTTTGGAAGCACCCAAGATGTGGGTGCTACAACACTCCCAAAGAGCTTAAATAAGAGCTCTGTAATCTGGGTATGGGACTGGTGGAAAAGTATTGTCCTCTTCCTTACCACCAAATCTGAATCAGCTCAAAGCTACTAAAGCAAAATTGACTGTAGCTGCTGTTGGTTAAGTCATAACCTTTCAGAGTAATTTTCCCATAACAGGGTACTCAAAAACAGGTGAAAAATCCATCTGACTAATAATAGGAAACCAAATAATAACCAGGCAGATATTATGCACAGATTCTTCTCCAGGTAGCACAAAGGTAGGTTTTCTCAAAATCACAGGCAATTTTAATAAATTCTAGATCCTGTACTAGCTCCTTTCTTTAATCATCTCCTAAGATTTGTGAAGCAATGTGATCCAGAAAGTTGCTGGCTTCTCCAGTAAAGGAAGGTGGGCTGGGTGGATGTTTGTAAATCCAACAGCTAGAAGTAATGTGATTTTCCTCCTTACCTGCAAAAGATACTCACAGACTGACTCTTTCCCTTCTGGAGAAATAATCAAATATGTATGCACAAGCATACTGATGATTTTTTACTTTTTCCCTCACTTCTCTCCTGATGGAGTGTCCAAGAAACTAAGTAGGTGGAGTTTAATGCTTTATTACATCTATAGCTTTATTCTGATATGTTTATAAAGAAGGAAATTGACCTCTTCCTGGATACCAATGAACTGTCAGCTTCATCCAGCCAGCTTGACACATGAAAAGTCTTTCTCATAGGCAGGATTACTAGCCTTGCTCCACTATAAAAGGAAAATAAAGCAAATCAAATCCTCAAATCCTTCTCCTGAACTCTTCCTCATATTCACCAGAAACAGGTAGGAGCTCAGCATGTGGTGCACATCTCAGGCTATGTTCACTCCTCTCTGTTTTGGGAAGGATCTGAGCAAGGACAAGGCAAGCAGTGTGTCAGGGCTTCCACTGAAAGGAGAGGGCTTAAGCAGAACCCCTCCTGCCCATTGAAGTACCCAGAATAAACTGTTCATTGTTCCCAAATATATAAACAAGAGATTCTTCAGCTTTCACCCAAGCCCTTACAATTTCAATTCTTTCCTTCACACGTGTATCTGGAAATGCTCTTTGCTAATATCTAAATGCCCTATTTCTCTGTTCCAGCAGGAAACCTGGGACATCCATTAAGTGCATCACAGCTTGCCAATACCCTGCAACCCATAACACTGAGTAAAACACCTGGCCTGATGGTTCCTAGGTTTAGTTTTATGCTTTCTCTCTCTCTCTCTCTCTCTCTCACACACACACACACACACACACACCATAAACCTGCAGGCAACTACATATTTTCCTCTGTCTGGAGGACAGCTCTGTCCCCTCTACCTTAAGGGAGGGTTAGATTTCAATGGTTTTCCAAGCTGGGCTGGAATCACAAATCAGGCTTAAACTACAGACCCACCTCTCTCAAATTCTGGGAGGTAAATTAATGAAATTCATGCACAATATCAAATGTCTGAGCCAGGTGGGGATTCGTAATGGCTGGGCCATTACCTTTAGCAAGATTAGGACAGCAAGCCCCTCATGGCTTGGGCAAAGAAATAGGTATTGACAAAGAATAGTAAATACATATCTCCCGTGATGTGATTTTGAGTCCTCATATACGGGAAATTGTCTGGGGAAAGCCCCTCCTGTACAGTCTGTTGGCTCAGTGACCATAGTGCATTGTAGGGGGGTAGATAAAAGCCAGGATCAGTACAGAAGGTAGGAGGTTAAAATGGATCACATCCCTGGGAGGCCTGAACTCTTTCAGGACAAAAGTAGCTAAAGCTTCATAAAATAAAATAAAATTAAAAGATAATAGGAGATGAAAATGAAACAAAAATAAAGAACCAGGGAGGCAGCCCAAGGGCACAGTGCTGTCTACATGCTTGCAAGGAACCAGGGAAAGAACCTGTTAAAGTTATTTAAAGTCCTGGTGGGTGGCAGTGGTGGGATTTTTGAGTTTTGATACTAGGAACAGAGAGGAGGCAGCTGCAGTAGGAAGGAAGCTGGGCCTCACCACACTGGGGGAAAGAAAGGGCTAATAGGGAGCTGTCAATCTGAGCTTAGGGCACCCATCACAGCTTCAGAAAGCTGCCCTGCTGCAAGGATGGCAAATGCCAAAGGACTGGGAAGAAAACATTTATTGCAGGGTCGAGGGCTGATGGTCTGAGATTGATTTGATGGCAGGATCCCATGTTAAGAACAGGAGAATTTTACAGTCATGAGACTCTCTCACAGGTACAAGAGTATTTCAGTTCTCTAGTTTACAACATGCTTTTCCCGGGCATGAGCAGCCCAATGGCTCATCAGTTCATGCTATCAGCAGAGAGAACATTTTGTTTGTAGTGCACCCTTGCCCTCCCAGCATCAATCCATAATTTTATTTCATTTTCAGTTTACAGAATTTATTGTAAAAAGTCAGAGCTGCTGCAGCTTCCCTTGCTTCCTGGCAAGTGGAGGAGAGAAGGAAAGATAAAAATACCAGGGAGCAGTACAACTGTCAGAAGCAACCTTTCTGTAGCCAGAGGGAGACAACCATCAGTGAGAGGCATTCTGCTGCTCCCCGTAGGGAAGCACAGCACATTTAAAATGCACATTTTTCCCTGGATTGCTCATCTACTTTGAGCTGTCCTTCTCTCATCTTATTGTTCTATTCCAAAAGTTTAAGGGAATTAGTAACTGCTTTATGCTGAGTCTGTTTTAATGCCAGGAAGGCTGAAGGAAGCTGAGAACAGCGGTGTCAGATACCCAGATTTCAGGACATTGCTGTGCCCCTCTCTGTCCCCAAGACTGTTTTCCAGTCCTACAAGAGCAGGGTCAAGAAAAAGGAGGGCAGATCTGGACCCATCAACATAACGTCTCTGGCTTATCAACACAACAATCAGTCGCTACTTATATTCTTTTAGTGCAAGGCACTAAACACTAGGTAAACAAAATGCTGTTTACCCAGGAAAAAATTCAGTACAAAAGGTAGTATATATCACCTCCAGGGGCTTTCCCCAGCTGTGGCACTTTGATGCAGTTCAGTTCTGCAGTCTGTGGTTTTCCTTCCAGCCTCACCATTTCAAAATGCTTCTGTGCACTCCCTTTCCAAGCATCTCATGCAAAGTTGCCCCAGATTTGTGACAGTCGCAACATTGCTCATGAAACTAGAGTCAAAAACTGGTCTGCTAATCATTGCAAATAATCTTAGAAAAAAGAAAGACCAAAAAAAAAGAAAGAAAACTAAAGTACTAGCGAACAGGTATTTCAGTTCAAGAAAGTTACTTCCCCAAGAGCATCAAGCACGGGTAGCTGAGAAAGCACAAGTCAGGCCCAAAACTGCCCAGTTCTCCCCAGCTTCCTCCATGCAGCCCATCCCTCCTCCTGCTCTGAACTGAGGGTCTGATGCAGGAGTGCACCGAGCATGTACACAATGACAGGAGCAATGTGTGATTTTGTTCTGTGACAATTGCTGCCTGCTGGCATCAATACACATTGAGCTGCCTTCAGACAGAGGCAGGACCTAAGGAGGCAGGAGCTCTTCCCTGGCAAGCACACTGGCCTCACACACGGGTGGCTTGGCTCTCCAGCACGGAGCTGTGCCTGCCTGAAAGGCCCACCTCTGCCCTTCCCCTCACTCTCCCATTGCCAGTGTTTCAGTCTTGAACTTGCATTTCCTGCAGTGAGCTCGCCCTGACCTTTGACAGGCTCCACACAGTTAATTAATTTGTCTGAAGTTGCTTCATTTTTAGAGGGGTTTTCATTTTGACTATTCCCTTTCCCGCCGCGCTGCAGGATACAGCTCCTCAAGGGAAACAAATTCTGTCTTCAGCTGAAAGTCCAGAGGGGTTTTTTCATTGACCTAAATTAAACTCCAGATTTGCATTGACATCAGAATTTAGTCCTAGGACTTTCAAGTCCTGCCAAATTCATAGAAATTGAGAGCAGCATAGTTAAATATCTGCTTCCACTCTTTAATTAAACAATATTTATAGTACAATTGGACATACGTATGTGCATTTTGACTGAATATTAATGATTTAAATTATGCAATTAAATTAATCATGAAAATAAATTATATGCCTCTATTCAGGGAGTCAGCAAAAGCAGGGACAGAAAGGATTTCTCCTCTTTTACCTACTTAAGAAAAGAGTTGAAATTATATATGTTAATGCTAGAAGGTGGTTCATGAATTAAAATATCACAGGGCCATCAAAAGAGAATAAAAAGCTAGGTAGGAATGATTAATGTGCTTTTACACAAAGAATGATACATTTTATATATCTTTGACCTTCTAAGGTCAAAGGGATTATAGGACTGTTTGAAGTTCAGGAGGAGCTGAGCAAGGAAACAAGAGGGCTTTTCATGGGGTGATGAGAAGCTGTGGCTGACATTTCAAGAGCAAAAAGCCTATTTTTATTAACTCCTTCTTTCTCAGGTCAAAAATGTTTTTGACAGAAGAAATAAAAACAAGCATGCATATGTGCAAAAAGTAATCCAATTTCCTCTGCAAGCACACAGAGCTCATCTTGAAGCTCAGTAGATGCAGCAGCACCAGCGTGGCTGACCTTGAGGAGACAGAAAAGAAAGACCCATGGGAGGCAGGTCACTGAAGGCAGGACAGCACGGCATCACTGGAGCTTCAGTTAACACTGCTGACTGCACTTCTGGAAATGTATTAGGGCAGCTGTTCAAATTCTGCAGCAACCACAGCGTACTGTTATCACAGATCTTTCTGTTCAAACTTCTGAAGAGTATGTCTTGTGCATTTCTGTGCACAGCTCAATGGGTAAGTGAACATCAGGGCAGTTATTTGAGCATGCAAATAATGGCAAATAAAACATGCAAACTAGAGAAAGGAGTGCAGCATGAGGTCTCTAGGGTAGATTAGGTTATTTATCCTCAGTGAGTATTTTACATGCTGAAAAACACTTTTTGCAAAGGGTCAGCGGAAGGATAGATTAAATTTAATTAACAGTTTTGACAATGAGATCTTAGAAAGATGAATGACAGGCCAAAGTGTTTCATTTTATATTTTCAGTATTCTTTTCCGTTCTTCTTTTAAAATGGCATTTTTACTTTAAAGTTGTCCAATTACTTCAAATGGGTTTTAAAAAGAGTTTCAAACCTTACAAAGGAACTGAATAGTCGACTTTCCATCAAATGAAAGTTTTTTATCAATCCTAAATTATTTTCAGTTTTACAGTATAATTACAAATTACTTTTTATGTGACTTTTAGCATAAAATTTCATATTTTGCACACATATGTACTATATAAAACATAAATTATGTGTATCTACTTACTCAACCACAGTGGTATGGTAAAATGTAGAGAAGACCATTTTCATCTTTATCTGTTTTGAAATAAACTTAAATTTTGTATTTTAATGCCACAAGGAAGTCCTGATGTTGAGTCCTGGCAAAACAGGACAAGTACAAATACAAGCAAGTACTGATCACTTAGGTGTCAGCAGTATAGAAAGAGTCTGTTTCAGTGTCTTCAATTCAGCTACCCACGTGAAAATTCAATAGAGACCTTGTACGGAACACTTGGGTCAGAGCTTGCTTCTCCCTTTTCATTTTTGTCTTTCAGAAAAATGTTTCAGAAAAATGTTTCAGAAAAATTTTCAGAAAATTTTTTGTCAGAAAAATGTTTTTCCTGACATTTTATAGACAAAATGAAACATTCTCACTTTTTTCAAAATCACTTTTCATTTTTTAGCTCTAGTAAAGAATTGGGAAGAAAAAAAATCTCCTTTTTCACTGTCTCCCTTTGCTTATCCTCAAGCTCGGAACACTAATGCTTGACTGCTATTAAAGCAGCTTGCTCAATTTAAATAGACTGTGAGCATAAGCTGAGGTTGCCAACAAAAGTTCTTCATCTGCATAAACAAAGTCACATACACAGGTACCATTTTCCACAAAAATGAAGTAAAATGGAAAATTAAAGCTGAATTGGAAATAGACTGCAAGCTTCCACAATCTAAGGGATGAGTAACTTGATTCTATGCAGAGCAATTGGCTTGGTCAGGCTTTTTCCTTGTCTGTATCAGGGAAACACAAGAAGGAACCTTGTTCATGAATATGCTACCACAGAAATGTACAATTCTGGAAAACCTATTCAAGGCTAAACGTGGCCTCTCTCAGCTCATCTTCACATGTAAAGTATTTTGAAGTGACTATTTCCTCTTATTCTTTAATATTCTCTCTACAGACACCCAAATGCTTCAGGCAACTTCAGCAAAGATTATTCAGTCAAGGGCTTAGTCCAATCATAAAACTATACCTAAAAGATATGGCATCTACCCTATAAAATCTACAAGTCAAATTTCTTTGCTGCCTATAGACTACTCTGCTATAACTCTATTTGAGTTGAGAGAAATGCCATGTATAGTCTTGATTTCTAGAGCTTTCTGAAAGGAAAGGTGAATTTCACCTTAAAGGCTTAATTCAGCCCACTGTTTATTCTGGACTTGTACTGTAAATTCACACATGTTCAAGGACATTTTTCACTTGGTGGGATACCTGCCATGTAATATATGTAGCAAAGGGCAGGCTGGTCAAATTCACCAAATCATTTCGGCTTGAAGAAAAGTTTAAAAAGGCAGACTTGGGAGACCATTAGCTGTGGTATACTTTTAGCTAATATTACACCAGTGGGAAAACACAGCTGGATGTTAGAAAACTCCTCTGCCAGAGGAGATGTAACCAATGGCCCTCACCTCCCAGAAGTTCACCCATGATATCAACTCTTCTCATGTTCAGGGCAGGGCATCTACCTCAATCTGCCATGCTATCTTGTTTCACTCTCAATCAATAACTTTTAAAAAACCCTGAACTTCAGGTTTCTCACCTTCCAGCTGAGCATCCTACCCCTTGGGGTAAGGAGCCACATTCACTTCCTCTAGTTGTCTTAGCTCCTAAAAATCTAAAAAAGAGAGTAGAAGAGCTTCAGCAGAAGTGACTGAGGGAGCACCACCAAAACGTGATGGTTTGGATGTTTGCTACAGAGATCTGAGTTAAAATTCACTGCTTTGTGCTCCAGGGACTTGGTAGCACAGGAAAGTGAGCTGTGCATGTCAGGAGTGGTTAAATGTTATGCCATGCAAAGAAGGTGTGTGTGAAACCACTGCTGTGCTTCAGGAATGGATGGGAGTGAAGATGCTGCCTTCTGGTCTACTTTTTGTTGAACATTTTTTTTTAAATCTTCAAGGGAAATAGACACAGGAGGAGGTGTAGGTAGCCTGCAAGTTGGAACAGTCCTCTGGGCTCATTTCTGTTTTCTAATAAATATTTATACAAAGTTGAAAAGTGACAGAACAGTTCTCTGGCACTAAGCTAAAACTGTGCAACTCTCCATTTCATTTTCCAGTTTTGTGTCTTTATCCCTTCATTTCCTTTGCTTTTCTTGCAAATGCTTGGGAAAATAAATGCTTCATTTGGGATTGAACAGAAGGTTTTATTTGACAAAAACGTAATTTGGGGGTTTTCATACTTCTTTGGGGAAAAAAAAAAGTCTAGATGTATTTTAATACAAACCAAAGTCGAGAGGAGAGGAGAGGAGAGGAGAGGAGAGGAGAGGAGAGGAGAGGAGAGGAGAGGAGAGGAGAGGAGAGGAGAGGAGAGGAGAGGAGAGGAGAGGAGAGGAGAGGAGAGGAGAGGAGAGGAGAGGAGAGGAGAGGAGAGGAGAGGAGAGGAGAGGAGAGGAGAGGAGAGGAGAGGAGAGGAGAGGAGAGGAGAGGAGAGGAGAGGAGAGGAGAGGAGAGGAGAGGAGAGGAGAGGAGAGGAGAGGAGAGGAGAGGAGAGGAGAGGAGAGGAGAGGAGAGGAGAGGAGAGGAGAGGAGAGGAGAGGAGAGGAGAGGAGAGGAGAGGAGAGGAGAGGAGAGGAGAGGAGAGGAGAGGAGAGGAGAGGAGAGGAGAGGAGAGGAGAGGAGAGGAGAGGAGAGGAGAGGAGAGGAGAGGAGAGGAGAGGAGAGGAGAGGAGAGGAGAGGAGAGGAGAGGAGAGGAGAGGAGAGGAGAGGAGAGGAGAGGA
The DNA here is from genome assembly GCF_026979565.1 of Vidua chalybeata. Taxonomy (NCBI): domain Eukaryota; kingdom Metazoa; phylum Chordata; class Aves; order Passeriformes; family Viduidae; genus Vidua; species Vidua chalybeata. The sequence goes on from NC_071530.1 coordinate 101,652,087, forward strand.
GAGGAGAGGAGAGGAGAGGAGAGGAGAGGAGAGGAGAGGAGAGGAGAGGAGAGGAGAGGAGAGGAGAGGAGAGGAGAGGAGAGGAGAGGAGAGGAGAGGAGAGGAGAGAAATTGTCTGATACTGTTTGCAACAAGAGAAGTCCCACTGACAGCTAGTTATTCTGACTTTGAGAAATGTGAAAAGCAAGCAGGCAATGGGGAATTTGCATCTGTTGTTTTGTAGCATTAATTAAAAGAATTAAAAAGAAAAACCAGTCCAAACTCCTGCACTTCAAGACTCCTCTGCACACAAAACCAGGTGAGCCTACGCCAATTCTTTGCAGCATGTGTGTTGAGACTTGGCTGATGATGCATTCCACAAATAATTCCTCTTCTCTATGCCTGCAAGACATTTTGGTGTAGGAATTAGAACACAATCCAACATTTCAATTGAAATAATTATTCAAAACGAGCAAACCCTGAGATACTTCTATCGTTTCTTGCTGAAGAGGTGACATTTAAACTTTCAGAGATATGGAGAGAAACTTGGTTTACAGTTTCAATGCAGTTCTAAGGAAATCCTGCATCTCACTTGCTTCTCCTAAAGATCACAAAACCCGCTTTAAGGCCTCCTTGTAAGAGGACATTGTTAATATGTACACGTAAGGATCTTATTTCTCATTCAGGAAAATGTTCCCAATAAAACATAAATTACAGGGCCACAAATATTGGGCAGGATAGCACATAAAATTATTATATTGCTTGCATAGAACAATTTACCATCTCCCTTTCTAATGCTTTAATATTAATTAAGCATGTCACTAGCCTTTTTACATGCTTAACTTTAGTTTCTCTGTTAACACATAGGAAAACAAAGGAAAAAGTCAGAGATTATTTTACTTTCTCTTTAATCAGACTGAGAAAAACAGGATTCATGAGAACAGCACATACAAACAAATAGCCTTTTTAAATTACAAATAGCTATTAAGTCTCATTTCTTATGCAAGATCATTCTCAGAAAGAATCTGGTCTGGTGCTACAAGACTGTGACTTCTAGCTCTACTAGATGTTGTGTGTATATGCATCATAGCTTTGCTGAGGCAAGTTCTATTCTTTGACTAAATGTCTCCCCTGTGGCTCAACCCTTTCCTGTTGCTTTAATGAAAATGAGAAATAGTCCTTGATCACAGAGTTCCCAGGTTTTTCCTCACACTGACAAAGGAGATTGTTGTTAGCCTGCTGGCAAGTGTTTTGAACCATACCAAAGAAATGGGATTCAAGTAAATAACCCCATGCATCAGGAAGAGGTTTGTTAATCCTCACTAGGAGCATTATGGACACAGAGATGGGAACATGTGAGAGGCCAAGGGCAGCAGTGCACTTAAACACAGATCTTTGGGCAGTTTCTCAACTTCTCCCTCTCATGACCTCACTTCCCAGTGCACTTCCAGGCTCATGACCCCACTTCTGCTTGCCAGCCCTACTGCTGCAATCAGCTTCCCATCAAGCCACCTCTTAAGTACCATGACCTCTTGTTTGTAACCCAGTGTTCTAAGAGTCTGGTCAAGAGGTAATTCCCTTGTGATTCCCTCAGCACGGATGCTGCCAGCAAACCACAGAGATCTCAGGCTGCCTGCTCTGTATGTCCTCACACCAGGATTGGAGGCATTTACACCCAAGATTTTGTCTGGGAGAATAATTGTCTTGCCATTATGCACTCCTGTCCTTTAAACTACAGAAATAAGAAGTTTAAAGCCTCAAAATACAAGAAGGCCAAGATGTCTCACCATGGTCAGACTGGGTGCCCAGCCTGTGATCTCTCAGGCCATTGACCTTGACATTTCCACTGACCACCCAGACTTCCATGGAGGAGTGCAGCCACAAAGAGGATGTGAAACCACACCTTACCATGACTCTTTCACAATCACTTCACCCATAATTTCCAGTGTTCCTTGTGTTACTAACAGAGGGAAGGGGAAACTAAGCCATTCTGGTAAACCTCCCCTCACCTGAATCCTTCCTCATCAAACAATGCCTCAGCTCCTGACTCTATGTCTGTTCATCTCTGGCTTTCTCCCATTTTACCATTGAAGTCTGAGAGTTTTCAATCACATGAACATTCTCTGAGGTGGTCTTTAAAGAAGAATATGCATCTAATCACAGAAGAACTACAGACCCAGGTCATGATTTAGGACTGAAACTGATGCCTAATCAGCCTCACACATGATTTCCTCTTCTTGGTATCTCCTCTTCTGAACTGCCCAGAATCCCACTATGTTTCATTTGTCAGACTGCAGATGTCACTGTAGATTGGTGGAATCCCACAAGGATCCACATTCAGTTCTCCATGGAAGATCCACACAGGCTAGCTTAAGGTACATGCATGCAGGTCCACTAAAGCAACAGAGGAGAAAATGTACCCTAGAGAATGTTTTTCTTTTAATAACAAATATTTTCTTACACTGTGTTGGTACATCTGCCCCACATTAAAAACGCCATCTCTGACTGCAGTAGCCATATAGGGAATCTTGGATTCAATTGAAAATTTCAGATGCCTGTTAGTCGTAATGCCACATGACTGCCTCTCCCTGACCCTGTTTTTCTGAACACGGGGGAGACCCTCACACCTATGCAAAAAAGCACACAAGCATGGATTGATTTTCTTTTCCCCCTTAATGAACATGCCTGCCAGAATGCAAGCCAGGAAATACCAGCTTCCATAGGCACTGCCGCTGTGGGTGGTTCGAGGCCGGTGCACCCATCCCTCTAGGGGAACAGATGTTGCCACTGATTCACTTTGCAAGCATGTGAGTCAAAGTTTGCATCTGTGACAACTTACAGTAAAGAATTGTGAGCAGCTGCAGACCAAAAAGCACAGAATGAAAAGTCAATCAAGATGTAAGGCAAGATACTGCATCAACCCTGAAAACTGACAAATGGAATCCATTTGATTCAAGCTGCAGCAAATCTACCTGAGCAGAAGAAAGAAACAGAAAGAAGAAACAGGCAGCAATTCACTAAGTGCCCCATGTACGAGCCACAGTGACTGCTCTGATGCCTTGCATACCTCCTTTGACATCAGAAAAAGCTGTAAGGAGTCTGTAAGGTACCACAGGACTTCTGATCTGAGTGCTGCAATCCCTCCCTGACCAGTGAATCACTCCGAGGGTCTGGCTGAAGCACCTCGCCATTTGCAACCACAGAAAGATCTAGGACATTCTTCATTGCAATGAAAATGTTGGTTCAAGTCTGCTGGTCACATTCCACTTTTGCCATTTATTTCTTCTTTGATTCAATATTGGCACAGTATCAAAACTAGGGGAGGTGGTTTCTAATTGGTATGCTCTGCCTATCTCACACCACAGGCTAGTGCAGTTCAGCTCACACCAATGTAATTGAAGTTTATGTGTTGCTTGTTGCCTGAAAAATGGGTTGAATTGTCTACATGAAAAGTACTGCCTACATAAAGAAAACTACTTCTGTGCCTGCACAGAAAAGTGAATACTGGAGAGAAGGAAAAAAAGAGTGCAAATATTTGATCAACTTCCTAAACCAATGTTTCCCAGCTGTTTTTCCTCCTTTATGTTTGCTTTCTCTGGATATTTATGATATTTGCTTTTACTAGCTCAAATGATTCTACAAGGCAGAAATGCAATAAGCTGCATATTGAGGAAAAACAAATTTTAAATGGGTTTTATCCCCTAACTTAGCAATCAGCAGGATTATATTACTAACAAGTCGGTCACAAAAGAGAAACAATTCCACGAGTCTTAAGTAAATTAAGGCTGTTATGTGAGAACTTTCTCAAACTTACAGGTAGCATTGGTACACCAAAAGAGAGTTATCTTTATAATCTTCAAACAACTTATAATGATAATTAACCTAATTTAGTCAAAGTCAGGAGTTTCACCAGTCAGAACACTTTTCTAGCTAATTACCAAGACTATAATTATGCAAAGGGAAGCAACATCTTCAAAATTATGTTCTTTATGAATGCTTTGTCTTCCAAACCCATGTGGTTCAGGGACTTCTTAAATTTAAAAGGAGCGATTTGACTACACAAATAGTTTCTATTTCTTCTTTGGGTAGGATTTTTCCTACTGCATATGCTACTTGTAGCAGGTTAGTAGCTACATGCTAAGCAGATATTTTTCAATGTTTTCTTGAGTTGCTGTAACATATGACTGTCTACAGTGTACAGAGCAATTCCATACATTTGCACTGTATTTTTCCATTGTTTTTATAACTAATACTGCATTTATAAATTGCATTTAGCCATACTGAACTTCATTTGCTGTGAGTAGTTCATTTATCTAGATGTCTTAAGCTTCACCAAATTTTTCCCAGTTTTTGTCTTCCTATCTACATCTTTCATCTTGACTCGTCTAAATTATTTGGGGGCCATCTGCTGACTTTCTGCCTCTGGGCTCACCATCCTTTCCAAGTTATTACTGTATACACGAAACATTGGCCGTAATACAGAAACTTGTCAGACCCTGCTCTTAGGATTTTGTAATAATGAAAACTGATCACTGATAGAAATTTATTCCTTCCTGCTTATTCAGCAATAACAACAGCAGTGACTACTTAATTTTTTAATATCTGCTGTTAAAGGTCTTTCAAAGTCTAAATAAATTTTATTAACTCATTTTAATTTATCCACTGACTACTTCATTGACATAGTCGGAGAAGTCCAAGGATTTGCTCAGCACAATCTCCACTGCAAACACTCATTGTGATTTTCTAGATTAATTTTATTTCAATAGTTCAAAGCTTTTTGCAAGGCTTGAATGAAAGATTCCTGGCCTGAAACTTTCTGAATAATCTCTAAACCACTATAATATTTCTTTACAAAGTAAAGAAAGACAAATAAAGAAAACTTTCAAATAAAACCTTTTGAAAAAAAATGTGAAAGGAAAATTTTGGTGAATTTCCCTAGAAGAATTTATTTTCATTCTGGATTTTAAAAAAATCATTCCGTCCATCTTGAAAGAAACTGTTTTTATTATTTTTTATTGCTATGCTTATGCCAGACTGGTCTAGTCTAGCTCTCCAAACTGATATAAAATTATGATCTCTGAGACAATTATCCCTCTAGAGTACAATCCTTTATGTGGATATTGTCACATAAATACAGGTTTTGTAGCAAGAAGCCATCAGTAAGGAAAATAAAACAGCAGGGTTTTTAAAGAAAAGACTGAAAGTTGTTATTATGCCACTGCTTTATTTCTCATGTGACTGCACCTTGAATAACCTGTGCAGAGTTTTGTTCCTCTGAAGCCAAAAAGGATATATTTGAACTGGGGAAGGTTCAGGAAAAGGTCACAAGGATGATCAAAGGTGTGGATCAGCTTCCCCACCAGGAATCACTAAAGAGAATAGACTGGAAATTAAATGACGAGTGGGGGTAGGACAGAGATCCATAAATCACACACGTGTCACCGGGGAGCAAAGTGGGCACAATGGGAGCACTGTACCCTCAGGGCAGGATCCGGGCACAGCGTGCAGAGAGGAGGCACCAGGTGGAAACAAAGGAAAGGCAGAGGCTCTTCACACAACGTGTTATTAAACTCTGCAGCATTTTGCCTCAGGATGCTGTGGATACCAGTCCTTTCAGCAAACAGCCAGACATATTCGCAGAACAAAGGTTTGCAGGGGACTGCTGCATTTTACAGATGCAACTTCCAGCTCAGAGGAGATTGAGCCCCAGATTGCTGGCTGGCAGGAGAGTACACCAGGCAAGTACTGCTCACTAAGCCATGTTTTACCTGGCCATCCATGGCTCACCAGCACCAGAGAGAGGACCCTAGGTTAGATGGGTGTCTGGTCTGACCACACTGCCACTCCTACGCTCCTATTTTCTATCTCTGATGCCGAAAATCACTTCTAGTGACAGGTTTTTGTTAACATCTAAACCATCTCATATCCAAGTTATCTGCCAACCCTCTTGTGAGAACAACAGCTTGCTTTCAGCACCCTGCTTGCAACATTTCAGTCCTTCGTCTTTGCCACAGAAGAGGACCTTTCTGGAGATCATCTGAGGAACATCCTAGCAACTGATAAGGAAACACTGTACTGATCTCAAGGAGAACTGCACAAGTTGCATGACAAACAGACTTTAGCATTTACATTGCAAAGTATAGAAGGTGTAAAGAAAATGGATAAATTAATCCACAGAGCACCTGATGCCCCATGCTTTGGGCACTTTATCAGCACAACTTGTCAGAGAAGAATGACCAAGGGAGAGGTTGGTCTGAACCCAATCTGTAAATTTAAAGCCAAAGCAAAATATTTCAACTTTAAAAGCAAAAACAAAAAACCAAACAAATATCCAAATAAACACAGAAAACTGAAACAAGCAAACAAACAAACAAAAAAAACCATAAAATAATCCTGCTTTACTGATATACATTATAAATGCCTATATGATATTTCAATAGCTACATTGGATTATCTTGTCCACCAAGGTAAAGAAAAGCCATTAAAATTTTTATTTCAGAGAAATCTTGAGGTATCATGGAGGAAACAGGTAAATATACTTGATTGTCAAGATGAAGTATGGTATTTTCAAGCTTGTCCAACTGTGATTAAAAATTCAGGCTTGTGAACATTTTGTCTTCTCTACTTACAGGCAAACATTCCACCATTTGTTCAACAAAGATACTTTCAAATTTATTTATACACACTGAAAGCAAAAACACCAACACAGCAACAGCAGAACATCCAGCAAAAATCTTGTTGCTAAATTTGACAGGGTCAAGCTAAAAATCCTCTGGGCTTACTTAATAAATATTCAGCCTTAAAAGGGTCAGTAACACTTATCCTGGAATCATTCCAAATGTCAGCTTTTCAGAAGGCTCTCAAAATAGGCCTTTCATGCTAGTGAGACATCCTGCACTAAAAATTAGCTCTGCTTGGAAAAGTATGGGACAACGTGACCTGCTTGACATGAAGAACTAAATTTTATGTGTTTCATTTCTGCAACTGTCACCAAAGCATTGTATAATTCAGTCAACATGATGGCAGGCATTTTTTCAATTAAATAGGGTTTGCTTCTATCAAAAAAATGTGATTTTTGTAAACATAGAGTTTTGATGTTTGTGTCTTTTAAACAATCCCAACTGGTTCCCTTTTTTATTGCTTTTTAAAAGCTTTGACATTTGCTACTTCAAAAGCACAAGAGAAGCCCTGATCTTCTCTTTGTTATCTTTATTTACATTTTTCTTTGCATTGAAAAGAAAAAGGTCATTAAAAAAAAAAGATTAAAAATACCATCAATATTTTTACTTTTCTATACTCAACTCTGGAAAATTAACAAGACAACAAAGGTGTCAAACAAAAATAATTTAAAATGTAATTGACATGATGCACTGTAAATCCACTTCATCTGGAACTCCCTGCACTCCAAGACTCATGATGCTCAGCATCCCTCTTCTTTCTTCCCAAGGAGTATGTCCCTTGGGATACCCACCTAATCCTTGGCCAGTCCTTCCTACCACTACACTGGTGTGGACATGATCTCCTCATGCTAAAACATGGCTGGGCTGAGGAGTGCTTATTTTTTGGGCAGATCATTCTCTGGTCAGGATCACCAGGTAACCAAAGAGCAGTTTGCTCTGGCCAGAAGAAGCGACTGTTTTCCCAGATGGAAATAAGCATCCAAAACCAGAAAATCCATCTCAGTTCTCTCAGGACCTGTTTGTTAAATTACAGACCCCATCTCCAGGAAGGCTGGACCAATCTTCCAGCTCCCACCAGGAGGGCAGAGTAGTCCTGGTCCCGGAGGTGCCAGCAGCCACAGAGGAGGAACTGGCAGCCCCCAGGAGGGAGCCCTGAGGGGACATCCTGTATCCTACCAAGAGGCACAACTCTGCCCCTTCCACATATGCTGGCCACTCCATAGCCCAAAATCCCTATTAGCAAAAGCAAATCCATCTTTTCATGAGAGCACGGCTGCTGCTGGCCTCGCGAAACGCTTTGTGTGCATGTGCTGCATGCCCAAGTACGTGCTGTGTCAGAAATGGTTATGAGAGAAACTGATGAAATTATGCACAGTGTTAGGAGCTTCCAGGAGAGAAATAGCAATGTTTACAAATGCATAAAATGAGATTTCATCAGAAACAAACTATGTGGATATAGGATCTTGCTTCGTTCCACATTAAAAGCACGTGTGCCCCACTATTGTATCCAATACACTTAGAGGCAACAGGCCTCACTCAAAAGTAATTTAGCTGCCTGGCCTACAGAGTACGTACATGAAAATTTATGGTGTGCATCATTTTTTCCTGAATGTACATGATAAGGCTTACCTACTCCTTAAGTTATTATGAGAACATTTTAATCTGATTGAATTTAATTCAGTGCTTCAGTGCCACTTACCTACAGCTCTAACAGTGAAATGGATACATCCTTTTATTCCAAGTAGCAGAGTTGTTCACACAGAACCACATCCTCCAGACACAGGTATACACAATTCCCCTAAATATTAGATTATTCAGGAACATAAGAACATGCACGAGTGGAGCCTGAACTTTGTCTGCAGTGCATAGTCTGTAGATTAGTATTTGTTGGACACTGATACTTATTATTCATTAGTTTTATTTTTAGTTCTTATTCTTTAATAGCCTGATTTATTTTGCACAGTGGTCCACCATTTCATAGAATAATTTGTCTTTTCTGAAAGGGATGACATGTTAAATTCTTTTTCTTTGTTTCTTTTTAGTATTGTACCACTATATTTTAAAATTTCAAATAAAAGCATGACTGGAATAAAAGACAATTAAATTACGTCTACATAGATACTAAAAAGCAGCCTCTAAAGTCTTAGCCAGTCGCCTAACCAAAAAACAAAGCATATGGGAAAGAAGGGGGCCTAAAACTGAAAAACAGCAATTCTGTGCTTTGATTGTTTAGTCTGTGTGGTTGAGGGAACACCAGAATAGGGATAGGAGGGCAAGCATTGGAAGCCTAGTGCAACTATTTGGATGCATAACGATGTTAAAGGACCCCCACCTGCATGTGTAGACCAATATGGTATGCATTTACACCTCTGCTCTTCTAAAAGTTTCTATTTTTTTTTCCTCTATATCTGTACATCTAAAAGGTCTAGGACCTGGTGCAACCTAATTGCATCCACAGCCTTGTACGGAAGACTGAGCAGCCTTACTCCTAGAATCACAGGAGACCACTAAGAGCTCAGAGCTGCTTATAAATCTTTCCAAGGCCCCGAGGTAGGGTGCAACAAGCCATGCAAAAGGAGTTGTACAAAGTAGGAAGGGCTGCAAGAGCCACTGCACCTCACTGAGCCTATTTGCAAAAGGGAAATGCACACAGCATTGACATCCAGCTTGCTTCATGCTGAAATGCCCACACAACTGGATCACTCATGCTTCCCAGTTTGTGCATTTTACTGAGGGACAATTATAGCTGGAAAACCGTGACATTTTTCACAACTGCAATTTGCTATTTTTCTGCTTTCATTTCTACTCAGGCAGATAAAATAAAAAAACTTTCCAGAGCCCGCATTTCTTTGCTCTGACACAGATTGTGGTATGTTGATGAAAAGACAACAGTTTTCTTTGTCCTTTGCCCTGCTCCCAGAGCAAGCATTCAAATCTGAGCTATGTTATCTGAGGGGAATACAGAAAGGACTGAGAAATTATGGTGCAACATGAAGTGATCTGATTTCCAGAGGAGAAGCAGGCCTCCACCCGCTGCGCTGTTCCATTGCTGCTAAGCAGTACATCAGGCAGCCAATCTGTATCAACAGCAGTAAGAAAGCATGGCAATTACAATGTGTTTTTCCCTGGTAGATCATAAAGGGATTGTCCCAGATGGGTAAATGTATCCTATGCTCACCAGGAAACAGAACTGAACAGAATCTGGAATCATTTCAGTCTGAGAAGTAAGGATGTCTTGTAGACAAAACACTGCTGAGCATCCCCAGAAAGCTGAGTACCAAGACCTGATTGTAAGACCTGAGATAAAGAACATAGATTATTTTTTAAATGCTCACTAATTTTAATTTCTCAAGATAGAGTAACATTTTTCTGTATGCTTAATAAATATTGCTTAAAGATACTTGGTTGTATAAGAAGGGCTATGATCCCTAAGTCCCCTGTTTTATCCCCAAGTCTCTTCACTAGGTTCACAGGCAAGATTTTGTGGTAAGGCAAAATTTTTCTCTTGCATTCCACAGACATGGTGAAAAACTAATAATTTCTTGCTTAAATCATTGAAAAACATATTTCACCTTAAAGTAGGGAGCTGTCTAAAGCAGCTCAGAAAATTAGAAGCCAGTGAAAACAACAGACTACCATAGAGAAAGCTACACAAACTTAACAACTGCAATTCAGGAGAAGCCTTTGCTTCAGTTCAACAGTTCCTTTAGCTTCAGTTTCTGAATGTATGTGATAAGATTATTTGAGTTGAAATAATTATAAAAACTTATGTGGGTTAATGTTCATTGAATGCAGATCCAGCCTGCAAAAAATTTCGTACAATGCCAGGGCCTTTCCAAACAGATGTTTTATTTTAGTTTTACAAAACCAAGCGGTTTAATCTTGTGACACAATCTACAGTTCAGACATAAAAGGATTTGGCATAGATGCATATATACATATATATATATATATGTATATCTGAGTAGACCTTAAGATACACCTTAAGTATTTTAACATTAATATTCACATGCAACAAAGAAATAGTAACAGAATACAGTGTAGTTTGTATGATAAACTGCACCCCATTCTACCTAGCATTTCTTCAGCTGCAGCAATTTATTAAGTGTCCTTCACTAGCAGATAAAAACTTCTTTACAAACAGCTTATAAAATTTCTCTTGTTAATAGATCTCTCTAAGTGTTAAATGCCACCATATCTCTGAGGTGCCACTCCCTCTATCATTGTAATAAAATATTTTTTTGCCTGTGGATGTTTTGAATTGTCTTTCTGTGTCGAAGTGTCTGAGACTGTTTACACAAGTAATGGTTCTTTAAACTTCAGCAGCAAGTGACTCCACTATTAAATAAAGCCCTTATGTTAAGCAAGAGGTCAGGTTAGACCACGGATCCCTTGGTGTTACCATCACAGAGAGAAAAAGGAGCCTGAGTACATATAACATAAATGCAAGGTATGAAAAGAGAGGAGGTACAGAAGCAAAGGACTCCTCTCTTAAAGTCCATGTTGCACTGCTGCAATGCAGGCAAATTTGCTTGACACTTAGACTATGGAAGTGTGCCCTTTCCCACTCTCATTCATACCTTCTTCAAGGCAAGATGGCCTCCAAAACATTAAAACTTCGAACTTTGAAAATGAACACTTAAAGACACTTCAGACCCAAAACAGATCTGAGCCAGCATCAAGGAGGCAAAAAAGTGGGTTAAAGAAACCCAGTTGTTCATTTAACATAAAGGATTACAACGTTGGCATTGTTTTCTAAAACTAACATTTGCATAGAGAACTTTTCGTTCCATGTCAAATGTGACAAATTTTAAATGCAGCCCATCACAACTCATGTTCAAACCTGGACTGTTACCACTTTTCCCACTACAGAAGGAATGCTTTTAACTTTCATATACACAGACAAGCACCAATACAACAACAGAGAAAGCTGAGGACAGAGCCTCCTTTCTGTTGCAAACAAATACACCAAGAATATTTCTTTGCTATTCCACCATATTAGACATGACTAAACATTTATACAACAGCCTCAGGGAACATCTCCTCCTTTCCTTTTTGTGGGAATGGATCTCCTTCTATGCTTGCAAATTATTTTAGAAACGTTTAATTTGTGGATATTTAAATTTTTCATGAGTACACCCTTCAAAGTGAGATTCTGATAAGTTTTGCAAGAAATAAGTATGCCTATGAGATTTATGATTAAGGCAAGGCCCACAGAAATTAAGTGAGATAACCAGCATAATGCTAGTTCATGGCTGAGCTAGTACTGGAACTTGAGAGTCCTGCTTCTGAGTTCTCTGATGTTAGGTTGTGTGGATTTGAAAAGATAGACATCTTGGACTCCCAGAGGAAAGTGCTCCAGACGAAATCAATCACTGTCAGAAGTGGGTGAGATTCCACTGAAGTCATGCCAATGGTGAGTTGAGCAATTCGTCTTCAAAGAAATTCATTGCATCTTATCTCCAGGATGATATTAATGATATTAATGGCACATTTATGCAATGCAAGTTTCAACATGCAAATTATTAAGAGATTTCTTCTAGTTGTTTGCACTTGCTTTCAGACTGAACTATAAAGGGTTTGTCATTAGCCCTACAACCTACCCCACTTCTGTTGAAATCAGAGGCGAAACTCCCACTGACTGCAGTAGAAAACTTCTGAACTGTATAAACTTGGACAAAACCTGGAACAACCGGATACTTGGTGATAGTGTTTGGCTGAAACACTGAAAAAATAACAAGCAAAAGGATAAATATTGTCATCATCAAAGAATCGCAGAATCACCGAATGGGTATGGTTGGAAGGGAGCACAGTGGGTCACCTGTCTTGGCAAAATGTAGGCTAATTGCCATCCTTTGTTTAAGGACTGCCATGCATCTCTTTGTTCCCAGGATATCACACTAGGAACCATTCCCAGTGCTTACATCTAGGGCGTTTCTCCAGTGAATAAGGAATGCACAGCTCTCCAGAGCAAGCTTCTATACTGCTAACATGCCCAAAACCCAAGCATAAGCACGTCAAATAAGGCTTGGGACATTCATAAATATCTACAGACTCATGTCAGACAGTAACAAAATGAGTAACAACAGTTTGGTAATGGCCAACCATGAAAGAAAGCATGTAAGCAAATTCACTTCTTTCAAATTCTTGGTTTCCCAATCTTAATGTTCAAGTGAGAGAGAGCCTGAGAGTAGTGGAGCACATTGCAGAGGGCCCTTTACATCCAACCATCTGTACTCCTCTTCCCCTCCTCCCATATTCCTTGGAGATGTTAGCCCATAGGAATGTGGACCCTGTAGCATTGCCAGAAACCAGTAGCCATGTTACTGTCTATATTCATAATATACAATTATAAAAATAGGCAGTAGCTAGAGCAAGACATTTTGTTTTACACTTTTTAAGTGAAATGTCAGCTCCATTTACTGCTACTGGCTCTCTGTGGCCTCTATAGAAGAATGAAAATCCACAAGACATATATGGATATGAAATTCACCCATTCCTCTTCCTTCCAGTTTCATTCATCACAGGCAGCTTGCTCCCATATCACACACAACAATGCTCAGAAGAAGATTCTACTCCCAGGACATGCATCAATGTAAGACTCATCAACCAGCTTCCTCCAGATCTGGGAGACACCAAAGTGAAAGCAGCAGCCACAGCTGTCTGCCCTTGATTCACAATGGAGGCCACCTCTGTAAAAGTCTCCTTTAAAAGCACCTCAGGGAGTCTACCACACTTGCATGATGAGCAGAGAACTCTGTGTATAGATGCCTTCATGTCAGACAATTACTACCAAATGTACTTTTTCTTCCTGTAATATGATGGGAAACAGTTTCAGTAATTAAAGAGGAGGCTGAAGGGGATATTTTTAGTAACTTGATAGCTTTACAATCACTGAATTATCTGCCAGGAGTAAGTCACACATACGCGTGGTTACAATTGTAACTGTGATTATTCCAATGGGAAAAACAGTTCCACAGGTCACCTGCACATGGGGTGTTTATTTGTGCACACACGTGTCCGGCAGAGAAACAGCAGTGTAAGGGTCAGCACGCCTTGGCTACCTACTCCATGGACCACATCTTTGCTCTCTGTTTCCCTCCTGGAGCATCCCACACATGCAGCCCCATACCACACAAGGCAACGCAGGCATGAGTATGTCCCTTTTGCCAGGTGTGTTATAACTCTCCACAGGTCCGTGATCCCTGCTGGTGCAAGGCCAGGAAGCAGCACAAAGGAAGGGGCTGAAAGGAGGGCTGGGAAAGGGGTGCTGGAGCTCCCAGGACCACAAACAGTGGATGGGATAGAGATAAAGGGTTTCTGTCCTGCTGTTATTACTTCCATTGCAGGAAGAAAAAGTACCTCTGTGTTCTGTTTGCCACAAGATAATTTCAACTTTGTCCAAACATAAAAGCCAAGAGAGGAGGGAGGAGGTATGACCAGGGCACACCTCAAGTCCTGTGTCTGGTTCCAGGCCCTTCAATACAAGAAAGACATTGAGAAGATGGTGAGGGGTCTGGAGAGCAATCCCACACGAAGTGGCTGAGAGAGCTGGGGTTCTTGAGCCAGGTGAAGACAAGGCTCAGGGAAGACCACATCTCTCTCTACAGTTATCTGAAAGGTGGATGTAGCCAGGTGGGGATCAACCTCTTCACCCAGGCCACCAGCGAAAGGATGAGAGGACATACACAGCCTCATCCTGCACCAGGGAAGCTTCAGGTTGAACATCAGGAAGACCTTCCTCATGGAGAAGGTTGTTAAGCATTGGAATGGGGGCTGGCAGAGTCATCATCCCTGGAAGTACTCAAGGAACTATTCATGGCATTCAGTGCCATGGTCTAATTGACGAGGTAGTGATGGGTCAAAAATTGGACTCAATGATCTCAGAGGTCTTTTCCAACCTAATTGGATTCTGTGATTCTGTGATCCTCTGGACACAGAGACCATGAAACTGCTTGGCACAGTTGCCTGTGAGAGGCAAAGACACCAAAGGGGACAGAGCAGCCCTCTGCTACTCAGAGCAGTTACTCACTCACTATTTTCTAGACCCTAAATAGCATCAGCCACAGAAAACACAGACCTGTCTTACAAAACCCTGGCTGTTATAGTCCTACTTCTTGTACCAAGCACAGACATAAGAGAGGAAAGAAATCAGCTAGAATTCATCTGGTTGATGCCTTTCCTTCCCTTCCCTTCTTCTCTACTCCTTTTATTACCTAAAACTGTAATTTAGCCACTGGTCTGAGAAACTTGGAGCGTCTCTCCAAGAAGATGCTGGCAACATTTTCTTAGCCGATAAAGAGTTTTTCTACAGAACCTGGCAGCTTTTAGGTAACCTATAGAACACCTTACAGCTGCAGACAAAATTGTCTGGGAAGGCTGCAGTTTAATCCAGGCAGTCAGCAAGCTGGCTGGCTGCATATGGACTTGAAGCACATATGCATGGATAATGCACTATCCAGATGTTTCAAAGACTTTATGCATATAGAAAATAGACATGTTTTATACATATATACATACCATATATGTATATATGTATACATACATCACCCATACAAATGCATGTATATAACACACATTTTACATTGCTAAGTAGATGAAAATGATGGAAGGAATTCAAAACTTACTGCAGTTGATTGGCAATACCCTGAGACAATGTATATACAGGCTGTCCTGTATAAGTTATGGAGTCTCCCATCTTGGAGATATTCAAAAGCCATCTGGACATGGTCTTGGGCAACTGGCTCTGGGTGTCCCTGCTTCAGCAGAGAAGCTGGACCAGATGAACAGTTTCCAACCTCAACCATTCTGTGATATTTCTCACTGAAAACCGTATTAATGTCACTCTATCTGTATGTAAGCTCTTACCCTAAGTTACAGTTCTTATTGTACAAACATTCCTTTTAGCTCATGATGTTATTCACAGATTAGTTACTTTTCCCCACTGTTACAGAAACTGAGGCCCTGAGAAACCAAGTGGCTTGCACTGGCTTTGCACATCAAACCAGAGCCGAGGCTTGCCCCGGGCTTCTGTTCCACATCAGCTGCCAAGACTAGAAATCATCTCTCCAAGACTTCTTGTTGCTTACTTCTTTTCCCCCTCCTTACTTGCAAACTACTTAGGAAAAGCTACTTCCTCATTTCTTTGGAGTCAGCTGTGCCCTTGGTGGCCGTGCTGACCCCTTCAGTATGTCATGGCTGAAAGTGTTGGTTAGCCCTCTTTGGGAAGGAGCTTTGATAAAATGCACTTGTGCTTGAACATATGAGTGGTTTTGAGAACCTGAGTCTAAAATTCAGTGAATGCTTTGAAAAAAAATCAGCTTTGTAATGAACAAAGAAAAATTGCCTGCAGCCAGGGTATGTTTGAGATATCTGCAGAACACCAGGACTGTCAGACCTGCGATGCAAGATCAAGATTGAAAGTGGCTGCCGCAACATCACACTGAGAAATAACCAACCTTAGCACAAGAATGAGACTGGATACAAGTCGACCAAAGAGCTGCTACAAAAACCCAGGGGCACTGTAAAACAGGGTCATACTTTCAATTTATGTTTGGCCATTTGTGTATCTAAGGTGCATTGCAAGAGACCCATCACCAAACACAAACACTGAACAAAACCATGCAAGAAAATTTCCCACCTGATCCCTCAAGGCAACACTCAAGCTCTACCCAGTCCAGCTGGCCACTGGGTAGATGGTGGTCAGAAGGGCAGGAAGGCTTCCTCCTCCACTCGCTGGGGAACAGCTCGATTTTAACAGGACTGCCTGGAACAGGTTCAGTTTCCTACTCTTTGTCTATCCCCTGTTGCAAAAGTTTGCCAAGTGAAATGAAGACCACGGGCAGTGCTGTAAGGGATGGAAATCCCATTTCCCAAAGGATGTTATTAACCTGGAGAAGCATTGGCCCCAAAAGGGCTACAAGAAGAATAAAAACTAGGAAAGTAGCTCCCAGGTGCATTAGATGCTACTTGAGACTTTTAAACACAAGCTTGTCAGATCATATTACTCCATTTTTCAGTTTGGAAATGAAATCTGATTCTCTAGATAGTTTATACATAATTGCCAAAATTTCCATTTTCTCAAAGAAATTAATCAAAATCAAAGTTCCATTTCAGTCTGACAAAATATAAGCAGTAATGAACAACACTCTACATGCATTTAATTTTTCCAGAAGTTTTCCTTTGTCTTCAGCAATCAAAATCATTATTTCTCTGACCCGTCACATGGCTCTTCAGAGCAACAAGATATAAGAAAGTCATTTTTTGTCCAGATTGCAACAGATTTTCAATCTGCTAGTTTAGCTGTTTGAGGTGGTTTTCTTTTCCTTAAGTCACAATATCACTAAGCCACTGTGCAAACAACAGGAGGTTTAAACAACATTTATGAAGACATTTTTACCACACCCATTTTCATGGTATTTGAGTGCCATGAATGGATGGCAGTGCTGCAGAGGGTTAGGATGGCTGCCTGTATGCTGGGTGAAGAAATACCTTTAGCCCATGTTTGCTGTGCTTCCAAATGAATGTCATCAACATACGAGCACTGGCTGCTCCAGCTGGTGTTTCCAACTGCCTCACCCAAGGCCTGATCCATCCCTCACTCTGGTCAATGGCAAGACCCAAGTCAAGCTCAGTGGGAGCTGGACCTGGCTCTCAAGCTCTGTTTGCAGCAACAGCACCATGAAATTCGTGGTTGTAGTAAAGTAATTCTACACAGAGAAGTTCCTCTTTGCCTCTGAATCGTCAAATCAAAATCACATTTTAAATGCCAGAAGCAAGCAGGGAAACAAGAAGGAGAGAGCTTGTTTTATGAAAAGCCATTGGATATGTTTGAGCTCTTTACATCTTTCTTTAATTTTTTCTGTCTGGGATGGCCCAAGCTCTGCAGGGTCTATTCTTACATCATTTTATACCTTTATTTCCATCTACTTAAACCATTCTAGAAAAACTAAAAAAACCTTATTCAGATAACCAACCTCATTTTTGTGAAACCATCAAGTCTATTCTAGCAGATGGGCTCTGTGTTTTTATGTGCATGCACATCTCTGTGTATCTGAAAAAAAAAGAGAAAAGAGCCTATCAACAGTGGCCACAATAACTTCATTCTACTATGCTTGATCTCTTCTTTCTATGTTTGTTTCCAGGTAAGAGGACTTTAACATGTCCATTATGTCTTCAATGACTAAAATAAATTCATTTCCAAAACACACTTATCAGACTAGTTATCAACCTAAACAAGGAAAAGCAATAAAGGATAGACTTCTGTGGTAATCTGCGCCACCTCAGAGCCTTAGTTTCCAGGACAGCCTTACCACAGGCACATGTATGACAAAACTAAACCCAGATTCAGCATCCCTTAAAACAACCATAAAATTCCACTGTCTTTAGTAGCTGCACTGAAGAAAAAATCTCTGGTAGGGGAAGGCCATGTAGTCTGCACAATTTGGGAGCCAAACATTTAGGAAATATTGCCAGAGGTACTTTCAATTGCTCTTTTAACAAAGAAAAAAAATCAGCAGCTTAAACACCTTATTCTAAATATTTAAAACCAATAGAGGAAGTAATGGATAAACCCCATTTCTGCTATACCCCATAAAGTATGGCATTTTCAGTTCAGATTGAAGGAAGAAACAAACCAATTAAATCATTAAATAGATTAACTTCTTTGTCAAGCAGCTGAAGCCAAAATAAGAAGCCACATAGTGAATATTTCTCTGTATCAAACAGTTTCCAGGCTCATCTTGTGGCTTCTAACTCAAGCTGGATGTGTAAAAAATCTACTCTCTACTTATTTTGATTAACTTGCCATGGGCAATTCACAGAAATCTGACAAACACTTGATTCTTTGTGAATTAGTCACTCCACTCCTTTTCAATAAATCTTTACGTCCCTTCTTTTTAAAAACATAATATAGCCATTAGTAAATCCTAACTGTGCTGTTCCATCCTATTCTTCTCCATAGCATAAAGTGTCCCACACATTCACTGCCTCCATTCTTTCCCATCCTCTCCCTCTTTTAAGTATCTTTCGCCACCAGATTGGCATTGGCAGCCAGCCAACCAGTCAGCACTTCACCTAGACAAGTGCTATGCTGATATGCCTAGATCTTTGAAGTGTCACACAACAAGTCCAACAAGTTAGTTTTCCTACTATTTTAATACTTTTTGCAGAGGCCCTCAGCCACAAAGTACATTTCCCATCAGGTTTGGGGTTTGGCTTTTTTGTTTCAAAACAGCTTCTTTCTGTGCAAACTTCTGCTGACAACTTCCTTTTTGAAATGCTTTGACCTCTATGGTATTTTTGAGAATATGCATGAGAAATGCCTTTGTGAATGATATTACATTATACCTAAATTAGGTATACACCCCAGGAACTCCAGTTCAGAAAGTCATGGTTGGATTGGTTAATGCCATTGTTAATGAGTACTGATGTGACATGCTGCCTAGATCAAAGTGCAGAGAGCTGTTACTTGTCGCTGCTTCCCATTACAGCACATTTTGAAGAGGGACACGGCAATGAAACAAGTAGGACTGGGTATATTTAAAGAAAAATAACATGCATCAGGCTGATAAAATGACAAAAAGTTAAGGGGAAAAAAAGAAGACAAGAAAAAACAAAGCATAGTTTGTGCTGTCTTTTGCAAGTTCTCCCATATCTGAACCCATTGGGTATTGATTTCATTTTATTTCATTACCACATCTGAAGCTGCACTGATAGTAAATCACAAGCAGAGCCTAATTTACAAAGTTGTCCAGTGGAGCAGTGAAGGCATTGCCCTTTTGTCTTATGAAAAGCTGTTTGCTGGCATGGGGGGCTGTCACTTCCCAGGGGAGTAACCACGACCTTCTGGGATATCTGCCTTTTGTAAGAAATAATTTTTTGCAGGTGATTCTCAGCCTCATCTTTTTGCAAATTATTATGTTGCTCAATCTGGGGATGGTAAAACAGGTTGTGCCTATAAGAAGCCTCTCCTTCTAGACGTTGCTGCTTTTATGCAATTATATTCAAAACTCCTAATCCTTCATTACTACTCACAGTGATACTGGCCTGCCTTTTATATTCAGTTAAAAAGCAGAAGTTACATTAGGAGACTTCCTACATGCCATATCACCTATGTGTGTGCCAAACACGTGAGACTTCAGGTTGCCTTCTTCCACCAGGCAGGATCCCTTAGCAATAACCTGCTCATCCAACAATCTACTTTCCCACTCACATCACCTTTCCCTTCTCCTTCTAACAGCCATTTGCACACCCAGCGTTATGTTACTGATAACCCTAACAGTGACTTCTCTAATGGGAGGCAACTGGCAGATTCAGATCTGAAGTACACCACAGGTCCTCAAGATTCAGAAATGCAGATGTTTGTGCTGTATTTTGAGTGGATATTGTTGTTTTCCTTGCTCACTGTATCTGACTCACTTACTGAACCTGCAGATAAAGAAAAATTACTTGGGTGTCTCTGCTATTGTAGGATTGTTACAAGTGGCAAAATCAGAATTTTGACCTGGATACACAACACTTTTTCCCAATGCACTGCATCTACAGCATGAATCACCTCCCTTCACACGCTCACCTGACAAACACCTCTGTCGCAACTGCAGGAGAAGACGATGAGCAACCAACGTGGGGTAAAGGCATTTTTACAGCCTTACCCAGTGTTACTTGATCGTGTTCATGGACACCTGTTTCTTGGAGGATGTCGCCTTTCTCTGTCCATGTCTATCCAGGTCACTGAGAGGATATCTGATCACTACAGGCTTGTACAGACCACCACCAAGTGCTCCAGAAAACACCCTTTCCGGCTGGAAAGACATTTGTGTGAAGGCGCAAGCGTAACCCTGGGAATCCAAGGCATTGGAGCGCTGACTCTGACTCACCACTTACTTGCTTCTGTCTCAGTTTCCTCCCTATATAAGTGAGGAAGATTAAGTTTATTCTTCCTTCTCAAGGGAGTTGGAAGGAATCAACATTGTTTGTATATCTTTTTAAGCACGCAGCGTGTAAACACTTTAGCTCAGTTAGCTAAGTTATGTTGATTTTCTCAATATTTCCTCCAATTTGTTACACATTCTTTGTCATAAGGCCCTACTGCTGAGCCCACAAGACCAAACACAAACTGGAAAATATGACATCCCTATCCAGAGGACATCACAAATGAAAAGTCCCATGATTAAACTCAGGCACGAGTCACTCACAGGTACATTAAGTCCATGCGTGTTTGCATGACCAGGGCCTAAGACTGGAGAAAAAAGCAAAACTAATCAACAGCAGACACAGGGGAATGCGTGCAGGAGAGTGCAGCACCAAAGGCATCCTTGACACGCATTTTTAGCTTACAAAATGCCGAATTTACATGGAAAGCGGTAACTACACAGAGGTTTCCTTTCGAAGAGAGGACGCACACCAACTTTCTTTCTCTTCAGCTTACGGTCGCGACGGCAAAGTCCCGCTTCGCACCCCGAGGGAAAAGAGATTCCGGCCGGCCCCGGGAGCCGCCGCCCAGCCGGCACCTCCCTGTCCGCAGCCGCGGGAGGACGGAGCAGCCGCGCGCGCTGTCCCACGCGATCCCCAGCCCGCCACGTGCACATCCCAGCCGCCGCCCGACGGCAAAGCCCCGGGATGCCCGGTGCCCACACAGCGCGGTGTCCGCTCCGTGCCGCTCCCGCCCCCGCGGATCCGCCCGGCAGGTCCCGAGCGCCCCTTCCCCCGCCGTGGGAGCGCTGTCCGGCGCTGCCGCCAGCCCGGCGGTGGGGCCGCCCCCTCCCCGCCCCGGGAGGAGTCCCCACCTCCCGACCACTCCTCCTCCTCCTGCTGGAAGGGGAAATATGAAGCGGAGCCCTCGCCGCGCTGCGCGGAGACGAGCAGGGACGCGGCAGCGGCGGCGCGGGCATCCTCGGGCACCGAGCGGCAGCGACCGAGCCGGAGCCCTGCCGGGTCGGCGGCGTGCGGGGCGGGAGCCCTGAGGAGCGGCAGCGGCGGCCCCGGCCCCGGCCCCGGAGGGTGCCCGTGGTCCCCGGGCCGCCAGCCGCCTGCCCCCCAGCGCCGGGCCGTGGGCTGCCCGCGGCGGCGCTGAGGCGCGGGCGGCGCGGCGGGAGTGGCGGCGGCCGGAGCGCAGGAGCGGGCAAGGAGCGCTGCGAGCCGGGGAGATGTCCGCCCCGTACGGCAGCCTCATGCGGTACCTGTTCCCAGCCCTGCTGCTGCACGGTGAGTGCGGTGCCGGCGCGGCTGCCGGCGGGTCTCGGTCCGCGGGGTGCCCCGAAAAGCGGCTGGGGTGCGGGGGGCCCCAGAGCCGCTCTGGCGGGGGCAGAGGGGCGCGGGTGGGTGCGCTCTCCCGTCGTGGCCGCGGGCACTGGGTCCCGCCTGCCCGGGGCGGAGGTCGGGCAGAGGATGGGAAGCGGGCAGCCCCCGCTGGCTCTGCCGTGTTAGCGGCACCCCTGCGCAGCACGCGTGGGAGCGGCAGCCGCCAGCGTGGGTAAAACCACGCCGAAAGCGCCCCGCTCCCAAGTGTATGTCGGCGGATTGTGTTGCAGCCTGGGACTCCTTGGATAGAGCAATTAGTTCGGGCACCTCACACAAAGTTTCTTTACTCACCTCCGGCAAGAGCTGGCGCTGCCGAGCTCCGGCGCGTTTGGCCGAGACACCCTGCGGGGCCCGCGTTCTTCCTCTTATCGGGAAGCGTTTTTTGGCGTGGAGGTGTTACCTGGGAAGCCTTCGGTAGCAAAGTGTGCCAGCACCGGATCTTGTGCCCAACTAAAATTGTTTTGCTGCAGAGCACAAAAATTCTGGATGTTACTACACACAGTCCTGCTTTGACAGCCTCTCAGTTTAATCCTGGACTGACATCTCTCTGAAACTACACAGCAGGCAAAATTTTAGTGCGAAAAGTCAGCGTATTTAAACTTGAAAGTTCAGCTTGTAAATTCATTTTTAGGCCCTTAAACAGATAACCCATCTTTCCAGAAAGCCAGTATTCTTCAAGAGAAACTTCTGAAAAGGAGGCAGTTTAATGAGCTGCTTAGGTATGTCTAACATTTGGCATCCAGATTTGAAAAATCTGGGTATGATCTCCTTCTGAAACTGTGACTCAAGTTATTCGGTTACAGTATCATCTTGAAGAGTGTTCCTAATTCTGAAGTCCTTTGTAGCATGCAGCATCTGTCAGTTAAATTTCTTAGGACCCCAAGCTTAGTCATAAAAAGAGGAATTCTTTTAACTGTTAAAATGCAAGCGACCTACATGGATTCAGTGGGAGATCTGTGAGCTGGGGTTAAGGCTTTCAAAGCTATTCCTGGAGTTGATTTTGTGAAGCAGGGATTGTCTCTCTCTGCTTGTACAAGTGCTAAGCACACACTATGGTATTTAATAAATAATAAAGAGCATGGGCTTCTGATGGTGTATTTTGTTTAGAGAAAGAAAGAGTAGGAGGCTCTGACCCCAGGAGGAGGTTTATACTCTTCTCACAGCTCAGCTATGAGATCCAGAGAGCACAGAAACATGTTTAGCTGAGCCAGACCTGACAGGACACCAGAGGTGTTCTTTAAACTCTGTGATCTGAGATGTAAAAGTTGAAATGGGAGACTTGAAGTTATAGGGTAAAGAGAGGAGGTGTAATTGCAGGGTTGGACTCCCTGGCTCATCTGCTTGGAATTACAGAGCAGAGCTGAATGCTGGCTGGAGCAGGAAACAAATCAGGGTGAGGGATCAGATCAAAACAGCAGCTGCCAGAAGGGGATGATGAAGGAAAGTCATCCATTTCTTCCATTTGCAGTTATATTTCACCAAATAACATAAACCAAAGTTCTTGTAGAAAGATACAACTCACTACCTTGTATATGAAGACAAGTACCTTAGTAATGTAGCAGTTCACAGTTTTTGGATCAGAGTTTCAAGAGTTTGGAAACTACTGCCCTCTTGCAAACTTGAAAATTGTATCAGTGGCACTAAAACATAGCCCATGGAAATGTGTTTACCCTATTGGCTTTAACTTGGTCCAGAGCTTTTCCATCCATGCCATAAAGTCAGTAGAAGCATCCTTTGATCAGCAGCTATCCTGAATTGCTAATGTGTAAGAATAACCAGCAATCCCAGGGGACTGCAGTGTTAAGCCTCTTTGCAGCATGCAGTGTTTTCTTTCTGGATTTCTATTGCATATGGCAATTTGAGGGTTAAAAGTGAATGAGTGTGGGTGGGTGGTTGAGGCTTTTTAGGGCTTAAAGCTTTGTGACACAAGTTAAAATGTCCTGTAAGGCTAGAGCTTCTGCTTTCATTACATTAAGAAATGCCTGCTGCAATGTCACTGAGTTGGAAAAACTAGTCTTCATTAATCAAAATAAAACCTGTACATGTACAGTGTCACCAAAAAAAAAAAAAAAAAAAAAAAAAAAGGTTTGCTGGAAGTTGTCCATTATCACTGTTTTCTTTGCTTAGACAAAAAGCCATAGAATGGCTGTCAGATGTCAAACACGAAGATCATTCAACTCCAAAAATAATAAGAGCTACGTTCAAGTGGATTCAAAACAAATTTGGCTAATTTATTTTGTAAATGTAACCTTTTTTTATATAAATACAGATGCTAAAAAAAAAGAAACTTTAGTGTATTTCTGATTATGCTACTGTTAGAGTAATGACTTAGAAACTTTAAAACAATTAGTCGATAACATCATGGAAATGGTACTAATAAAGATGATGAAAACAAGACTGATAGGCTTTTCAGAGCAAAACTGTTTATGCTTTTAAAAGTTCTCTGGCAATGTTGCTTAAATTAGTTATATAGTAGTGGTTTACATCCAAACTTTTTCAGGAAAATAATAAGTAAATGCATGAGGACATATAAATACCCATAGCCATAGAATGAGCATATATTGTGCCCTGTGCTAGAGACATGTATGATCTGTTTCCTCAATTAAATAATGCATTTCAAAATCTAGAAGACAATAAAAAGATGGGAACACACACTACTGAGTGTAAGAGTTGGAGAATTTGCAGGGAGAGTTAGAAGATGGATTAAATTTTATTCACAATTTTGTCAGTATGAATTCCATTTCACTCATTTTTGCAGCTTGATTGTGGGCTAACACAGTCACAACATGTTGATGTCATCAACAGAGAGGGCAACGTTTTTGTGCTCTGTAGGGTGTCTGTAGAAAGTAGGCTGGCACGCAATGGGGCCCAGAAGTTGCCTCAACCACACTGAAGGCAAATACCTTCAGCTATTCAAGAAAAGGGTAGTATTTCATTAGTGAGGTGATTATTTAGGGCTGATAGAGGGTAGGATTATATATAGTGAGTTTGTTTAGCGCTGTCTTCACCCAGACACAAGTCCCAGGGGAGTTGGGAGCAGTTCTGCATGAATAAACCCCAATGCCAAGGTGTGGGTACAGGATGGAGCAGATGCTCTGACAGAGAGCAGATGTTTCTTGCAAAGAGGGCAAGACCAAACTAACATTGATACTGAACTGCACTGACATCCCAGCGCTGCAGCCATTCCTGTCAGGGGCAGAGTTCCCACTGCCCTGAAGTAAGATGGGCTTTACAGGGTTTCATAAAGAAACCCTCACTCTGGGCAGTGCCATTTCACCTTGCACACGTAGCAGCAGCCATCCCAGTTAAGCACTTCAGCTAAGCAGAGGTATGGGCTGTGTAACTGCTTGGCTCTTGGTTCTCTGACCTCTTCCAAGAGAGAGCATTGAATAAGGACCAAGCTGTAGGGTAACAGGGGACCTCCATGCTGGGCCTGTCAGCTTTGAGGGTGTTTCTTTTTAGCTATCACATGTAAACATACTTTGGATCCCTCCTCAGGATCTTCCATGCTCTGAAGCGTTAATTTTGCCTCTCTTTGAAAGATGTACTTGGAAACTCTGTGAGCACAAGAGAGGCAACAGATACACGTGAAAGGAAGTCATTGTCCTGTCTGCCTCCCTGGCCATAAAGCCGGCTTTCCTTTCCCAACCCTTTTGTTTGTAGTAGCTAATTTAGGCCCCAGTCTTGCGAGGGCTCTTTGAAGTTTCAAGTGCAGGGAAAACACTGGTAAACACAGCTCGTGGCTTGGTAACAGGACATTATATTCTCCATGGCAATTATGTAAGCTTGCACTGGAGCTAAAAGCCTGTCAGAGGCACTATCTGACACTATCCCACATCAAGAAAGAGCATAATCCAAATGTCTATTTATTTAATTGTGCAGGGCAACTGCCCAGATAAGGAGAGCTATAAAGTTAATCCATCCAATTATTCTTTATCTGTTGTAAGGTTTTTCCAGTTTCAGACAAGTTATAATTTGAAAAGAGATTGCTGCAGGCATAAAGCATGAATGTTAAAATGTTTCTATCAGAGATGAAGCCATTGCTTATTTTGAACTTATGATATCACTCAAGGTTGTTTTACTTCATAATAAAATTTTGTTCTTCTGTACTTACATCAATAGAAATTAAAAAAAAAAAAAGTTCAGTGGTTCCTGCTGAGCAATCCCAGTCTAAATCCAGGATTGAATCCTACTCTGAGGTAACATCTCTTCAACCATCTAGCAAAGGATGAACCTGCTGAACACCTGGCAGCTTTGAGACTGGTTTGAAGTGCTACACTTGGACATGTTCGAAGCCATGGTTTCGATTTTGGTAGAGACATTCATTAAACTGATAAAATCTAAACAGTTTAAGATTATTTGCCTTATGCTTTAGCAGTCTGGCGTAGCTCTGAACAGAATTTGGCCTGGGTGTTGAGGCACAAATTAAATTAAATCTATCTGTGTTCAAGCACAACTCTACATATTATCTTTGTTGCAAGTGTACAGTATTTGCATGCTATTTTTCAGAAAACCAAAACATTCATTCTAGCAGCTTGCAGTTTTTTGCAGAAATGTTGGCAGAGAGTTTTGTCATAACCATTTCTGAAACACATTTGGGTAACAGGCTGCCAACAGATTGCCCTTTTAAGATTTGTATTTTACTCACAGCTATGGGCAGAAATCTTTGAAGAACTTGAAAGTAACCTATCTTCCCTTAACAATTATTTTTATCTTGAACGGTTGTTCCCACATCAGATAGAGGTTTATAGGTGAACATGAGAGCCTGAAGCCCTCTGTCTGGTGTGGTGCATGCTCCTATCCATGTCTTACTGGCATGGCAGCTGTACATGCCTCCACTTTCCCACTCAGATGGATGTTGGATCCTGAAAAGTGTGATCTGAGATCACAGGCTCTCAAAGATCTGTGTGATCTCTGAGGGTCTGGGCAGGGATCCCAAGTGAGCTGTAGCACCTCTTATGCTATATTCAGTTAGTTTCATGCTAAAGCTGTGTCACTGCTAGGGCTTGATTTTGAAAGGGAACCTGGATATCAGCTCATCATAAAATGCTTTTGTTTTGCTACCTGGTATTTCAGGTAGATTCTGGAATTTTCCTTTTCCTTTTAGACTTGCTCCTTTGTGAAAACAAATGCTGTGGGGTGGGGGATACAATCATACCACTATCTGGTTGTGGTGTAGCTAAAGTGAGAGCCAACCAGAGGCTTCACAAAATTATTGTTATTGGTCTCATGTAAAGATTTTTTGTTTGTTTGTTTGTTTGAAATCTGTCACGCTTTTGAGTAGTAACATAGTGGGTAGATTTTGGGTTTATATTTTTCAACAAGTGGGTAATATTCCTTCATAACACACAAAAGTTGAAACAGAGGGAGAGTCTGAAATACTCTCAGTTGAGTTTGAGATAGCCATGGTGATACTGAAACCTACCATCTGTCAGTGCTATAAAGAATAGCAGACTTGGATCTCTCTGAATGAGAGTAATGGCTCCAACTATGTTGCAACTGCATCTACTATCCAAAGTGGGCTTCTAAAGAGTCATTAAATTCTTTTCCCAGTTTTGTGAATGCATGTTCTAACCTTGAGCCTTTCCAGCAATGTCTCATTTAACATGGCCAAATGAATCTTTTAAAATAAGCGAATCATCCCTGCAGTTCCTCAGTTTTGCAGAATACCTCATGTGCACTGCCAAGGGTGGAGCAGGGGGGACACTGCACTGCCTCTGAGCACCTGCTGTGAGGAAAAACACAGAGGATGGTGTTTGATTTACTGTTCTGTGTGGGAAGCATATCTCTGGTCTCAGTGTTTGACCTGCAGATGGTACAAGGGGAAGTTACATCTCCTTTGTATGGCAGTTCTATCTACGGGCATACATCAGTAACTACAAAAGTGTTGAAATTACTTCTTTGTAAGGAAGAAGTTTGTACTAAATTGAGTATTTCCTTGCTCCAGCAAGGCAAACGTAGGTAAAGGTCCCATTGCTGTCTCTTAATTTTATTCTGTATTTCATATTCTGATATTCTGGTCCTGTGATGTTGTTTAGCATTATTGAGAGCAGCCCCAAGGACAAAGACTTGGAGATGTTGGTTGATGAGAAGCTCAATATGTGCACTTGGAGCCCAGAAAGCCAAAGATCTCAGGCTGCCTCCAAAGCAGAGTGGGCAGCAGGGCAAGGCAGAGGATTCTGTCTGTCTGCTCTGCTCTGGTGAGGTCCCACTTCCAGTACTGTGTCCAGTTCTGGGTTATCCAGCATGAGAAGCACATGGATATGCTGGAGCAAATCCAAAGGAGGCCACTAAGATACTCAGAGGGCTGCAGCACCTCTCCTGTGGGCAAAGGGCTGATAGAGCTGGGGTTGTTCAGCCTGCAGAAGAGAAGGCTCTGGGGAAACCTTAGAGCACCTTCCAGTACCTAAAGAAATCCTGCAAGAGAGCTGGAGAGGGACATTTTACAAAGGCATGTAGTGATAGGACAAGGGGAACAGCTTTAAACTGAAAGAGGGCAGGTTTAGATTAGATCTAAATCTAATCCTCTCTTTCTTTAGGAAGAAAGTCTTTACGGGGAGGGTGATGAGGCAATGGAACAAGTTGCCTAGGAAAGTTGTGGATGCCTCATCAAGGCCAGGCTGGATGGGGCCTTGACCAATCTGGTCCTATGGAAGGTGTCCCTGTCCATGGTCAGGGGGGAGTAGAACTGGATAATTTTTAATTTATTTTCCAACCCAAATCATTCTATATGTGTTTTCTACATCTCTCCCTATGTCTCTGCAGCCTTCATTATGTTCTCATGCCTCTCTTGATTACGTGAATTTGTTCTTACCTTCATTTTTCACAGTTGGATGGACAGAGTCCCAAACACCCTCTTTCCTCTAGGGGCCTGTTGATGCAAATCTCCCTTCTATTCCCTAGCTGCAATTTATCATTTGCAAGTTGCAGACAGAACTACATTGATGTGGCATGGAGAGCTGAGACTCAATTGCTTTTGAGCTGTATCAAATAAGACACTGTATATATATATATATATATATGTATATACGTATATATATATACGTGCACTTTCATATGTGCACGTACAAGATGGTGTCCTCCCAAAGAAGAATTTTTGCTTGAAGAAATTAAATCCCCAAGTATGTCTAAATGAATAAATCATTTCTAAAAGCATCTGTATTCATGAGTCATATGACATGAACTAGGCAAAATACAACTGCATAAAAGCAAGTGGTACAATAAATATGCATTGAAAATAGCCACTTGAACAATTTCAAAGGCTTCTTCTGATGGCAAATTTCAAATGTTTAACAACTTCAAAAGGAAATGCAAATTTTCAAAGTCTATGTTGAAGGATAGCACTGGTGGCTACAACCTCTGCCATGTACCTTGCATGGACATGAAGCACAGACCCAACCTAGTCAATCAATCCTGCCTCTCCAAAGATGTAGTCTGTTCAAGCAGAGCATCGCCCTGTCATGGCTGTACCATTTCTGGCTGCAGAATGGGAGTTTTTTGGTGCTAGCATGAGTGACTGCTCAGCAATGTACAAACACCTGGGAACTCTCTGACTTCCAGAAAGTGAGAAATACTGAACCCCTGAAAATCAGGCTTCTGTAAGGACATCTCAGGCTGTGTGCTCAAATATCAAAGTATCCCTAGTATTTATTACCCTATAGAAAGCAAGGCCATAAATTCTCATTCCCATTGAAGAATTGTTTGTAACCTGCAACATAACAAAGCTATCAGATTTTCCAGAAAAGGTTTTGTGAAGTTGTATTCATTAATCTCATTAAATCCTAATGTTGTTCAATGGTGAGCACTGTTTAGGTTAAGGTATTTATTGTACTCTTTCTGATCATTTTTTACCCTGTCTCCTGGACAAGTCTTTGCTTCTGTTTAGCTGAGAAATTGCTGCTTTAAAATGGTTGACATGTATTTATAGTTTTGGCAATGCCATTTTCCCAGGTGTTACCCAAGTTTCTTCCAGAAGATCTAAGACCTAGCCAAGACCTAGGCAAGACCTAGCCAACATAATAAATCACTTTTTTCCCCCTTTTTTTCCCTTTTTTTTTTTTTTTTTTTTTTTTTTAATTTTTAATGGGAAATACAAAAGGCTTAAGAAAGTGTCTGCCTAACACCAGACATGTGCCCAAATGTCAGATGGGACCTGTGGCATAAAGCATAGGATCCTGTACTGGGTGGCTCTCACTGGTGATCCCCAACAGCCCTGTTTCTTATCCAGGTCAGCTGAGAAGGCAGCAGAAAATATAGGGATGAATCCCAGACCCTGCCCCTTATAGTGAGACATCCCTTTCCTGAGATGGCTGCCCCAACTTCCCAGGCAGTCACACAGCCCCTTCACCCCACCCCTTATCCATTTTGTAGCCCTCTGGTGCTCAAATTCCTTCTGGCAATGTAATACAGTTTCCAACACATTATGTAAGGTTCATGTTTGTCACCTTTTAACCCCTAGATGTGGGGTTTTCTTTTGATCTGTGTTTTCCAACATATCTAAGAGAAGGCTGTGTCTAAAAGGGTATGCCTCCTTTTGAAGCTATGTATTCATTTTGTTCAATTAATATTGTTTAGAGAGCATGCTGGTAGATTTTGTATGTATACATTACTAGAAACCAAAATTACTGTGTGCTGGAGATAAAGTTAGCTTTGGAAATTCCTTTTCCCCTTTAAAATAAAAATAGAAGGATCTGCCTTTAATTGACCACCTCAGTCATCACAGAGGCTTCCTGTGTGCAGAGGCTGTGCTTTTAATATCTGTTTTCCCTTGACTTTAAAGAGTAGTCTTTATTTGCAAGTTTATTATAGAAGCGTTCAAATTAGAGGTGGGCTGAAACCACAAAGTTTGTGTCCGGATCTGGACACAACTTTCTGAAAGTATGAAAGCCTAGCTTTTTGATTGTCCTGACCAGAGATTACAGAGGTGTCTATAAAGTTCCGTTTCAGAGCCACATCTCCTGGGTGTGGAAACACAGCATTTCAATTTGAGTCTTTTCCCCAGTTTATTTCATAAATTTATGTAGTGGATTATGAGTGGTATGACAGAAAGGAAGAGCTTCCCATATTTTTTTTTTCATATGAGAAAATAAATGTAAACAGTATTTGCCCAGACACATAACAATATGAACAAGTGTCATTCAACACAAGATGGTCACAATGTCCTTTTTCACATTGAAGCCCTACTCAGCAGGGTCTCATTATATAATTTACACTTTCTGTCACAGGGCTGGGAGAAAGTTCTGCTCTTCTTCACCCAGACAGCAGGACCCACCCTCGGTCCTTGGAGAAGAGTGCCTGGAGGGCTTTCAAGGAGTCACAGTGCCATCATATGCTGAAACACCTTCACAATGGAGCCCGGATCACTGTACAGATGCCTCCCAATATTGAGGGCCACTGGGTCTCTACTGGGTAAGGAAAGATAAAACAAGATGCTCGGGATGGGGAAGAGAAGATGGTAAAAAAGCAGAGAGGGAAAGATGAATATTCCCACTTCCAACAGAAGAAATATTTTCTTTAGTATGGTGATGCTCTAAATTCCAGATGCTCTCTATATGTTTATGTATAAAAGGAGAAGGCGCAGCACTATGTACATTAAAATAGCGTGCCATAAAGCTGTCTTGATGAATCAATTTATTGTCTGGATTCTAAACAGCATGCTGGGAAATATCTTTAAATCTCTCTGAATAGGAAGGAGCCTACCAAGCAGCCAAAATGGATGCTCATTCAAACATAACATTGTACTATATTTGTCTCCATGCATTAGATCCATTGAATGGGTCCTTGTTTCCAGAGCATGGGTCTAGCACAGGTTTTATTAGCAAAAGAAATTAAGAAGCTGTATTTCACTAGCTCTGTTACTCTTTATACCTCTTTAAACTTGAGTATAAACTTTATACTCTTTAAACTTGTGTTTCAGAGAGCTGTTTTGCTTTCTGTGTCTCAGCAGGCAATATTCGCATGCTCATTGGAAGTGACTTGTAGTAGGAAAGACTGAGGGTTTTTTTTAACAGAAAGGAGTGTATTTCAGGATGAGAGGAAATGGTCTCAAGTTACACCAGGGGAGGTTTAGATTCAATATTAAGAAAAATTTCTTCATTGTAAGAGTGGTCAGGCATCGGAATAGGCTGCCCCGGGGAAGTGGTGGAGTTAACATCTCTGTAAGTGTTCAAAAGACGTGTGGATATGGCACTTGGATGTGGTTTAGTGGTGAACATTGTGGTGCTGTGTTAATGGCTGGATTCAATTGTCTAAGAGGTCTTTTCCAACCTTAACAATTCTACAGTTCTGTTTATATTATGCAGTGTAGAGGTGACAAGGGGAACAAGTTTGAAGGCACAGAAGGGCTTCCTACAGGAAGTGGAATTTAACTGCCATTTACACTTCCAGAACAAAAAAAAAGGGGCAGGGGGCATCGGGAAGAAAGAGAAAGAACCGATAAAACCGCATATTGCATAGTCTAAATTCAAGCCAAGTAGAAGTTTTGCATTAATAGTCAGAAGTTTGCATTAACTGCCACCCCTGTTGAATGCTTGAATGGAAAAGCTCAGGACATGATCCTGCATATCCACAGCAGACCAGAGATCATGGAGTTACAAAGAGAAGCTTCTAGAGCAGCTTATAAGCCAGTTCTTTGTGTTGCTCCCTGGACATATGGCATTTCACTTTCTGATGTTATCAGTCATTCTGCTAAATCTACCGTGCAAAAGAGAGCAATAGATGTTTAATAAGTGCTACTATTTTCAATGAAGAATTGAGTCACATGGTGGTCCCTAGACAAAAGGCAAAAGCAAAACACGATTCAAAGTATTTAATCCTACAAGATAAAGCCTTTAGATAGGATCATCATGAAGCAGTGTATTAATAGCAGGGGAGGGAATTGTTGCATAATGGGCAGGCCACAGTTTACTAGTTCCTATTTACTCCTATTCCTGCTGGAGGGATATTAGCACCCAGGTGTCTCTGTGGACCCATGTGGGTCTCGTTGCCTGTAGTACACATGATGTGCCACCTTGCTAAAATTTTGTTTCCACGCTTTCTTTCCCCCCACAGCTGCGAAGTTAGAGCAGGCCCAGAGTTCATCACAAGATCATACAGGTTCTACCACAACAACACGTTCAAGGCCTATCAGTTCTATTACGGTGGCAATCGCTGCACGAACCCCATCTACACCTTAGTCATACGTGGCAAAATTCGTCTCCGGCAGGCGTCCTGGATCATCCGGGGGGGCACCGAGGCCGACTATCAGCTCCGCAACATACAGATCATATGCCACAACGAAGCAGTAGCCAAAAAAATAAGTGAGTTGGTGAACCAGACGTGTCCTGGATTTATCCCAGAAGATAGTCCCTGGGAGCAGGATGTGAGCTATGATTTGCTGAGAGAAGAGAACGGCTGTGAATGCACCAAAGCTCTGAATTTTGCCATGCACGAACTCCAGCTGATCCGCGTGGAGAAGCAGTACCTGCACCACAATTTTGACCACCTTGTGGAGGAGTTATTCCTCGGAGACATTCACACTGATGCTACTCAGAGGAGGTACTATCGGCCCTCTAGTTACCAACCTCCTCTTCAAAATGCCAAGGTATGTCTGTGGGGTTTTGCATATGTCCTCTTTCTAAGATACTGCTGACAAAGCCCAAATCGCTCAATTCTTCTAAGTGCACTGATGTAATCTAAAATGTAGATGTGCTTCTAAAACAGGGGGTTGATTACAGCCTTAGTTAACAGAAGATAACAGAACTTACTTTGTGAGAACAGTAACTTTGCTGTGATTTATATGACTGCAAATATGCAAAAATGTAATCTCATTAGGTAAACTCAATAAAGGCCTCTCTGAAGCTGGAATCAGAGACTTGTAGGCAGAAGTGGGAGTGGTTGGCTGGGACCATGGCTGTAGTCTAGCATCTGAGAGGAAGGTTTCATATCGAACTGAGATAGCAGAAGAGGAGCAGGCATCAGTGGATACTTCTACAGCTGTGGGAGGACCCACAGGTATAAAGAGGAAATCAAATATGAATATCAGCATATGAAGTTGGGTGATTCATAACCTGAAGAGAAGACAAGGAAATTGGAAGGTAAACACATGGAATGGAAGGGGCAGCATGAAGGGAAAAAACTGATGGACTGGACAGGTCGTAGATCCAGATGTGGGCACACACATTAATGAAATGAAAAACAGGTGAATTTTGAATGGGGCTCTAATTCCATTTGATAGTTCAGTTTTCAAAGGGACATCAAAGTGTCCTCAGCTTCATTGGGAATTGATCAACCCATAGTAAGCTTAATAAAACTCAAACAGGAAGCGCAGACACTGATGGCCTGTAGCTGGAAGGCTGTCATAGATCTTTCCTGGTGACATTTCAAAGGCAGGCAGCAATTGGAACCACATTGCCAGGTGCTGCTGCCATCAGTGTGCTCCAGCTGGGCATTGCCACAGCATCGCTTCCAGCTAATGGGTTACCACCATTTTTAATCATCTCATCACAAATGGTTCAAAAGTCAGTTACAGCTTATCAGCAATAGCAGGAAACACAACATTATGTGATCTGCCTTTAATTGCTTTGTAGCCTGGCCTAGGGATCATTTTAATCCACAGTCGACTGTTTTGCTGTCTTCAAGTTACCAAGGACAAATCTGAGGGTTTTTTTTTAAACTTACCTTCCCAAAATAGAGAGTTTCAGCAGCAGCAGATGTACACAGCATTAGTCCTCTGCAAAAATTTTAACCACATCAACTTTCACTTTTCTGATTTGGGTGTGAGAGTTCTTTGCTAGATCTTTTCCTACAGGTATCTGTAGATAGAAATTATCAGACATCAGCTATATTGTATCTGTTTTAGAAAACATTGTAGATCTTTTTCCCACCGCTTGAAACAGAGACAAAATCTTGATTTAAATCACTGTAGCTGAGTATTTTTTCTGGTCTAATCTAGGTGTCTTATTCTGGGCTGATATATAAGATAATAAATGCCTACACTTCCACCTTGTAGTAATTTCATTACAGTCAGAGCAATCAGATGTACTTTCAGACAGCTTTAGAAAATGAAGATTGTTGTCCAGGCCTGCTGTAATTTTAGGTAACGATTTTTCTGCCTGTGTGTTCTGCTGCCATAGCATCCCTTTTTCTCTCTAAAATATAGTGACTATAAAATACAATGTTCAAATTTAAGGGACCAAATTTTGCATAAGAGAGGTGTGTTTCTTGAGACAAGTTAGCTAAGAGAAGCTGGGCCTGCTGGTACTAGGCTTTCAGCATTATATAAATAGCAATACCATAAAAAATGAACCTTTGCTTCAGCTGCCATGAAAGATTCCAGGATGGGGTTTGTTGGTTTGTACCTAAGCATGAAGATCCTTATACCAACAGGTTCTCAACAGGCACTCTGACCTACTGTTTGCCAAATGCAGGAAGAATAGTAACAGAAGTGATTTTTTTCCTTTTTTTCTTGACGTCCAGGCAAACATACCATTGAAAGGTTATAACCCTTCCTTTTTGAACTCTTTTCCTTTTTTAATTGTTGCTCCACTGGGACCCAGCTGAAAATGAGTTTAAATGCTAAACTGAGTTTAAAACTACAAGTCACAGACTCCTCTGGAAACTGGACACCATGAATAAATAGAAACGTTAAATCAACTTGTTTTTTTAAGGTTTCTACAGTCATACCAAGAGGTTGGGGAGGCCAGGAAATTGCTTCTGAAGTGAATCAGGTGTATTGTGTGGAATCTTTCATTTAAGGCTTTTTTCATTTCCTTTTTATTTATTTATATTTTAGACTCATAAAGGTCTGTCTAAAATAAGTTAAGAGGATTCACATTTTGAGTTAAATTTATAGTTAAGCCTCTATATAGAAGAAAGTTCCACCCAGCCCAAGAGTTTACACAGCCTGTAAGTTGGATGTGGTAGCCACATTCATTACTTATGTGGTTGAAATGAAGGGTAATTAAAAACAAATGATTGCTGGATATGTTAGGAATGCCAAAGCCACATGATCAGGACTTTAAACAAATAAAATTGGACCTTTTCCAAATTCCTGCAGCGATTTCACCACGAGATAGTAAATCAAAAAGGCTGTCCAAAAACCAGACAGCTTTATGGTGAGCTACAAATCTGAATAAATTCACAGATTACCGTATCTCAAGTGTTCATATAGAATCAGGGAGCTTATAAAAACATATAATATGTCATCTCTTAAGGTTCTATGAATTCTCTTAGATAAGAACATACCTTAAACAAATTCCTCCTGTAAAATATGTAGAAGTTCTTTAGTGCAGATGATGAATAGGTCACTATATAGATTTATCTTGGCTATTTCCTAACCTGGCTCAAGGTACTAGTAAGGACTGGCTGATGAATGGAGATGAACATCTTTGATGTCTCTTGACAAGTTTATCAAGTGATTCAAACTATCACACATGGAGCTTCTTCAGCCAGCATGAGAGAGCACATGGGTGGGAAAGGCAGGATGGGGGAACTGCTTGGCCATCACATATATTACACAAAATGTTCCCAGTTAGGACAACACCAAGGAGGCTGCCTGATTAGTTGTAATATGACAAAAGTATACACGGACTTGTAGCATGAAGGAAGGCTTGAATACAGTATTCGTTCTCTGTACAGGACAGAAAATGTCTTCAGAAATGTCTGCTCTAAACTACAGAAAATTTGCATAATAGCAGTACTGGGAGACTTATTTCACATGTAATTGCCTCAGCAACATTGCTTTGTAAACAGAGAACTCCTTGTGCTATTTTATCATGTGACAGAGTAACGGGAAATATCAGAGCAGGACTGTGATTACCAGTCATTCTAGTTAGATCATTACTTAGGAATAAGGCTGACATGGTCTGAAACATCACAAGAAACCTAAAAAGCACTAGGATAACCTTCACTCTTTGTCATGCTCAATCAGTTGCTGAACACACTCTTTCAGTAAGATGTTTTCCCTTTAAAATGTGACTAATGAATCAATTCTCTATTACAACTTTATTTAGCTAGGGACTTGACTTCCAGCAGCACCTGGAATTTGCAGCTGATAGAGATTCAATGTATGGAGGGAGACTGGTGCTTGGGCTTTCCTTTAGCCAAGAAAGAGCAAAGTGTACAAAGTTTTCTGTGTTTTTCAAAAATTTGAGTCTTCATCTCTTTGAAACACAGTGACTTCATCTCTAGGGGAATGCTATATACTTGTGAAGCTCCCAGGGAAATGCAATCGTTAGTTAATAAATAGATGTTGAACATGTGAAGCGCCTCAGAAAAATATGCAAAATTCAACCAAAAACTATAATTTTGGCAGACAAAACTCCTTTGTTGCCCAAGTAGTGCCACTAGACTTCTAGATTAAGGCAACACTTGAAGGGTGCCTTTTGTCCATTATTACTTGAAAAGGGCTCTTGGTTAGGAAAATTATGAGGGGAAGCAAGGTAGAAATATTCAGAAGAATGCTCAAGTGGGTTAATTGCAGGTTTATGAACAGTAACAGTGTGTGTGGTGCCCTACAGAGATGAAGAAGCAAGCAGCTTTTAGCTGAGGTTGGCCCTTGCCGTGCTCGGCAGCACTGTCGGCTGTGGCCCTGCGCCTTTAAAGGTGCCACGTCTGCAGTTAGCACTGTCTGCTCTGCAGCTGCAGTAAAAGCCTGCCACAACTCAAATGCAGCACCAGGGATCTAAATTAACTATTTAGCCTAGCCCAGGCCTTCAGGTCAACTCAGCATATGTATCTAAACTACTGACACCTTCCTTACGGTTGGCATCTAAGCACAGTGGCTTCATCTTTTGTAAAAAGGCAGGGAAGACTAAGTGGTAATATTGTGTGGTTTAGAGTGCTGTATAGGATGCTTTTTAAGGGCATAATAAATACGTGAGGCAGCTTTATTTGGGAATAGTTTATTCTTGAAAATGGACATTCAAGCTGTCCCTTCAGGTTTTCCAGGAATTTTTTTTGTTAATACTTCATAAAACATTCATGTCACCATAATTTAGTATCATTTTAATGGGACAGATGACATGCAAGCACATTCATCTGAGAAGTCTGGTTTTCTCTTTGTTCTTGTCTTTTGCCCAGGCTAAAGTCATTTATACCAGAAAAGAACAACTAGAAGACTTTTGCATTTCATATTGGTTTTGTTTATTTCAGTTTTATTCAGGGTTGTGCAACAGAATCAACATCATAGATCAGACAGTTGTGTAATGGTAGTGCCTTGAGATTCCTTTACTATCTTTCCCTTTGTAAAAGCAGTTAATAAAAACCACTCCTCAATATCTTAGAATATATGTTACGCATTTGCAGATAAATCTGAGCATATCTCCACCCTCCTTCCTGCTTGCAGCACCTCTGCTCCCCACCAAAAGAAATATCTGACAACTCTGCAAAGGAGTTACCGCTCTCTCCAGCATTTTACTTGCCTCAAGATTTTTAATTAAAGTTTTAAATCTTCATTTTTCTTCATTCTGTTTGGCAGGCTGAGTTATAACTGTGTCAGGCGTGCTTGTCAACTCCCCAGAGCCAGGCTAATGCACATTAGTCAACTCAGCTTCATATGAGGTCATGCAAAGCCTGCAAATTATCACTTTTGTACTGGAGAGAATTTGTGGTTGTTTTTTAAAGTCTTGTCTTGGTCTGCAGTTATCTACAGTGGTGGAGGAGCAAGCCTGATACTATCCTGAGCAATTCATAAATGTGTCCTTCCTGTGGACTTGGCTCCTTGCAATGTGAAGCAAAGCCATCCAACTTTTTTTGTTGAGCTGGAAGCATTTCTTTGAATTGATGTTCTCCCAAGAATTTCCATTTGTACTTATCCTGGGAGCGCTAGTTACTAACACTAGCACCCGGTACCGTGTTTCCTTTGGTGGTGAGGTTTAAAGCATCCTGACCAGGCATGAGTCATTCCAGTCCCACCTAGTCCTGCCCATGACATGTGGTATTTGAGAGGTGTGCAAGACCATAGCTGAGTGTGGCTTTTCTCTTTCCTCTTCTTCAGCACTTTCCCTCATGGTAATATGTGCATTCACATGGCAGGGGTTTCCTACCCCAGCTTTTGTGGCTGTTGGCCCCTACAACATCCCAGGATTCTGGTTAGATCTGTAATGCACACACAGTTAAAGCCTGAGCCCATGCTTGGGGAAATCCAGTGCCTGGTCCCTCATCTCATGTCTCTCTGCAACAAGGATACGCTGGGTACCACATGACAGACCCAGTCACATGCTATGTGGTGTAGCCAATGTCACACAAATAGTCCTAGGCAGTCATAGAATTCCACAGAACTTAAAAGAAAATTAAGGTGTGTTGGGAGGGTTTATGTTTCTGACTATGCATAGCAATTGGAAAAAAGATGAAGGAACCTCATCTTTGTTAGCTTTTTTAAATTAGAATTCCCCTTGCTTGGCTTTCAGAGCTCTCTGGCCTTATTACCACTTCAGCTGAGACAGTAGGACAGAGTGATAAGAAAAAATGTTGGTGGGAATTTTTAGATCCTAAGCTGTTTTCTCCCCAGCTACAAGAACTGAGTTTTCAGCCAGAGATTCAGGCTTGTTTTGGCACACATGGCATAGTGGATTAGTTCAGAAATTGGCTTTAAAGAAACACCTGGAAGGACAAGGAATGTTGTCACTATGGCTTTGGCACTGCAGAGCTGCAAGGAGCCACCCATCATGGGAAGGGATCTTCCAGCTATTTTAGGGCCCAGTCCTTCTAGCAAGGCCCCACTATTAAAAAACGGCACTGTGCACCTAAGATAATCAAAACATAGAACCGATATTCATCCTGTCCTCCGTTCGTTTTATTGCTTTTTAGTTATGTCATGCCCCAGTTAGCTTTTTATTAGAGAGTTCTTAATCCTGTTTGGACTCAAACGTCCTCTTTCTCTGTTCCCTATTTTCTTTGAATACCTGTTTTTAGAAAATAATCTTTCTCTGAAACACATGGAAAGGGAGTGATTTGCAAAGCCTCAGATAGTGTAATTAAGAGCCAAGAGCAGCTGACCTAAAAAAGCAAGAGTGAAATATACAGTCAATTGTAAAACATAAATTACTCCATAATTAAGTCAAATTGTCACATAACAGAACTATTTTTTTCCCTTGCCCATTACGTGGGCAAAAATCATACTGAGGGAGTTTATACATGGCATATTCTTCCACTAAGAAGTTTATAAAGTTGTGAAAGATAGTATCACAGCAAAAAAAGGTTTATGTGGGCTTAGATTCAAATGCTGGTCTCTAGAAAGGGATGCATTCAGAGTACATCCTCTGATGGGCTGGAGCCAGCTGGTGTCTCACAGCTGTGAAAGGGATGTTTCTGCTTCCTCCCTCACCACCCCAACCTCTCCCTGCTGCACTCGTGGTTCAATGCAAAAAGTGCCTGGTTACCTCAGCCCCCTCATCTGGGCACACCATCAGTGACTAGAAGGCTGTCAGGTTGGACATTCCTTAGCAGCCCAACCGGCCAGACCCTCACAGCTGGTGCAAAGCCTTCAGAATTAGAAGAGCTGCACAGATTTACAATAGTTCAGGACCACAGGGTCAAAAAGCTAGGTGAACTACAGACAAGTAACAGAGAGTTAACAAGGACCTTCCTAGAGTTTGCCAAAGGAGTCACCTCTGCTCACAGTGTAATGGTAGCCAGTGGTGACCAAAAAATAAAACAGGCTGAGTTGTTGTTTGGTTTTCTTCAGATTTTGAACAAGGCCAACAAAAATCGCTGGTTCCCAGGTTAAATTGCCTTGGCTCACAAACTGTTTTTGGAGGATGGACTCCTGGCAGGAAAATGTGAATAAACCAAACCAATATACTGCTCTGCCAGGGTCTCCTCTGAGACATGATAGAAGCTTTCAAGTTCACTTCAGTAGAGAAAGGACTGTAGCAGAGATTCTCTCCTACTATTGATGGATTCAACATATATAAGCTATTTTTAGTTTTATAGCACTGTCTTTTTCTTGCTTTTGGATTCACTTTAAGAGAGTGGGGTAGTAACAGCCATAAAGTTTCTGTCATCAGTGCCCTTATGTGTCAGTGCAGCCAATCTGCCCCATGGCAGGACAGAAATGTGTCGTTAAAAGGCTCTGGCATCTTCATCTCCAGAAAAAAAAACATTATTTCTATTACAATTGAAAGATACTTTTTGTATATATATCTGCACTAACTTCACCAGTTGCAGTTAAATTACTCAATTAAATGTTCTTTGTATTTCATGAAAGTACTAACAGACCTCTCACCTGCTTGCAGAATTTAGCTGAAAAAAACATATCTTAAAATTTGGTAACAAGCTCCACAGTGGGAAAGGACTACATCCACTTTAAGAGCATGGTGACATGTGGTCTCCAGAAGACCATGTGTTTTGGGGTGGAAGGACTCTCGAGAGGTCACCAAGTCCAGCCTCCTTCCTCCTTAGAGCAGGGCTGTTGGCCAACAGTGATTCAGATCAGCCAACAAAGATCTTGTACTTTCATCTCTCAAGGACACTCCTCGATCCTTCCTGGAGAGAGGGGGATGCACTGGCAGGTTACTCACACCCACCACATTCAAGCTGTGAGGTGTTTTCCTGAGGTGCATCAAGTTAACAGCTAAAGCTCAACATACAGCCATCTGGGAGATTTACAGAAATACTTTTTCTTTGTACACCCTTCCATCCCTCTTTTCTGAGGCCTCTCTGAGTACCCTCCGTAACATAAATGCTCATATTTACTGCTCTTACTTTAAAGTGCACATGAGCTGCTATGAAGTCAGCATTTCTCCACTCACTGCCTTCAGCTCTGGCTCACTTTAGGGGTGATATTCACACAATCTTCATTAGTGCCCTGAATTCCTCCAATAAAATTATTGTAGGTTGCTTCAGAGAATCAACCTACAACACCCACAATATATTTCTTTTACCCATATTAAACAGGGTTTATATTTGCCCCATCCCAGACCAGATAGTCATCCAAAATCTTTTCAGTGATAGTGAAATCAATGAAATGGCTGCTGTTCAATGTTCCTAGGATATAGAAGAACGGTCTATGCAAAGTAACTATAAATTGTGTTGCTCAGGAGGTGCAAGCCTCAGCCTGAAACGTCTCCACTCCCGCCACAGACTTGGGAGCCTGCAGACCCCTCCTAAGACACCCCAGGTACTCACATTTGGGGCCAGGTGTACTTGGCTGCTTGAGTTTGCTGCATGGCCCACACTGGTGAGCCACCCTGGAGCTCAGCAGGTACCATGGACCCTGTTCCTGCTGGAGAGGGCCATAAAGTTTTCTCCATGTCCAGCAGCAACCAGCCACATCACACACTTCCCAATCTTGTGTTAGTGCTCAGCAAATCTGATAGACTTTGAAAAACACTAGTTACTATTGTCCCAAGGTGCCATCCAAAAAGAAAGAAGTCCTTATAACACCCATGTTTATCTACGGTACTTAAAGTTAACAACTAAAAGATAAATAAGAGTTCAGCAAATGTATTGACACAAGCGTTGCAAAATCCCTATCATAGTAAATTACCATCTGCCAGCTTGTTGTATGATTTGAACGATAAAGTCAGCCTTTTCTGGATCCTGAACTAAATGTTAATTTCAGATAAATGCAGACAAGGGAATTAATTTCTTACATGCTCCTCTGCTGTGCAGTCTTACGAATACAAAACCAAATGGTACCACTAACAAGATCAGAAGTAACAATGCATTCCTTAAAATGTGGAGCTGGCGTCACTTCAGCAGGAAGTGGCTAGCCTGCTGCATTGCCCTGTATCCCAGGTGATGCCTACTGAGGGTTTCTATCTGCTTTGTTTCAGAACCATGAGCGCATGTGCATCCCATGCAGGATCATCTACCGCTCGGATGAGCACCACCCACCCATCCTGGCGCCCAAGGCAGACCTGACCATCGGGCTGCACGGAGAGTGGGTGAGCCAGCGCTGTGAGGTGCGGCCGGAGGTGCTCTTCCTGACTCGGCACTTCATCTTCCACGACAACAACAACACCTGGGAGGGCCACTACTACCACTACTCTGACCCCATCTGCAAGCACCCCACCTTCACCATCTATGCCAAGGGACGCTACAGCCGGGGAGTCCACTCGTCCAAAGTCATGGGTGGCACAGAGTTTGTGTTCAAAGGTAGAGTTGCTTGATACAATGGGGAGGGAGGTAGTTATGGACCAGAGCAGTTTGCTCATAATGATTTGGTTGCTGATGATTTCATTCTGTGATTTTTCAGGAGTTCATAATTTCTTGGGAAGT
This sequence comes from Vidua chalybeata, assembly GCF_026979565.1. Classification (NCBI taxonomy): domain Eukaryota; kingdom Metazoa; phylum Chordata; class Aves; order Passeriformes; family Viduidae; genus Vidua; species Vidua chalybeata. The sequence goes on from NC_071530.1 coordinate 101,695,247, forward strand.
TTGCGGGCATTATGTGAATGCCCAGCCAAGCTATACAGCTGCATGACATTTCACACTGCTGAAGCAATACTCATTTGTCTTTAAGTACACACAAGAAAATAAGAATTCACATTACTTAGTAATCTCGAAGTCCAGTGGCCAGCCATCAAGCCTCTAAGAGAAGTGGTTAGATATGTGTCCTAGGGCTCCTTCAGTAGAGAGAAAAAAGCATCTTCAGAAGGTATTTCAGATCTGAAGCGGTATAAATAATTTTCTGTGGAAGACAGATGCAGCAGCATGCATCTTTTCATGCGCTCCCAAGGGGCCCTCAAGCAAATAAGGGTGTCCCTAAAGACAGCTCTGATTAAAGATGCCAGAGTGAAGACAAAATGTATCCAACCCAAACCCATCGGGTACTTTGGAAAGCAGCTCTTGGTGGTGACACCACCCATGGCTGAGAAGCTTTCCTGTGCAAACAGCCCCATGGCACCCTGCTTAAAAAGAGCTCAGGGGCCTGAACCACTCACAGAAACAAGCATCTCCAAAACACAACATCCCACCACAGCACCAGCCCCAGCGGAGCCTCTGGTAGCCTCAAGCCCTCTGTAGGCTCTTCTCTTTATTTCAGTTACCACATTAGAAGCATAAAGCATCTTGCATGGGTCTAATTTAGAAAAGCATCCAACCAGAAGAAATAATCTATTTATCTGAGATTTTTGTAGGAGATGGGAGATACACTTGCCTGTCAGAACTTTGGCTCTTTCTAGCTGCATGTGGAGCATGTCCCAGCTCAGCTCCTGGCATGAAATCCAGTTTCTGCTTGGATTTCTGGTTTATGTTGTGCCAATGTACCTTACAGATCAAGGTCATTAATTTGGCTTCGGTAAAACTTTCAGGTTCAATTTCTATAAATTACCTTTTACTCCAGCTGCAGAAAATAATGTGAATTGTAGAGTCATTGAGTCAAACAGCTGTTTATAAAAGCTCAGGAAAAGCTCACAACAAATCTTATTATAAAGTGATCTGCAAGAGAAGATTTGGTATGGATTTTGGTATGTTGGGAGGCATACCCTGTGCTTCTGTTTTGGTCAGCACCAAACATTCAGATCCATTTTTCTTGATATACAGTGTCAAACACACACCAGGAAAAATCTCTATTCAGCTTCTGCAGGCTCAATCATTTTGGTTTTTCTCAACTTTTTTAACTTGGCTGGAAAATGAAACTCTATATGCCTTAAACTCCTTTGAAATACAAGCAGGTTAGAACTAAAGAAGCTGCAGCAGTTCTACATTTAATACTGCAAGCTGCAGTCAATGTTGAGAGATGAGAAAAAACATCTTTCTGCAGGTCATCTATATTTTATAATTCATAGAAAAAAGGACAGGTAATATAGGATGATAGTGCAACTGTGATGTTTTACAAATTTTCCAGTGGGAACTAATTACTTTATCAGGTTTATAGGGGAGCTAGCAAATACTAAGAAATTATGAAAAATATGTGATAAATGCTCTACTTACAAATTAATACAGACAGTAATAAAACATGAGTAAAGTTTTATTGTTTCCTCTTTTCCTTATCTCCTAGTACAACCTACCAGGCTTTATCTGTGAAGGATTGTCTGGAATTTATGAAAAGCTCTGCTTAATCTCTGGCTGAGATACGTGGCCATCAGGTTTTCTTCAACTGAGTTGGAGGGGGGTTGTTCTGTGCAAAAAGCAATTTTTGCACAGACAAAGACATAAAATGATGCTCCTAGATTTGCTGGCTACACTTGTAATGTGAAAAACTAATTTAAGAAGGAACAAGGGGAGACAATTTTGATTTAACAGGTATGCCTCAATCTGCATGTTGGCTTTGCTTTTGTTTTTGTCCCTCTGCTAACAGCTCCTCCCTTCCTCTCTCACAGTGAATCACATGAAGGTCACTCCCATGGATATAGCCACAGCCTCGCTGCTCAACGTCTTCAATGGGAATGAATGTGGAGCACAGGGATCCTGGCAGGTTGGGGTTCAGCAGGACGTCACCCACACGAACGGCTGCATCGCGCTCGGCATCCGCCTACCTCACACCGAGTATGAAATCTTCAAGATGGAGCAGGATGCCTGGGGCAGGTACCTGCTCTACAATGGCCAGAGACCGAGTGATGGCTCCAGCCCCGACCGACCTGAGAAAAGAGCCACTTCCTACCAGATGCCTTTAATTCAGTGCGCCTCATCAGTACCCAGATCTGAAGAGTCACCCGAGGAGAATAAAATCAGGCTGTATAGCAGCAGGGCACCGGAAAAATATCCCAGCATCCCAGCTCTTGCTTTGTTGTTTATTTGTACTGTGTCATATTGGGATATTCTCAGCTAGAAGCGAGGAAAACTTATTTTTCATGACTACAAAGCCAGGAGTCCTCCAGACTGGGGGTTGTTTTTCTTCAGACAGAAAAGGACATTTATTTTCTTGATGCACTTGAATGCCTGAGAACTGTTGTTCTTTTCCTTACTTCCCTCTTCCTTCTCGAATCCCGAACGGCACTCGTTTGATGTTTGTGCTTTGAACTTCATCCAGTCTGATCCCTGGCCTGACACGACTGCACAAAAGTAATTGCACTTTAGGACTGCAGACTTCTGGGGGGAGGGAGGGGGTCTCCTTTTATTTTTTTTTTTTTTTCTTAACTGCTGGGATGAACTCTATGATCCTGCTTCAGTCATCTCTGCCATCTTACTGTTGTGGTACTCTTATCCCCATTGCCTGATTTCTCATCAGAATTTAGCTCTGGGGAAGGGCTCGGTGTTGCACCAGTACTGTGATAGCAGCTTCCCCCTCTGACTTCACAGCTCTGATGTAGATATGTATATAAGGAGGAAACCCACAAAGATTTATCTTGCCATTATCTCACAGCTAATAATACAGAAAGAATCAGCAAATCAACAGCCCTCTGTTCAAAATGTGTTAAATGGTTGACACCCCTAATTAAAAAAAAAAAAATACTCCAAGTAATTTAAGCTATTTTTACAATCATTAAGTTGTAAAAATAACCAGTGGCTTAGTATTTTCTCATTCAATTAACTTAGCTGTGTAATTGCTTCGAGGCCTCCCTTTGTATCTAGAGAGTAGTTACAACTAAGCCCCCTCAAAGCCAGCCAGCAGCAGCAATTTTCCTGTCAGATGCACAGAGTGCAGGTAAGCTGCAGGAAAGGCTGCAGGAAAGACTTCTCTTTCCATATTCCTGAGGTCTTACATACTCCACATGCAGTACTTGGATCAGCTGGGTGGGCAGAGTAAAGCAAATGGAATCCAATGTGTTCTGCAGCCCTATTTAGCAGCATCCTTTTAGTCATGTGACCTCATGTAAGAACAGGGAAAAGGGTTACAGCAGCAAGCACACCATGGTCCCTGGTAGAGCAAGAAGGCAGCTGGAAACATACCCTCAGGTGGAGGAACACCGGCCCAGTCTTACAGAGGGGAGAGCGAGAGATGCACTAATGCAACCACATCCTTCCTTTCCTCTTTGCTGAACTGTCCCAACACATGCCACAGTTTCATAGAGTTTAAATCAGCATTGGTTTGGGGAGACACTGCTGGGAAGGTGGATAGACACAGCCCTCAGAGAGCATTTGTCAACTAGAGCCTGCCCTGGAAACTCTCAGGTTTCCCTCAGTGGTGAATACATCCTTTAGTGCACTGATGCAAATCAGAGCAGACTCTGGAAGCAGTAGGGGAGATGCTTAAGGCCAGCAAGGAGTTAGAAGTTCATAGATGAACCATGCTCCCCTGCTTTAATGGGGAGTGAACTGAGGGCATAGCTTAATCTTGTGTTTGGGCTGTGGCTTCTACTGATGTACACGTTTTGGCTTACAGGAGGAGCAGGAGCATCTGTAAGAAACAAGGAGAAAAGTTGTGGCGTTTCTTCACAGCATAAGCAGCTGCTAGCTGCCCAGCCCAGTACTGTGTCAGAAAAAGAACCTTTAATGTATTCCTTTCAGTATCCTAGAAAAAGTATGTTTTGAATGAAAGTCTTTCAACTTTACATAGTGAGTCTTCATACTGACTACTATAGCAAAAGCATTCCTTGAAAACATGGATGTGAATTTCCTCAGAGTTGAAACAGAATCAGTTCACCTAGTTTTGAGACAGCAGGAAGACAGAGGGAAGGAGCAGTATCGTAGATAGATGCGCTGCTGAGTCAGACCACATCTTTCATATTTTTTCCTCAGACAAATGAAAAGTCACAGAAAACTGTTACTTAAGAGTCAGGAGTGGAGCTCAGGTTGGCTCAGTAGTTGCCAGAGAAAGTGTTTATCCATCCATCTGATGTCAGATCATCCTTCAGCTTGTTGGGAGGATCTGAAAGCCAACTCACCGTGATGAATTGAGCCCTATGAACAACAGCTGTTCTGATCAGCATTTCTTGATGGTTTTTTTGCTCCATGCAGTCAAATCTACTTGAAGAGCCAGCTCTGGATCAGTTGCTGGTGGGTAGCAGGGTTTTAACTAGAGGGTCAAGAAGGAGATAGGATGCCTCTGACAGAGGCATCTACTCTGACAGAGTAGTTATGAACCAGCATGGAGTTTGGTTTTCTCTAGATTGAATTTCATAGTCAGCAGAGTGATACCAGCATATCTCTAAGTGGGTTACTGAGCTGTTACAGTCAAACAAGTCCCCTAAGTACCTGCTTCATTTCTGACTTCTATTTGAGATCTAGCAGCAGGAGTGAATTTACACAAGTTTTTATTTAAAAGGATGGATACTGTGTGGCATTCCTTAGATCACACAAGACAAGCTACTTTTACCACCATTGACCATTCCCATGTGGTCCTATCTCTGAAAAAAAGATCCATGATTAAAAGTTGTCAGACTATGTCACTTGCCTGTGCAAGTGCCACACACAGCTTGATCCCAGCTGACATCTGCACGTGCTTGTGATGCAGGATGAAAGCAAAGACCAAAAGAACTGTTCCACAGCATGATTTTCTATACTCATCGGGGCAATCATCTACAGTTTGTTAGTGCCTTGTGGCTCCTCTCTCAATTATCTAATGTCAAAAATATTGCAACAGTTTCAAAAGAAAGATCTGTCTAGTTATAACCTCTAAAAGCACATTCACGTCTCAGCTGTTTTGAATCACAGACGTGCAAAGGTCTAGGTTTTCCAAGGTTTATGGTTAGACTACATGAAAATGTGACTCACTGTACAAATTGTACAATAAATGCTCTTTTTTCCCCTGTTATTTAAAGACACTTAAAAAGGAAGTATTTTTAAAAGGTCTTCACAATGCATTATATGAAATCTGATTGGGGACTTCTGTAGCTTATTTGTAGTGTTGACCAGAAACATAATTTTATGATCTGGGCTCTTAGCATTTGCTGCACCAGCTTACCTCCACGTGCCTATAGATTTTTAGTTTTTCTTTTAGCCAATACCAGTCAAGTTGGACAAAGCTGTAAGTCTTCAGAGTGCATAGTTTATGTGCTAGTCTGTATTTTCTGTGAGGCTTCTCCTTGCTTGCAGGCACAGAACGAGGAGCTAAGCTTACCCCCTCTTTTGGTTTCATCACTCACTAAATTACCTGCTGTACAGCACCACGTACATATGTGACACAATATATTCCATTCATTTTATTTCTCCAACCTGACCTCATGTGCTGGCAGCCCTGGCTGCTAAAGAAGTTAAGCTGCAAGTGGTTTAGCAGTGGAAGACCTGCAAGCTGGGTGATTTGTCCCTTGCTGAAATGAAGAAGGTTTAAAAAAAAAAAAAAAAAAAAAAAAAAAAAGAATCCATTAATGTTAGTATCTTCAGCTGCAACCAATGTCACCAAGACAGGTGAAAGTTTTTCCCTCAGTAATATCCTACTCAAGGATCCACCTGACAGAAGAAATGGCAACCTAAAGAAATTCTTAGGCAAATTGTTTTAAGAGGTTCTATTCAAGAAATAGGACAAAAGGGATCAGAAAAGTCAAAACAAGTGTTCTTACTCTGTTTCTATACTATTTACGTATTGTGCCTGCTGTCCTGGGGTAGAATGTCATTTCTATGAACAGAAGTCTGTATTTTAGGATATAATGTCAGTCTTGTTTGAGTCGGAGCGTGCTTGCCTAAAGTGCAGGATTTTAAAAGAAAAAAAAAATCTTTTTATTTTTGTAAACTTACAGAAGATATTTTTCTTCTCAACTATGTTCCAGATTAAACTGCTGGGGAAGTTTAAGCACTTGTTAAACTATTGATTGAAATAAAAAAAAAAAGCCTAACTGTAAAATTAAGGATTCTTTGCCTCCTCTACATGTTAGTTTCCTGTTCTGTTGACTCTCTAAGTGTAAAAAAAATGTTAGGTGTCTTGGAAAGAAACAGCCAAAATCCTGACTGTTGAGTAACTGGTGCACAAAAAAGCTCATTTTTTACTACATACACAGGTTTTTGTTTCAGAACATGTCTGCCACTAGGAACAGTTCCAATGGATATGGATATGGGATTTGGGGTTCACAGCACATCTTCAGGTTTTCTGAATAAAATCGTGGCTGAAGGTGCCCAGTAAGTAACAAGAGAGTGTGGTCAGGACAGCTGTGTCAGGACAAAGGGTATGGTTCAACAAAAACCAGGTGTTTTTCATAAGTGAGATGTAAACAAACAAACCACTGCTGCTGCTCTGCTATTGCATCTCAGTTGCTTTAAGGGCTACAGCCTGAGACATTGGAAAGAACACATCTTAAAAAGAAAGAAAAACCTGAAACAAACCATGAAGGGAAAGCATGACACAGGATAACAGAATATCTTTGCTCAGTGCTTTGCAGTTTCACTCCTGCCTCATGCACAGAAAGAGGTGAAATGCAGTCTTTGAGCTTTCCAACATCACGATCAAAAGCTTTGGACTCAGTTCCTGCGTTTTTCAAAGTGACTCAGGAGATCCCTGAAAGATGAGTTCTGTTTTCAGGAAATATGCCCGAAATTACAAGGTACTCCAAGTGCAGTAGCCACAGCCTCTGAAGTGGCCTCCCTTCCTCACAAAGCAGTGAGTATGGAGAAATTCAGGCAATTTATTGCAAAATTCTGCAAGATTCTATTTGCCATAATTTACTTAGTCCTGACAGAATGGGGAAGGACAGGTAACAAAAACCAGCACCACTCATTCTGGTTCATTCTGTTTCATTAATTTTCCATAATTTTTACTCTTTCTACAAGTAGTTTTATCCTTTTAGTCTTCTCCTCTAGTGCCATCAAATTGGATTTTTTTCATTGCCATTTGCTACCAGCAATAAATAATAGTAAGAGACTCCACTTCTGAATCAGGCAGAGACAAACACAGTTTTGAAGAATCATACCATGGGTACCCTTAACAGCCAAGGCAGGAGTGCTGTTGGCCTGTGCAAATATTTATCAGGCAGCCTCTGCCCATCCATCTTCTTCACAAGTCTGTTCCAGGGTATAGGACCAGTCCATGGGATGGATTCTGGCTAAGGTACTACCAAGCCCTGAGGACAGTAATTAATTCCTCCATGTCATCCAATAATGGGAACTGCCCGTGATCACCACCTTAATGCAGGCAGACATCATTTCCCATGGGAACCACAGTGCTCCTTATCTGCTGCCATTTCCAAGATTCTCTGTTGGAAAATGAGAAAGTAAGCCGCACAGGGTAGTGCTGTCTTCATATAAATAAATGAAAAACGCTGGGAGAAAAAAGTTTATACTTGGGAATGTTGATCTCCTAGATTAACACACAGTAAAAATAACAGAATCAGACTATGTACTTTCATTCAAAGGACAGATGCTTGCTGGACAGACATATGCATTATTAATTTATTTAAATAACTGCCCAACTACTGAATCCCTTTGGTCTTAGTACCAACCAAAGACCAAAAAATAATCAAAATTATGTATGGGCACCAGCTTTATTAATATGAGAGCTTACCTGCATCTGGAGTGCTGCATCCAGCACCAGAGTCCTCAGCACAAGAAAGACAGACTTGTTGGAGCAGGTCCAGGCAAGAGCTATGAAGATGATCAGGGCTGGAGCACTCTTCTTATGAGGAGAGACTGAGATTTGGCATTATTCACTTCAGAGAAGACTCCAGGGACACTTTATTACTGTGTTTCAATACCTAAAAGAGGTCTACCAGAAAGATGGGTACACACTTTCTAGCAAGGCCTGCTGCAATAGGGAAAGGGCCAAAGGCTTTAAACTGAAGGAGGGTCAACTTAGATTGGATATTAGGAAGAAATTCTTTACTGTGAGAGTGGTGAGGCACTGGAACAGGTTGCCAGAGAAGCTGAGGATACGCCGTTCCTGGAAGTTTTCAAGGCCAGGTTGAATGGGGCTTTGAGCAACCTGGGAGATGATCTTTAAGGTCCCGTCCAACCCGAGCCATTCTAGGATTCTCTAAGGCATTTCTGGAAACAATCGCATCTTCCAGCAATCACTACAAACAATAGTTTCAACACTACAAACAAGAGACACCCAAGCCCCCAGACACTCCGCCGCTTTCTGGGAGGCGGGAGCGGGGTGAGGGGGAGCGCCCGGCCCGGGCTGTCCGGGAGGCGGGAGCGGGGACCTGGATCCGCCCGGGAGCGGCGCGGCCCGGGGGCACAGCGCCATCTGGCGGCGGGAGCCTGCGGAACACCGCTTCCCCTCACAGCGTGCCCCCGCCAAAATCCAGCGGGAACACGGCGAGGGAGCGGGCAGGGGGGCTCAAACCCTGCCAATCCATCAGGCTCTGTCCGCTTTATCGAGCACAAGCAGCAAAAAAAATACCCAGAAAACTTGAATGAGTAACGAAGCCAGATCCTCTATGGAGGCCATGGTTTTAGCGTACAGAAAATAAAGCATCCGTCTTTTAAAGCCAATTCACAAGTTTTCCCTGAGGCTCAGACTAACGCTACAATTTCATTCCACATGATGCATGATGCTGTCTCCTTACCAGAGGGGCGCACCATCCATGGGAGCAGTAGTGATAAAAGAAATCAGGAATTACACTCAGAAAAATGTGAAGATACACTTTCAAAAGCTAGGAAATGCCAAAGTCAAGCTTTGCCCCTGCAGCCTTCATTGAACCCCCCCACCTTGGATGCCCAGTGCCAAATGATCAGGGCAAAACTTGCTGAACCTGTGCACTAAACAATTCCCTTCTCTGCAAGGAAATACAGGGGAAATGGTTACATGGTCTAAGCTATACCAATCAGTTCTGCATTTATGTGTTTTCCATAGAAGGAAAATACTGCTACTAAACTGGCAGCCTTGCATTGCCTCAACATATGACCATCTGTCCATATTCAAAATCTGTCCAGAAATGTATATATAGGTAGCAACCAAAAATTGTACTGATATATACACAGCGTATGTGAAAGTACTTTATCCAGGGAATTACTGAAATTTTTTAATGAGAAGTATCACACAGTCAATTCAAACTAAGAGCTACATAAACTCTCAAATACAATAAATATGGGGGAGGGGGGAAATTACAGAATTTTGACAAATACACTATAATTTTAAATCTTACATTATTGTTATTGTCTCACCCTGTTATAAAAGCATGTGCTTTAGTTTCATAATCAGGAGATAACTATCCATGTATAGTGACAGAGAAGGGAGCATACAGGACTTAGGGGATCATCAGGCATGAGACCAGGAGGGATCTCCTGTAAAAAAAAAAAAAATCTATATTTAAATTACTTAAATATAAAATTGCTTTTGCATTTACAGCAGAGACGTGCACTACACAAAAGTAGTAGCAATTGCTCCTGGATGTTGGAAATTCACCTTGTGTGAGCCTTCTCCTGATTAAGCCTCATGTTTCTCTTTGAAGGTCTCAACACTTGCAGAGGCTCAGAGTGCACTTCAGAGGGGTTTCAGATGAGATGGCTCCAATTTGGCAAGAAGGAAGGAAGGGTGTTTGCACGCAACCACCCTCAAAATCAGCAGTACTAAAGTAACTCAAAAATTAGGAGCAGCTGAAGGAAGAAAATGGATTAGAGGCAACTAAAGAAATGACAAATGTATGATACAATGCAAAGCCCTCTAGAAAGCCAGTCCTCTGTAACCACGAGCCCACATACAGGCACCCCAGAAAGATTGGTGTTCACGACTCGGATGTAAATATGAACATACACAGACACAAAAGGTGGTTTTGCATAACCCCCTTGTCATGCCTGCCCAGAGGGCAGCTAATGCTGGTGTGACTCACCTAATGTGCTGTGCTGTGTATGCAGAACACCAGAGGACTCTGGTCACACAATACGGTTCCCTGCTGCTCTCCCTGAGCAGTAGCCATGGAAATCAGGAGGTCCCTTCCATATGCTGCTAGTTTACTTTTGATTAGCTGCTTCATTTCTAAACCTCTACTTCCACAAACGCAACCTCTACACACCTCACAATGTGAATTTAGAAACCCACGATTTATACAAAAGCTCTGGTCTACAAGAAGCTTTGAGCTCTGTTTTGGCTGCTCTGAACAGTAGACTCCTCCGATCTGTTTGCAATCATTGAACCATTCGTGTTTCTGAAGTGCCTGAGCAGAGCAGTGAGGACGCATAACATGCAGGATTATACTTTCTTCCAATTTTTAGCATTTTTCAGCCCATTTTTTAGCAGGTTTCTTGGGTAACCCATTCCCTCTCCCTGGTAGATCAAGCAGTCTCATCTCCACACCCCCTCCATGAGCTTAGTCTGGTGACAGCTCTTGCCCCCACTGTTCCTGCTAACCTGCTCCCTTGTAGCCCACTCATCTCTCACCCCATTGCTGACAAGAGCGGGGCCACCGGCAGCAGCCACCGGGGTGTTTGATCTGTGCCCATGCTCATAGCTAGGCAAGGATGCCAACAGTAGCAAGAACAAGTATCTTTCCAGCTTGCCACGCAGGCTTGCCCAGGCTGGGCGACTCAATTTAAATGTCTTTCATCCGAGTTCTAATCTTCCTTTAATTGGAGGTAATTGGTATCTGTGAAACACACACCTATCAAATGTGGCTTGAACTAGATTTCAAATTCACACAGAGAACAGCAGCATTAAAATGCTGCAATCACATAAATCTTGTCTCTTTGTCTCTTTTAAGTAAGGTTTTTCCACAAATACGCTGACCTTCCTTTGCCATTGTAACCTGGTTCCTGATGGAGGCAGGATGAAGAGATTATTTCACCTAATCAGGAAAGCAATCTGTTCTCATTTTCTTGAAGCTGGGATGTGAAATGAGAGGCCCAAGGGCTTAAGTATTTCAAGGTACTCAGTGCAGTCAGAAAGCACTGCCATGAAGCTGAAGGCTGCACTGGAAATCTGAGGTTAGACAATCCTGGCCATGAATAAAATGAAAATCCTTCTCCTGGCATTCTCTTGTTTACAAGGGCAACTACCATGTTTAAGGATTTACACCCTAAAATTGGAAAGAAATCCCCATGCCTGGAGAAGGTACGTCAGTTTTCAGCATATGTCTGGAGAGAAGGCAGCACATACAGACCTTTCTAACAGTCCAGGCATCCTGGGACTACAAAGCCATCACAAAGCCACTTTGAAGCATTCCACCTCACTTCTGTCATGGCTCTATCTTCCTACCATACTCTCATTTTCTTCGCTTGACACCAACCATTCCCAGGCTATGGGACACATACCTCATATTTATCACTTCAACATTTTAAACTAACCAGAGGAGATTAAGGCAATCAGTAAAAAATAGCCATTACATAAGCTTCTTCTTCTTCTAAGAACCACTCACTTCATTATCAAAGTTGCACTCTTAGTACTTCTGATTGCAGTTCCAGAGGGCTGGACCCAAGGTTCAGGTTTTGTTTTCCATACACTTTCTTCCTAAGCCTTTCCACAACATGGTTCCATAAACCAAAAACAGGATTTAAAGCAATGTCTCTCAACCATTAAGAAACAGAGATAATTATTCTCATTACTAATATTCCTCAGACCAACCTTCATACGAGTGCAGAAGTCTACTGCAGTCTGAAAAACAGTAGTAGCAACATTTACTAATTTTGAGTGAAAACACATCAGTGGGCTTAACCTCTGAGTCAGATGGATTCTGGAGCATCTTTGCTTGCAAGAGTCAAACATGTTTAGGTTTTAAAAAAAGAAGTGCTTCTTTAAAAAAATAAGTGCTGAAGTATCTGAAGTAGCTGTCTGTATCATCTGTGTTTGGGCTACCAAAGCAGCAAAGGAAAAATACTTCTCCACTTCCATGGGAAGAGCAATTGTGGTGAGGTGACCATGGTTGGATGTCAGATGCCAACCAAAGCTGCACTATCACTCCCCTCAGAGAGAAAATACAATGAAAGGCTCATGGCTCACGATAAAGACAGGCAGAGGTCACTCACCAATTACCATCATGGGCAAAACAGACTATTTGGGCAAATTGCTTTATTGCAAACCACATCAGTGTAGGAAAATGAAAAAGAAAACCAAGTTTTAAAACACCTTCCCTCCACCCCTCTCTTCTTCTCAGGCTTTATTCCCAATTTCCTCTCCCTCCAAACAGTGCAGGGGGATGGGGAATGGAAGATGTGATCAGTTCATCACACATTGTCTCTGCCGCTCCTTCTTCAAGGAAGGATTCACACACTCTTTCCCTGTTCCACCATGGGGTCCCTCCCATGAGAATCCTTCACAAACTTCTCTAATGCGAGTCCTTCCCATGGGCTGCAATTCTTCACAAACTGCTCCAACATGGGTCCCTTCCACAGGGTGTAGTCCTCCAGGAGCAGACTGCTCCAACATGGTCACAAGTGCTGTCAGAAATCCTTCAGCATTGGCTCCTCTCTCCATGGGTCCATAGGTCCTGCCAGGAGTCTGCTCCACTGCAGGTTTCCCACATGGTCACAGCCTCTTCAAGCATCCACCTCCTCCAGCGTGGGGTCATCCATGGGCTGCAGGTGGATTTCTGCATCCCTGTGAACCTCCATGGGCTGCAAGGGCACAGCTGCTTCACTGTGGGCTGCCCCACAGGCTCCAGGGGAGTCTCAGCACTGGTGCCTGGAGCAGCTCCTCCCCCTTCTTCTTCACTGACCTGGCATCTGCAGGGCTCTTTCTCTCACATATTCTCCACTCTGGCTGCAAACTCCTCTTGTGCAGTACCTTTTTCCCCTTCATAGCCATGTTACCCCAGAGTCACTACCACCATCACTGATAGACTCACCAGTGTTAGGTCTGTCTTGGAGCCAGCTGGCATTGGCTCTGTAGGACACCAGGGAAACTTCTGGCAGCTTCTCACAGGAGCCACCCCTGCAGGTCCCCCACTACCAAAGCCTTGCCAGGGAAACCCAATGCAACAAGATATACCCCCACTAACAGGGCAGCTGTACACATTTAGGACAATTTGCTTTCTTTTACTTGTTAAGTGCAAACAGCACTGGCTCCAGAGAAGTTTTTTGCAACACAGACTGGCTTTTATGTTTCAAGACTACAAACACAACACACCCAAATGCTTAGCATATTTTTTTCCTTTTTTCCCCCTTGACTATCTTTAGCTGAGGTCAGGCATTATAATCCCAGTGAGCATATTCCACTTCTAAACACCTAACAGTTTCATCTTCTGTCTGTTCAACACTTGGCTTCAGGAACAGACAAAGCAACAGCTAAGTCTTTAGGAAGCTGCTTCAAAAGACTATTACAGATGTCTACGCAACACAAAGAAGCATTTTTGAAATCCAACAAACAAACAAAAAAAAAAAAGACTTGGACATGGCTCAAGGAATACTTGATGAGAAACAGAACAGAACCTAGGCTAGAGAATAAGGGCTGTGCTTAAACTACCTAGTCATTTGCCTCAACATTCATGCCTGAGTTTCCCTATCTCAAAAGCCAGGATAACCCATTCTTGACAAGGCAGACCAAGACACTCACAAAGACTGCTATTTAACTATTACCCACCGTGAGAAAAGCCTAGATACTGATCCCGAATAACAGTCTCTCTAAATTCATCTTTGCATGTGAGCCTGCACCAGTATTAGTAAAAACTTTCCATAATATCCTGAAATAATTACTCCTAGACTATGGCAATTGGTTGGTTGGTTGGTTGATTGTTGGGTTTTTCCCCTTGCAGAACTTGGATGATCAGCACTCTAACTTAAAAAAAAAAAAAAAAATACAAACCACCACAACTACACAAAACAACTTACAATGTTTTTTTTCTTATCAACCAATTCAAAAGGTAACAATAACTAATTCCGCCACTCTTCAATTACTGTTTCACTTATTTCAAGTGCTTGAGCTCAGACTGCTTCGCTGTAATTATGGCTTCTGCCTCACAACTCTATGCCTGATTACCACAAACATCCTTCTAAGTCTTTTCTAAGGAAGAGGGAGGACATCAGCTCTCCACCACTGCCAGCAAGAAAGTAGCTGCAGTACAAACAGGGATTCAATACCCTGCTAGCAGTGTTACCAACATTACATAAAATGGTACCAAGTTTTAAATAAAATGGCATTGCATTGTGGTGGAGATGCTTATATACCAGGATTCAGTTGAAACATAATTTGTAGTGGATGAAACAGTAATTTCATCCAAAGCAGTTTCCAGATCTAGTTCCTCATACAAACATAAACCCTTCTCCCAGCAAATGAGGCACAGGCACTGACCTTACCACCCCCTGGAAGTAATGACGATGCCAGTTAAAAGATAAGAATCAACTGTTTTGTCTTTGCACAAGACCACTGTTCTACATGATCATTTGTCACATACAGGGCAAATAAATAAGAGGTGACAACACCAGCACTACCTCTGCTTATGCAACCCTGTCAGAATCAGCAATTCCTCCACATACCTAACACACATTGAAACAGAAAAACACAACAGATCAACTTCAATCAGACACTTGGTTACACTATTTGAGTGTCCCTAGGAAACACATTTGGACAAGAAATAACCTACTCCATTTCATCATCATTAATTTCAGTTCTTCCCACAGGAAGGAGCTCAAACCCTTGTAAAAACTGACTCCTGCATTTAGCTCCCCCTCTTGTCCAACACTCCAATGTGCCACCACTCTAAAGCTACCACAGAAGCTCAGCATCAGCAAAAACAGAGGCTCGCTAGCAGCAGTGGCAAGTGCTAAACACAGATGGGCTTTCCAGGACACCCCCTGAAAAGCCATTCCACAGGAACCAGAGTAGCAGGCAAAGCAGTGAAAAATCACCTTCACAGCAATGGGGCTAAAAAGACAAGCTACATAATTTCAATCCCACCTGCAAACTTTGAGAGGAAGGCATTTCAGTATTATAGCCAATATTTATCAGGGTTGCTCTGCTACTGCATAGTTCTCATTCCATCTTTTGCTACAGACTGAAACAAGTGTTTGCTCCAGCAAGTCAATTCACACATAAAAACCAGGGGACTTCCAAAAGGAAAAAGAAAATTTGTCAAGATGACTCTTATAAATCTGACAAACCCATCAGCATCCTCAGTGCTGCCTGGATCGAGTCACCTGTTCTTCACCCCAACAGCGACTCTTCATCCAAGAGAGTCTCTTGCCATTTACCAGCAGAACCTAGAGCAGGGCAGTAACACCACCCATGGGACCAGATACACCTCTTCACTAGCAGCAGTCCACAGAATGGAGTCAGAGAGAAATTCCAAAATAAAAAGGACACCGCTACATTTTTAATAGTTTATTAACACTTCAACCTTTAATAACTTTGAAGAAGGCCTGAAAGATAAGATTTGCTTATTGACTTTGTCTTTTCCCCTTTGGCAAAATGTCACCTTTCAACTCCTCCCTCCACCCTCCCTCCTCCCAGGAGGATAATGAAGTTCCAAGCTAATGTTTCGTAGCTTCTTTTAAGTTGGCTTCAAACATAGCAGCAGAAACATGCAAGTCTGGGCAATAATGTCTGTCAACAGCTTTTAGAGAATGAGTAGAAATACACAAATAACTTGTGCATTGATACAAATAACTTGTTCTTAAATGAACTTTATATATATGTATTTTTAAGTGGGTTTAACTTGGTTCCCAGAATTACTACAGAAGCTGTATCTTCTAGTTAGCTATGTTTACTTTTTTTCCCCCTGAACCATACTACTCTTTTTTAAAGTGCTATATTCATTAAAATTTTTAAATAACTACTTTGATACTGTATATTTGTATCATCTTGCCCTTTTGAGAAATCAGAAGAGCAACCTGCAACATGTATTTAACTGAAGTTATGCATTTACCCTGACACGACTTTATGGGCATCAACGTCTGCTCATCTCACCAGGAGCAGGTGGAGAGACTGTATTTCCCTGTGCTTACATACACAAGTAAGCAGGCAGACAAAGCAAGAAGTTCTAACCATTTCAGGAACAAAGACAAACAATTTAATCCATATTACATAATTCACTGAATACAGCTGATCTCATCCAAAGTGACTCCTGAGAGCAAAATAGTTTTAGCATTACATTTTATATACAGCTATGAAGGGATTACGGGAAACCAAGACAGTCTCCTTAGAGCATTACTGAGAACTCTGGTTACAAGAGTGCTGTACACTTGAAAACATCACTTAAACCACAACCAAAGTTTTACCATCAACTTTTTTCTTATTTAGGAAAAAAAGTTATTTCATTCTGAATTTATCATTACTTTTACCATATTTCTGCTGCCAGATATCAAAAACTGAGTCAGCTGCATTGAGCAATGACATTTTTTTCTGGTTTAAAGTCCTCTAAGTGCTAGCACCTTTGAAAACCTCCACACACCACGCTGTAAACATTTTAAGATATTCCAGAGGGTTTTGTGTCATTTTTCTCCCTTCAACGCAGGAATGACTGCTCTATCTGAAGCAAACTACATCCTGCACAATATTGCTTTCATTATTTTCCACGTAATCAGTTTGGAACAGGCTATGAAAGTTTGATGCAGAAATGTTCTGTTAGAGAAAAAAAATCAGAAGAACTATACCATTCTGAACCAGCGGAACCAAAATAATCAAAACCTCAACATAGTTTTTTCCAGTCATAGTTTTTTCCAGTCAAGAAGGAGACTTGAATGCAGACACTGGAACAAGTAATTGGAAACATCAGCGCTTGCATGCTTAAGTGAAAAGATAAGCAGTATTTGCATTTTCTCCAGCATCTTCCTTGTACATGTGCAAGATTTTATAAAAAAAGTTTATCACAGAGAGCTATGACAGAACATGATGTAATTAAAAAAAAAAAAAAGCAGTAGAAATCAAAGGCAACCAAGATAACATACATCTCTCCCAGAACATTTTTCTCAGCTACATAACGTGTGCATACACCAAGGTCTAACACACTTAGCTGCACCACATCAAGTCAAGCTGTCCAAGAGCATACACAATTTTGCTTACAGGAGTATACCTCTTTCACAATTTTTCAAGTTTACAAGTAATTCCCTGTATTGGATTATGCTTACTCAGAAGTACAGATAATATTTTGTTTCAATACTACTGTTTGTTTTTATGACATATTCAGAGATGAGGCAAGACATAAGATTAAGTGCAGGGAAGCATTTCAGACCCAAAAATGCATTTTTTTAAACTTAGCTATAGATGGTTAAAACAGGTGTATCTGCCAAGAGTTGCATAAAATTATTTTTATTTCCCAAAGGTGAGCAACTGAGCCAAAGGAGAGCAACTCAGCAAATACCAACTCTTCTGCATCATGGAATTCACTACGGGTGTCTGAATGATACAACTTGCATTTTTTAGTATCTGCTAAGACAGAATTATAAACTGAGTAAGTTAATATATGTGAATTAAGTACCCTTAAGAAATCAAAGAATAATGTTGACTCCTGGAAGACACCCAGAAGATCCAAAGATGGAACAGAAGGTTGATTATTACACTCCTGCACAATCCAAGCAAATTGTCAATATATTGAAAACATTCATGTCTGGCATTTGCACCTGCTGGATATCCAAATTATTCTTGTCCCAAAACAAGTTTGATAACCATCCTCTCTGTAGCTGAAAGCAGCCAGAAAACAGTTCATTTTTTTAAACAAATGGAATGGAAACCTTTTTTTTTTCTTTCCCAAGCTTCAATTACAACAGTCAAAGCCAGAGACTTCAGCAAATAAACTTCAAAATAGCCATTTGTTACAAGTAGCAAATTACCATGAACAATGAACTTGTTAAGAATCCCCTCTAAAAGCACGACACACACAAACAGGCTACCCAGCAGAAGAATCTGTTAACAATTTTATTTCTTTTGTCATGTTAAATATTATGGGACAGGACTGTTAAGGATGAAGAACTCTCAACAATGCCTCACAAAGAATAAGAAAGAAATTCTGAATTCTGCCATGATATTAGCAAAGTAAGGTAAGGAGAAAATTTACACAGTAAGAGGCACCATTTCCCCCAGAATACCTCTTGTCATATTCCTGAATGAGTGGGATTAGCAATCTAATAAATCATTTGTCAAGAGGTAACAGCAACAGATAAAATTTTAAAGGATTATTAAAATAACATTTACAAGACTCTGAACAATTTTCGAATTCTTATTAAAACCACAGAAAGAAAGAACAATTCTTTATTTATGAATTTTCATAAAGGACTGACTGTGCAACTCATACCTGCTATTGATGACTGAATGTACAATTTTGTCCAGCAGCTGAACAGTTTGTCTTTTCAGATTGTTTTCTAACCGTGTGAGATCATTAAAGGCAAAGCCTGTTATGATGCTGTACACAAGAATGGCCACTTGGGCCATACTACCCATGATGTGGTAGGTAAACAAACCTTTTTCTGGCCAAGAGAAAACAAAAAAACAAACAAACAAAAAAAAAAAACAAAAACAAAAAAAAAAAAAAAGAAGCTGCAGTTTTGCATGCTTCTCTCACTCATTCTTTCTACAAGATGAACTTCCCTAGAAAGAATCCAATGAAAATGGCTGCAATTACAACAAGAAGTGAAGGAAGAGAATTAGAGCCATTATCTCTGAGGGCCAAAGCTGTGGGTGATCCAGATTTATCCGAGTGCGCTACCTTTCTGAGCCTCAAGCCTTCATCCTGAGAGGAAGAAAAAACACAAATGGAAAAAGCCATAAATACATCACTAGAATAGTAAAAACTGAACTCAAAAGGCCATATTTACTGGTGAATATTTAAATGAAGTTTAAAAAAAACCCTCAACACATACAACATTACACCACACCAAAATCCAAAATATGAGGATAGAAAATCATATTTTAAATAAGGACCATAAATCACTAGTCCCTCTGCTTAAAAAAATATACCAAAAATCTGGCTAGGCCCAATGAAGCACTTTGCTCTTACTCAATATGTGTCAAAATTAAATAGCAGTAATTCCTTATTGTTAAGGAGAAACATCTGTTTTGTTTAGTGTCAATGCCATCAGAATAACTGGTGTGGAGATATCATATTATTTCAAAGTTCTTTAAAAGACTACCATGGCCAATGAAATTGCCAGAAGTGTTCCAAAAGCAAACATATAGAAAAGACACAAAGACATGTATTGACTCATTACCAGTCACTGAAATGAGACTTTTATATAAATGTACAAGAAAGTAGTATTTGCTTACCTCCTCTGGCCAAACAATTGCTCTTGTTCACTAGCTGTTTGTAATACAAAATGTTACTGCTCTAGATCTCACTCACTATTAATGAAAAATAAAGTACTTTTACAAAGCTACTAATTCAGTAGCTTCAACTTAGACTTAAAGTAACTAAGATCAGCATAAACAGGACCACTTCATTTAAGAAAAAAATTATACAGCTTCAATGTCTCATCCATGACAATCATGAAGTCTCAATCACTGACAAGTTCAAAATATACATTATATACAAGATGGTAAAGTCATATTATGAATCAATCTTGACATTCTAACAGCTTTATCTACTTGCTGGAGTATACATCTTTTGGCCTAATTACAAACCAGACCTTTCAATCAAGAAGAGTGAAGCCACTTCAGTATAAACGTGGATGCAGAACTTACTCTCAGATGCCGATTTTCATCTGTCAGCTTCATAATCTCTGCCTGAAGTCTTTTGCACTCCTCCACGAGCTTCCTTGTTTCAGTATCATTAAGTGAAACACTATGTGGTTTTGGCATCGGTCCATCCTGCTTAGATGTGTTCAGGACTGGGGCAGATTTGCTTGCATCTATATCATTCTACAAACACCAAGAATAAATTGAGAATTTACTTATGTAGAGAAAAATCATCCTCAGCTTAAAAGTGAAACAATGAAGCTACAAATATAGTTCAGTGAGGTTTATATTTACAGTAAGCTGAACAATGAAGCTACTAATATAGTTCAATGAGGTTTATATTTACAGTAAGCTGAACAGACACAGTGACAGTTCAATTCTGATTAGCTCAAGTATTAAAAAAGCAAAAGATTGCACTGTTTACCTGATACTACACTCTACTGAGACACAACTTAATAATTTAGCTGCTTAACACTGACCCAGGAGGCATCCAAAAGAGGGCATAAAATACACCAAAGAGCATTTAAACTTGGGGGTGGGGGGTGTGGAAATAAAACCAAGAATGTAATCCTGCAATAGTAAGAAACAAAAGAAAGTAAAATCAGAACAGGTCATGTCACAAACTCCTATGAAGTATGTGTGACACAAATGTTTTACTTATAATAACTTTTAGTGAAGGAAAATAAAGTCTGACAGCATCTGAAATGCACATTACTAATATTGAAGAGTCACAAAAAAGCTGTGAAAAAAACAAAAGTAACAATCTAATTCCCACAGCTCTGCTCAAAAATCACACAACCATAGAATAGTTTGGGTGGGAAGGAACCTCAAGGATGATCTAGTTCTAACCCCTCCTCACACCACCCCCCCACCCCCCCCCCCCGCCCCCAGGCAGGGACAATTTTCACCAGATCAGATTGCTCAAAGCCTGATCCAACACAGCCTTGAACACCTTCAGGGATGGGATAGCCACAATTTATCTGGGTAATCTGTTCCAGTACCTCACTACCTCCTGAGTGAATAATTTCCTCCAAACATCTAATCCAAATCTTTCCTCTTTTAGTTGAAAATCATTCATTCCCCCTTGTGCTATCAGTATCTGCCTGTGTTAAAAATTGTTGCAATGAGGTGTCCATGGGGCCTTCTCCAGGCTGAACAACACCAGTTCTCTTTGCCTGTCTTCACAGGAGAGGTGCTCCAGCCCCCTGAGCATGTTCATGGCCCTCCTCTGGACTTGCTCCAGCAGGTCCACATGCTTCTTATGCTGGGGAACCCAGAGGTGGACTCAGGACTTCAAATGGGGGTCTCACAAGGGCAGAGTAGAGGGAGGGAGAATCTCTTCCCTTGACCTGTTTGCCACATTTCTTGTGGTGCAGTCTCAGATGCAGTTGGCTTTCTGGGCTGTGAGTACACACTGTAGATTCATGTCCAGCTTTTCAACCACGAGAACCCCCAAGACCTGGCAAGTCTGACTGCCAGTGAAGACTGAGGCAAAGAAGTCAGCGAGTACCTCAGCCTTCTCCATATTTGCTGTCACCAGATCTCCTTTCTTGTTTATCGGGGGGTTCACTTTCCTTGTCCTTTCTTTTCTAACATACTCCATGCTTACAGAGTCCCTTCTTGTTACTCTTCACATCCCTTGCCACAACCCATTTAATCTGTGCCTTAGTTTTCCTGATCCCATCCCTACACATCCCCAAACCACACCCCTGTACTTCCCAAGTCACATGTCTCAGCTTTCACTGGCTGTGCATTGCCTTCTTACTCCTCAATGCAAGGAGCAGATCCTTACTGAGCCATGCCATTTTCCAGCCTGCCTTCCTTGATTTCTTACACATGAGGATGGAGAGCTCTTGCACTCTAAGAAAAATGGCCTTAAAGAGTTTCGGGGCCTAAAGCTCCTTAAGAGTGGCTGAAAAGAGCTGACTTTTTAATTAAAGAGTAAATCCTCTGTCCCTAGGGACAGTTTCTTAGGAGGAAGTACAAAAGGAGGTAGTTTTGTATAACCCATTACATTTCTCTCACTACATTACACACTTAATAAAATTAAAGCCAGAAAGTACATAACTAAGTGCCTTGATAAGAAATGCTCAATCTTTACATTTTTACTGTTTAATACACATTTACAAAGCTTACACCTTCATCTCATAATTATCCTTTACCAAAAAGAAAAAGAAAAAACAATAAACCAACCCCAAAAAACCCAGACCACAAAGCAATCCCTACATCCCCTTCCCCCCAAGATTAAACTGAGATTGCATCTGAAAACTATAAAGTATAAAAATAACAAAAATATATAGTTTTTTGGCACTGTTCTCCATTGGTGGAGTTTTTTAAGATGTGGTTGGACAGAGCGCTCCCTTTCGGACAAGATCTTGGACCAGATGGTATTTCAAGGTCCCTTTAAACTTGGGCTGTTCCATGATTCTATGAATCCTTAAGAAGTTATATACTGAACACCCCTCCTGTCTAATTTAGTACAGATTCCATTGACTCATTTAGTAATTAAACCAAGTAAGTGTAAAAAAACCCTAAGATTTCTGTGAGATTCTACCAGTCAGTGTATGACAGTTTCTTATTCCTTACTTACCAGTTTATCATTTTCATTGGGCATTTCAAACACACATCTCAATTTGGAGTCCATTAACTCATCAGGTTTCGCTTCTTTCCACTAAGAAAACAATTAATACAGTTATTTAACATGCTGGACTCATGCAAACATCTCAACAGTTCATGAGCTTGCTCTTAGCACTGACCTCCTATACAGCTGAATACGATGCTTACCCTCCCTGTAATTTTCAGACTGGCTTATGAACAATGCTTTTTGTTCACACTCACTGCTGTGAAGTAACAAAAGCTAGAGATGGTTATTCAAGTCTGGAAATGAAAAAGAGTAAACTGAATGCAAGGATGGATCCATCACAGCTTTGTATGAAACAGGGAGGTGACAATACAGTGGTTTCTTAACATACAACAAGAAACAAGTAGCATCTGAGTCAGTCTGAGAAGAAAGTTCTAGCCCTATTATGCCTCAGCAAATGTATCCCATCTTGGAAGCACTTGTATCCCATCTTGTATCCCATCTTGGAAGCACTGATTTTAAACAAAAGATTGAAAGGCACCTTTTAGTGACTCTACATGTGTTCTACAGTAAATTTCTTTAGTTCTTCAAAATTTAGACTTTTACCCCCTTTCTCCTTTTACTGCATATCATGTGACAATTTGGGCCTAGAGAATTTTTCAAAGCTGTTTATAAAAAACATTTAAATTTTAATGGTTCTCAGTATATTTAAGTAACTTAAACTATGCTGGAATCTCTCTACTCAACTGACAATTAACTTTCAAAGCATATACTTCATGTAGTTGCCTTAAATTCTTAGGGTTAGAGACAGGTCTGAAGTCTGCAGCAATTTTTCTAAGAGGTCCTCCTGTTACCTCATAGGTGTTACAGATTGAAACATTCAGGTTTTTCATAACATGCTTCCTATTTTTTTCCCCAGCAGTATTAGTTATATAGTAACTTTTAACTACAATTAGCAATTTTCTGCAAGATCTGTTTCTCAGTATTGTATACCTGAACTCACTGAGAAAGCAGTTATTTGAAAGGTATTTCTGAAGTTGGTTTTTATATCCTCAACAAATAGGCATACTTAATTTACCAAACATAACCAAAAGCTACTAGAGCATATGAAGAAAAATAAACCAGTTCAAAAAGGCAGACAGATGTTAAGATTCATGTCTCCAAAGCTTCATAAAATCTAGAAGGTTTTCCACTGTTTCCAGTGAAGAGTGATGCCACAGTAGTCTTTCCCTTCATATAAGGGGACAGAGCCCAAAAGGTCTCTTGGATTTCAGCAATTTATAAAATCTCATCTTTATCCTTTGTTTCCCCTCTCCTTCTCTGCCTTGAGTGAACATCAAATGTACTTGTGTGAACCCAGGCATTACTTAAAAGAGTTCAGAGTTAGAAGCATGTGCAACACTGACCTCCTCCTTAGGACATACTTATGTGAGTCCACATACACCCTAAAAGGCACATTCTGACAACTGAGGGCTTCATTCCCATTGCTGCCAGCCAGTAAAATCAGAATCAGGCACCTTACATCTGAACTAACAAGCACAAACCTACATATCTTCTTTCTGGATCTTGCATCAGACCAACCCAGCCTAAGAAATAAAGCTACAACATGTTCTATTAAAACAGAAAATAAATCTATCATTTTTCGTACCAAATGAACCCATTTACATACAGCTTCAGGCTTGTTGTTTGAGTATACTCTTGATTCCTTCAAATTCAATCTGTTTATCCCTTTTAAATTAGCTGCATATAAAGGTATAATATGCCCATATTTTAACACTGAACTGACCTTACCTTAGACTCACTCCTATTTCCTTTCAGTAACCTCTGTGTTAATCACTACAGGCAAGTTCTTGGAATTGACCTTGTATTTCATATTAAAAACTCTGAATCACATTTGATGTCACACTTGTTCAGAGAGAACCCAATTCTTCTTCAAAAAGGAATTGCAAAAACGTGAGTCATTTATAGTTAAGCCAAATTTTTAAGGAAAAAATACATCAGCCATTTTATTCTAATTTTACTTACCACTGCCTCCATATCTGTAATATTTGGTGGTGCATAGGTTGTTTGTACCATAAACTTGTGTTTACTCTTCTCATTTGGGTCATAGTCAAAAGGCTGCAGCATTACTGTTCCAAAGGAAAAAATAAAACTGTGATTCTTCAGCTTATCACTACAGTAAGCATGTACATACTTCAATCACTTTAGGTTTAGTCCTCATTGAACAGACACTGAAAGTTAAAATGCAAAGGCAGTGCATACACTGCAGAAAAAGGGACTGAGAGGTCAAAGTCTGGTATGGCTGACATGATTATTTCTGTAATTACTATAGGAAAACACATTTCATATACAAATACAAACAAACATCCTATAAAATACACCAAAAAATTACATCTAAATATGTGTATGTGGGAGCAGACTTGCAACTTGATCTACCAGAGGATATGGACTCAGTGAAATGGAGAGATAAATTATTTTGCAGTATACACACACCTATCTTCCACAGAATGGGAATTTCAGTTCAGTATATCTTTATACAAAATTAAGAGAAGCAGAGGCAGTTTCAGAAAAATATAAGAAAAAAATCTATATTTGTACCTATTTTATAGCAATGAGAAAGCTATGGCAGAAATACTGATATAGCTAGAAAAATGCAAAAGCAGAGGGAAAAACATTAAGAAGTAACAGTAACAAGCTGTGAAGGAAGAGTAACATGGTATATTATGAAAAAAACCCAACAACAAGCAATTGCTGTTAACAAGTTAACAGCAAACAATACATGACAGGATAATAAATAGTAAATTTAGGGTATCAGTGTAGAGAAAAACAGCTCTTACAGAATTTGTATTTTTGGAAAAAAAAATGAAAAAACATGGTTGAAGAAGGTTACTTAGTGATTCACAGTTGAAAAGTAATAAATGATTAAAAAATGTCAGTGAACTTCCTTAAAATGACTGTCAAATCACATTTCCAACAATGAATTTAAAAACTGGCTTGGCTCTGAATCACCATGATGCATTAAACAGGCTGAAGACAGCTAACACTACCACAACATTCAGTTTTGAACATAAGAGATTCAGCCCACAGTATCCTATAGTTATTTCTCTCTGCATAACAATATGAGAGAAATCTATTTTTAATTATATGAAAGATGACTCAGCACTGAAAACATTCAGCTGAGAGACTGATGAGATAAAGTGGGTCACTAGAAAAATAATCTGTGCACTTATCTTAGCAAATGACCCAGAAGAAATTATATGCCTAAAAACAAAAATATGAAGCTGACACTGTGGGGAAGAGAACTTAGTTCTGAAAAGCACTGTGGAATCACAGTAACCAAACAATGGCACTTGAAAACATCTTGAGGTCACTGTAGCTGAATAACTGCATGAGAATCCAATAATACAGAAATAGGCACATCAAAGACTTCCTGCCATCCCAACTGAAGACTCAAGCAGTGTGACATGTTTCCCTTTATTGGCAATCCTGAAGCCACAGTATTGTTTACAGCTCCAGTACTGGCTCATTTAAAAAACCAAAATATTTAAAGCTTTAAAAAGATGATTTATAACTATGAAAACACACACGATGTAATCCCTCAATTTATTCAATTCCCTGAAGAGAAATGCCAGCAAGATCTTGATTGTGATATTGAACTACCCAGTGGAAAAATCCCAGACACCAGGTCAAACACACAGATAAGGCAAAATGGCTTTAAGTTGTAGCTGAAGATGGAAATAAATAAGTTTTTGACTATTTGAATCTTAAATCAATTCTCAGTAAAATAATCTTTCATCCCCAAGTCAGTGAATAAGTACCACAAGTCCAGATGCTGGACTGCCCATGGTAAGCAATAATGAAGTTTTAAAGGGCCCCATTCTACAGATCATATTAGATTAGAAAATTCCTACAAGGAAAGTTACTCTAAGGTTTTAATCAATCATAAACTTCTCTTGTGTTCTTCTTTGCATTATTTAAACATATCACCCGAAGATAGTTCTCCAGCTTCTTTTAAACTTCCCAAAGGGCATAAGAATGTGGATCTGAAAAGCTCTGAGGATTGCTCCTTTATTTCCCTTTTGCTTTGCTACAGAGGTCTCCACGGGTTCTAAAATAATCAGTTTTCTAGAGCTGGGAGATCTAGGAGTTCACACCTATATTGCCTGTGACATCTACAACCTGAATTCCCCTTATTCTAGAGATTCTACCACAAAATGGTCAGGAGAATGACCTACAAAAATCATTTACCAAATCTGCAGACTAGTATCTAGTCTTGCCATTTTCTTGAGAAAAACAACTAGATACAATTGTACACTAATTTTTTCTTAAATGCAATGAACTATGAAATGTTACGCTTTAAGCACATCAGAGCAGCCAAGAAATGCTCTACTTCAGGATACAAACATGAATATAGTAGTCTGAGGCAAAGGTACTCTTAATGTCACTGCCCATTTTCAACTTGCTTTTCCTCCTTTTAGAGAGCCACAAATAAATGTGACAAAGGCAAGTATTTCTACATGGAGGACTTTTTCATGTATCATTGCAGCTGGACATCAAGTTGCCATCACACTAATGAGGGGAATCCTTTTTATTTAAAAATAAAAAGGTTTTCAAAAGCTGACATACTTCAAACAATCTTTAGGATCAAGCATTAGGGAACTGTATCAAAGGCCTTAAAAAAGCTTAACCTAAAACTGTGTATATTTGTTTTTACCTGAAACAATTACAGATGATCCTGGGTCAATAATTCCACTGTTTGGCCTCACGCAGTATCGACGTGGTGCTGTGGTCTTCACTTTGAAGCATACTTTTCTATCTGATGGATTTCGTAGTTTAAGATTTGTAGTTACCACATCTGTAAAGGGACCTGAAAAAAAGGTTGGTCTTTTTAAAATATACATGCATCTCTGGAGATGAAATCTGTTTATACAGTACAAGTAATTCTTAAAATACATCTTGTTGCCAACAAACTGCTAAAAGCAGGTTAAATCATACACCTGTTAGGCACATACCCTGTGTTACATGCAAAGAGTGCTCTATCACTTTAATTATAACAATATACATTACAGCAATCAAGAACTCTTAAATATTATAACAGACTCAAGCTGCTGGCACAAGTGGTTCATATATGTATATGCTATTCCTACTAAATCATTCTTAATATTTGAAATACCTAGAAAGTACTGGTCACATGCAAAAGTAAATTTTGCTGAATTGTTCTTCAGGAATAGAAGTAATACATTCTTTGGAACTCTTTCAATTGTTTAAAGAAAGAAAACACTGAGACTAAAACATAGTCAGCGCTCTTGAGATTTCAACTTCTGTTGGCTTCTGACCTACAGAGTTAACAGAACAAGGTATCAATCTCCTCTTTTAAATACAAAATAAACAAGAGAGATGATACTCTGTTTATGCATGTACTCTAACTGATCCACAGAAAAGCAATAGTTGCTATTGTAGTTGAAGTTGCTATGTTTATGTATTCAATGCAGTGTACACTCTAAAATATATTTATGTTAAACCTTCAGAATAGGAATTCTTTCCAAGTCTGGACAAGAGGCATAATTCTAATATCAAGCTGCAAAAGCACATGTTCCAGCAGAGATTACCTTCATGCAATGCCACAGCACAAAAAATAAGGTTCACAGCATTCTGAGCAGTGTTCATCTCCCTTATGTTTGTGTCATCTGAAAGCAAGCCTGCAAGGGCTCTAGAAAATTGTATTTCATATGAACATGAAATTTATTAAAGAATATTCCATGTGTACATTAAGAACCTTCTTTATAGTTCTTTAAAACTACACATTAAATAACTACAAAATAATTTTTAGCAGTATTGAAAACACAACAACTTTTCCATTAAAAAATTACAATGAAAGCAAACTTCAGATTAAACTGGATGAAAAATATAAGTGATACAAACAAGTGGTAAGGTACAACAAAACCACTAATTGCATGAGACATAGGAAGTCAATTCAAAAAAGTCTGAACACCTTATTCCATAGAGGTGTCTTGCACTTCTCTGAAGGAAAAAGCTCTGGCTGCTATCAAACACATTACTACACTAGAGGGCTCACTATTTGACTGATGCCTTTATTTCTATAACTCGTTCCAAGTACTTGATTTTGAGAGAGCGTTAAACAGTCCTAACACAAAACACCAAGATACAAATACAAAAATACTAAAAACAGAATCACTGAGAACCAGAACACTGAGATGCAGATGAAGATACATGTGAGCTAGGTTTTACATTCAGTGAGGTTCTCTTGACAAAATAGGAACTCATATTATTCTTCTGAAACTTCACTTCTGATCTGACTTTATATGGTGGATGAAGTAAGTAATCCTCTCAATCCAGGCATATTTGACACAGCCCCCAAGAATTACAAAATTACTTGAAAGTTTCTTGCTACTTATCTTTTTGCTGGTTTTTGCATGATCCAGTTGTCTTTACCTATAGAGGGAGATCCAAAAAAACCCCTCCCATCATCCATACCACAAACTGAACTAAAACCAGGCAGCTCTTCTCATTCTAAGACTGGTGATACACTCATAACACACCAAACGTGTATTTTTTTCAAGCTATACATACATTTTTGAGGAAGTTATTCTGGGAGTTTTACTAACAACCACCTAAGCTATTAGTCATCTAATAACCACGGCTTTTGCAGTGCCCAGAGGCAAACAGCACCTCGGATCTGGCTTTCAAAGTTGAGGGTTACTTTTTTTTTTCTAATTGCAGCAACCTGATGAGGTCTGCTTCTCAATCTTCTCAACTACTTTTACTAAGGACATTCTGCACAAAGGAAAAAAAATGACAGCGTTCAGAGGTTCATTTTGAAAAGCACAGCCATCAAGAAAAGGAGCTATACTATTCAAAACCATCTTGTTTCAAGACAAAGCAACAGTGAATTTATAAACTGATGATAAACTGATTCTTAAACTAAAATAAAAGATGTTCTGTTTCTTTTGAGACATGAAAGGTCTCCTCATGTCTGCCTTTTTAAAGTGTGCAATAATGAGATAGGATTCAATATATTCTTCAATTACTCTGCTATTAACTGTCAGTTTCAACACCTCAGATAATTAAAAGAAATCTGCTTTTCTTTCCCAGGTACATGAATGCAGTGACCGCCTTTGCATTTCCTGGATACTTCACAAAAAAAAAGCTTTTAGCTTGGGGACATTTCTAAGAATCAGACATTTCTTTCAGAGGTGAGTGAAATATTTTTCAAGGTCTAGAGGATACTTATGACAGCTTTACCTTTCACCTGCTTTCTAAAAGCTTTAAAGAAAATAGCTGTATAAAGCCTCTCAAGACTTGCAACCATCAGATTTAATAAATAGGTGGTAACAAATTGGTGCACAAAAGGAAGAGATGACTGAATTTCACTGTTCCTGCAGAACCCAGCTGCTTGGTAGTTTAGTGGCAAACCAACAGCATGGATCTGAGCAGGGACAGACAGGAACAGACAGAAGGATAGTAAATCAGGAAAAAAAATCTAGTACCTTTCAGAGGAGCCACATGATCTAAGTTAGCACGACATACCCTTCAAAAAAGAAGCTGCAACACCTGAAGAAGATTCTAGAGTTCACTATTACACAAACATAAGCACCACTACCTTTGCAAGAGTAGGGAAACGAAGTACAAGCTGGCATAACAGCCTAAGTGCAAAAACCTAAACTACAGCTGTTCTTGAGGAAAAATGTGGGGCACAGGCAGAAGAACCAGGAAGGAGAAATGTTTGGATCATACTACACAGACTGCATGTACACAAGGAAAAGAACTGGCCAAGATGGATATAAACATGCCAGTCATGCATCAAAAGGGACAAATGCACACCCACTTCATCTCAGTGAATATTCAGCTACACCAGGGCAACATTATAATCTCAAAAATAGCATCTCACCAGCTGCTTGCATGACACTCAGGTCCAAGCAGATTTTTATTTAAGCATTTAAATCTCACAAAGGCTTATGTCTAACTGTACACACAGAAGCTGTGGTAATTCAACTAATAAAATCCTCAGGCTATATACCAATGTAACATGATGTCTAATAACAAGAGGTCACTGCTTTATAAACCTGTAATCTCAATCCAATAACCTCTGGAAGTCAAGAGTTACTTCAAAGGGGACAGTGAGTTCAACAACTCTCTTAGTAGTGTAAATTCAAGAGACCAATTACAGCATCTTCCTGGAATAAAGGTTGTGAATGTGCCTGTTTGCTCCAACTGGTTTTGAATGAAGCAGTGACAATCCACGCCGCAAGTTTTCCTGTCACTTTGACTTACAAAGGCCTTAGAAAAGGACAGACACCTGCCTAATCACACTCAGAAATACCAGACGTCTCAAAAAACCTTATGTGTTCAGTTTCTATTTCAGCTATCTTGCAGTGCAGTCACCACACAACATTAATGCTGGGGTTGCCTCTGGCAACTACACCAACTAGTGGGCAGGAAAAAATGCCATGAATTCTGCAGAGCCAGTTTCTACAGCTGAAACAGTGCCAAGTTTGCCAGCTTGCCACAAGCTTGCCAGCTATGCTGCAGTAAAACCAAAATATATGTATTACTGGATAGGTAGGACCCATACAGAGATCTTTTTCATCAATGGTGTCATTTCCATTTCAGATTCAGGTCTCCTTCACTGTCCCAGCTTCAAAATCCATTTTTCTACCATCTGAGATGGTTAAACATCAGGGAAAAAATGATGATGTGAACACGTCTTCCTAGTGTGGGAAGGAAAAGCTTAGATAAACCTCCACCGGCTTGGTACCCCTGGGAAAGGTGAGAGAAGGGGGCAGGTTTGGTCAGCAAGAAGCTCCATTCAAAGTTAGTAAGGCTGTCATAACGTACACAAAAAGCCTGTCTTAAAATACCACCGCTACATAAAATTGGATAAGAAGAAATTATAATTGTATTAAATGACACAAAATCTTTGATAATTAGAAGGCAGATCACTTGTAGAGTTGCAAAAAATGTGCATGCATTATTTAACAAAATCAACAGCATTTTATTAAACCGCTTAAGTGTTCAGCTTATCACCGGCTTTAATTTAAGACAATTAACTGCAGCTGTTGCAAAAGCCAATATCTAAGCCAACTCTGCCAGAAAACATTCTAGTTCATGCATTGAGTTAAAGTTTATTTAAGCTGTAAATTGACACAGCAAAGTGATACATTCAGCCATATCTAAAAACAATAAGAGTAAGTACACATTAAAAAAGTACACAGACTGGCAAAAGGAATCCAAACTCCTTAAAATGTGTTATAGTATTAACTTCAAAAATATGGGGATTATATGCTTTAAGTGGGATGCTGTTTTCTAGAAGCTGCTGCATCAACTTTGAATTTCCAAGAGCACTGGAAACATACAGAACACTTCAATGCACCTTAACTAAAACAAATTCAGGGTAGTTTTCTTTTGATGCACAATACAGTTAGGTTGGGTAGACAAAGTAAACTCAATTACTGCATTTGACAGTTTGAGCCCTAATAAATGAGAAATGAGCTCTAGTCAGCAGAATAAGAACTAATAGTGATATAAGAAACCAAGCAAGACAGATTTTGAGACCAAGTAAACTGACTTTTTGGATAGACCTGAGAGGAACAGAGTAAGATCTCCAGCAACTCATTCTGCCAGAATCAAATGTAACAAAACTAAAGAAAGAGTAATTTAAATTAAGAAAGCTCCATGTAATCTATATTTGTATGATGGTATATGGAATTTTTAAATTAGGCCAAAACAGAATTGTTTTTCTTTCCAGTCATTTGATATAGCAATCACAGAATGGTTGTGGCTGGAAGGGACCTCTAGAGGTTATCTGGCCCAAATTCCCTGCTCAAGCAGGGATATCAGGAGCCAGCCGCCCAGCACCATGACCAGAAAGCTTCTGAATACATGCAAGATAGACTCCAGCCTCCCTGGACAACGTGTGCCACTACTTCGTCACCCTCAGAATAAAAATGTGTTTTCTCACGTTCAGAGGGAAGCTCCTGTGTTCCAAGGTGCGCCCAATGCCTCTGGTCTGCCCATGGGCACCCATCTCCACTTCATCTTCCCTTCAGGTATTTTATACATCAGTAAGACTCTCCCAAGCCTTCAGTTCTCCAGCCTGGAGTAGCCACAGCTCTCTCAGACTTTCCTCACAAGAGAGATGCTCCAGTTCATCATCTTCCTGGCCCTTCCCTGGACTCTCTCCATGGTGTCAATGTCTCTCCTGCACTGGGGAGCCCAGAGCTGGACCCAGCACTCCAGCTGTGGCCTCACCAGTGCTGAGCAGAGGGGGAGGATCACCTCCCTCAACCTGCTGCAACATTCCTCCTAATGCAGCCTGGGACACCACTGGCCTTCTTTGTAGCAAGGGCACATTGCTGGCTCATGATCAGCTTGGTGGCCATCAGGACGCCCAGAGCCATTTCTGCAAAGCTGCTTTCCCAGCTGGTCAGATCCCAACCTGCACTGCTGCTTGGATGGTTGTTCCTCCCCAGCTGCAGGACTTTGCACTTTTTGTTGAACTTCACAAGGTTCCTGTCAGCTTGTCTATCCACCTGCCAGGTCTCTCAGCACTCCTGTGTGCATTCCACCAGAGTCCTTGGACTTAACTTACTATGTCTAGCTTACTTAAGTATTCCTTGAACAGATCATCTTCCAGTACCAGAGGTACTGAAGGAAAGACGTCTAAAAATGAGAAATACTCGTGTTCTGTAGCAAGTCAAAACTACCTTGACTATTAGATAAGAAAATCAATCTTAAAATATACACAAAGCACTTTATTGCTCAAAATCGAATTTGTAGCTCTTTCTGAAAAAAGCATTGCTGACACAAAAGAGAGTAGAATTTGTTTATTTCCATAAATCCATTTTAAGAAAATAATATTCAGACCTCTATGAAAAAATCTGAAGAGAATATATAACATGGATTGCCACCAAACATAAATAACTCCTTCCTCATGAAATACCATAACCATGACCATTCAAATACCTTCTCCAACTGGAAGAAAAATCCCAACTCTAACAAATCACCTACATTAAAATTATTCATGGTCTATGAAGCATAATAACTTAGGTTTCATGGATTAATACTTAAACATGAATATGAATGATCAGGAATAATCAGTGGATGAAGGTGAGAGATTAATTATACCTACAAATAACCAAGGTTCTCAGGAAGATATTAATATATTAGAACAGCATTACAGAATCTTTCACTTCTTATTCTACCCTGGCACTTGAGAAACAGTTATGTTTTATCATCAACCTGCATGTAAAATATAGAATGCAAAAGAAGCTTTATAAGAAAGCTGACACACCTCAGTGTCCACAATTCCTGAGGGCTGATTCTAGGCTACCACTGTTTACAAGGAGTAACATCAAATTTTATCTGAGCTCCCCACAATGACATGCTGTCAGCATTCATGCTGCTGATGTGTCTATCATAGATTTTTCTTTCTAAAAAATGCTGAGACAATACCCATTTTTTAATCCTAAAATAGCTCATCTTCCTCTGTCAAAGGGGCAGAGTCTGCATATGGCTACACAGCTTATTAGAAGTGCTTGTGCAGATGCTGACACGCAGGCTTTACTGGGGGCTGGTGTAAGAGAAATGGGAGCTGAAACCTTTTGCCTGCCATTCTGACAGAGAAGACAAAAATACAACATAGTGACATTTCAAAGCAGACAAAACATTTCCTTACATGTTTTTTCTGGATCAAAACTTCTTATTCACCCCAGCTTGTGACTGAAATGTTGTTAGTAGCCAAGAAACCATAATAAAAG
This sequence comes from Vidua chalybeata, assembly GCF_026979565.1. Classification (NCBI taxonomy): domain Eukaryota; kingdom Metazoa; phylum Chordata; class Aves; order Passeriformes; family Viduidae; genus Vidua; species Vidua chalybeata. The sequence goes on from NC_071530.1 coordinate 101,729,451, forward strand.
TGCAATAAGCATCTATCTCAAGGGTAAAGTACAACCACAGATCATTACCAGGAATTCTGATCAAGAGAGCATTGTTTTCTTTATATATTAGATAAAACTCAGACTAAATGTAGACTGTCCTGTATTTAATGTTAAATATAGGCAATGGTTTCTTTAGTCTTAACAACAACAAAACACCAGTAGTTTTAAGATGATATAACATGGAATAACTTCATCCAAAGATATTATTGCTGGTATTTAGCTTAAGCTTTAAAATCTAGCAGTCTAGGCCCAAGTCAGTCATATATGTTTATTCTTGATATTTTTCCTATTGAAAGAGTGCCATTACTAAAGGACAATCTGGTTACTAACATCAAAGGGATGCTTGTACCTTAAACTAAACCTCCACAATATCTTGAATTTCTTACTCGCAATTTAGCTTTACTTGATTACATTGTTATTCTTGCCAGAGACATATTAAGAGCATACTAAAATTGGTAGCTCTTAATTCTACTGGGATAAAGTCTTCAGGATCTAATCATAAAGTATTATTCATACCAAAGCACTGCTGAAGTAACAAGAACAGTAAAAATATTTCAATGGTGCTTAACTCGAACATTTAAACCATCAAATTATCCCCCCAAAGTCCTGAAACAACTAACATATACATGCAATCTTTCAATACAGATTTAGTTCAGTAAGGGTTATGTTATAAACCCTTTCTGCTGGAGCAACTATTCTCTTTGCTTGCATAAGGCAGGATAATTAATGAGTTTAATATTTACAGAGTTTCTTAGATTTCCAGAATATTAGCATATTTGATCAACAGAACTAAATAAACAAGTAACTTTTCCTTTTCCCTTTTAAACTTGCTTTGAATTTAACCTGCTATAGCTTACCAATGATTTCAGTGATGCTGAAAATCCCAGATGTGCTGCTTAACATGTTAAAATATCCAGCAGCTTAAAATCCATATGCATCATCATGCAAGAAATCTCCCACTGGATACACCTAACTGATCTGCATTGCAACATACAAGATACCCTTCAAACACTATAGCAGTAATCAAAACGCTTGTAATCATCTCAGATGACAGCTGTAGTGGCACATGGAAAATCAGTCTTCCCACAGAAGACCTGATCAAAAGCTCTTGCCTTGCACTTTTCCCGATGTGCTCCAAGAACTGGGTATCACAGGCCAGACACAAACCTCGAACAGACCACCAAAGCTCTTGCAGTTTTCACTGGTTTCCTAGCAAGCAGTATCCCAATAGTGTAACAAAGTAACTTTGAAAAGCAATCAAAGTCACAAGTCTCCCAGCATGGACAATAGCCCAGAAAGTTATTTTAAAAACAAACAAACAAACAAACAAACAAACCTTTTTAGCTGTTGGATTGCTACATGGTATCCAACCTCAGCTCATAACACAGAGCCTGGTCAAAACAGACTTGTATATCAGATATTAAAATCTCCTATAGACGGGTCTAGCTGACACTGGACTGCCTCCCAAACACACCAACAGATCACTGCAGTTTCAGGGTGACTTTTCAGTCTCTGGAAACACAGGCCACAGGTCTCCATTTCCCAAGCCACTGAAAGCCAAATACAATCATTTCCTACAGTCACTTGGGTAAACAAACACCTCCTTCAAACAGAAGTTGCATTTAGTCGATCTTGTTGATCAGGCAGGACCACAAATTCCACTTCCTCATCAACTTCACATCCCAGTACTGAGCTGAGCTAATGCAACCACACTTCTCAGGACCAGTCAGGTCACTGCTACAGTTCCAGCCTGAGCCATTACACAGAACATGCCTGGTAGATGGCTAGTGGACATTCAAATTAAAAAACCAAACAGTTTTTACTTTCAATGGGTCTACTGTGTTAAATAGTCTTATTAGCACCATCGTGTTAAACATGATAACATGTTAAATTAACATCATATCCTTATGGACTAGAAATTCTAGGTTTATTTCACACATGGAGCAGTTAGTCCTACGTACATAATTTTTAAATTCATGGATATCCCTTTTTACAAAGGAAAAAATTTAAACATATCTCAGTCAACCTATTCTAATATCTTGGAATGTTACACAACATACCTGCTCTAGCTTAAGTACATAATTGTGTACCATTAATGTCCTACCAAACTATCAAGAACATTGCAAACTCATGACCTAGGAGCTTTCTGAAGTCCCCATGAAACTAATAATTTTGTAAAATGGTATCTGATGAATTTAAAACTATTTTTGCCCACATAATTTTTAGAAGGTTGGTTCAGACTGACATGATTCAGATTCAGATTCAGCTAAGTTTCTAATGATCTAAATACATTCATAGCCACTTGAAGCAAATTCATTTTTCCACCAAGTCTATCCTTTAGACTAGGTAGATTTTCTTTTCCCCAGTGCTTACCTTGCTGATGTATTTATAGATAGCAATCAGATCCCCTTTCAGTCTTCATTTTGCTAAGATTAACAAGCTAAAGCTATTCTACTTCTACTTCACTTGTGTTAATAAATTTGTCTTTGCATCATTCCCATTTGGGTTCATTTTATCTGACTAAGTGTTGCCAGGGATGCATTCAGATGAAGCTTCATCAAAGCAAAAAACCTTGACATTAATACCTTCCTCACTACAAAATTACAGTCCTGTATTTGCCCCATTTCATGACTTGTCACATTCACAATAAACCCATGATTAAGTACTAGTCGCTAGTTTTACTTCTTTTTCATCACTTCTAAGAAAATGTTTTATTATTAGCACACATCCTAATTTTTTTTGCATTCATCACATCTCTTAACCTTGCATTACCAATGAGCTGTACCAGCATACTCCCACCCATACCAAGGTCATTAATGAAAAATGGATCAGACTTTCCTCAAAAATATATCAAAATGTATTGAAGACAAGGAGTTAGTGACAGCCAACATGGTTTTATCATGGTCAAATCAGGCCTGACTAATCTAGCGGCCTTCTATGATGGACATCAATGGACAAGGGAAGAGCTACACGTGTCACCTTCCTGGACATCTGTACAGCCTTTAATATGGTCCCCCCAACATTATTACCCCTAAATTAGAGAGATATGGGTTTGATGCATGGACTGTTAGATGGACATGGAATTGTCTGGGTGGTTTGTCCAAAGAGTTCCAGTCAATGCTGGAATGTTCAAGTGAAAACCAGCAACAAGTGGTATCCATATCCCCCAGGGATGCATACTGGGACCAGTATTACTCAGTGTCTTCATCAATGACACTGACAGTGGAAGTAACATCACCCTTGGCAAGTCTGCACCAAGTGACACCAAGGGAGTGACGCAGTGGATTCACTGGAGGGATGGGATGCCATCCACTGGGACCTTAACAGGAGTGAAAGGTGGCCCCATGGCAATCTCATGAGGGTCAGCAAGGCCACGTGCAAGGTCCTACACATGGGTCAGGGCAATCCCCAGTATCACAGACAGAGAAGGTCTCAGATCAGACTGCCACATTCTACCTGGGACACTGCATTTCATTCCATGTTCCATCTACTTCAATGTCTTCATCCTTTCCTCTAAGGCTTTGCTTATTATTGAGGCCAGACCAATTCAAGCACTGAAGTGTCAGAAAAAGATTTTAATCCAAGTATGACCACATTTTGAGAAACAAAGGGGAGAAAAGTTCTGACTTGACTATCTTTTTAAATTTCATGCAAACACTTTATTTTCTTCCTCTTCCATGTTTAATTAAACACATGAAGTCCTACAGCAGGATATTCAGCAAACTATCTTAATTCACAAGACCTTGCTCATATAGGAATGAACTGAAAATATCTGTTTTCCTTTATATAACCATCTAATTCTAAATACATTCAAATACTAAAATGAAATAAGACATCTACATTGCTAAATAATTTAAAATGCCAGGAAATAACATTATACAATCCAAAACAACACTAAAAGCCAAGAGAAGCTAGAAGCCAAGATAACCACACCCCAAGTAAAGTCTTACCACCTTAAGAAAAACAAAGTTAGTAAAATTCTAACTTGTATTTATGCATTTTTATTTTCAAAAATACCACATCACAAATTATCTTAGTAAAGTCATTTTGATGATTTTTTTCTTTCAAAAGAAATTGGCTTATATTCATTTATCAGGATCATCTGACACCACAAGCCTTGTAAACTGACAACTTCCAAACTGGAAAGTGTAATACTTACCTAGTTAGTCAGTTATCTAGTTATCTAGTTAGTCAGTTACTTTTAATACAGTAAGTTCTCTTCAGAAACCTTTTTTTATTTGAATTCATGGCTTATAAGGGAAGCATGCAAAACCCTTTAGTGACTGATAGTCACAGAGATCTGGTTAACAAAAATCTCCCAAGGACAAAGAAAGCAAAACATTCACAAGCCATGGTCAGGCCAAAACAGGAACAATTTATACTTCCACAATGGACAGTTGGTGCACTAAATATTCACATCTATTTACTGATGCAATAAAACAGCTCCTCTCAATCCTCTCAAACTTTCTACTTTTTAACCTGGCCTTGAACAACAATACACTGTTCATGCATAATACAGAATGTCTTCATAATATTAATAAAAATGTCTTGTGGTGATATAGAACACCTGCTTATGCTATCAACAAGCAGCATGAATAAGCACTTTATAGTAATTACAATGCAAAGGTGAAGCTTTTATACCAATCATTGGTACACACTAGGAGGACAAGATGTGAGGTTTGGATAATATTTCACTGTTTAGTGAAACAGCAATATTAAGCAAAAGAGAGCCCTATAATTTTCAGGTAAAGGACAAAGCTTCTAAATCTTCACTGCTGTATACCTCTATCACCACAGGAAAATATTCCATTACTGAATCTTAAAACAAATGACAAACTAGTTCTGCCAAAATATAATCTAACACTATAACACACCTGACTTCACAGATCAATATAACTCCCTTTTTACAAGGCAGTTTTAAATGCAGTTTAGCACAGTGGTAGAGACGATTGTGTAACATAATACCACCTAATAAGCAACACCAGGTAAAAAACATTATCTTTCTTTTTCTTCCTCAACACATTCCCACAAATCATCCTGTGCTTCGATTTTCATTAATACATATAATGTAAAGAAATTAAAATACTAACAAATACTAAATTTGAGCCATGAAACAATGGATAGAAGTATACATACAGGAAGAGCAAACAATGCCAAGAATCACTCTTGTATTTAAAAGGAAAAAAAAGTCAGACTACATGTTGAATATTGAGTCATTTTATTGCCATTATGAAATTCTCAGCCAGTAAAAATATTAACTTAAATGGAACAATTTCAAAGTATCAGAAAGTCACAACTACATTAGTAATCACTTACAATCAGTTTTTCCCCCTCTACACTCCCACTCTTTAGTTTCAAAAATGTTCCTGAATGAAGATAGCAGAAAATTGACATCCCAATCACCTTTTTTTTCTAACCTGTCTTAGAAAATTGGGACATCACAAATTTACTGGTACTTTGAGGAGAGTGAAAACAGGCATAAAATTTGACATAATCAAGATACGCAGAAGTAAGACAGTAAGATCACATTTGAGGACTTCAAACTCTGCCTACACCAAAAGGCATCCTAGGCCAATTCTGGCAACAGACCTTGAGGGCAGGGGATGCATTTAACGTTGAGCTATTTTTGCCTTTAAATTCCACCTTCTCGATTTGCAGCAACACATATCCCGTGGCTTTCAGTGTTACCAATAGCAGTGTAGTGATTACAAAATCATCTACAGCAATACTTTTGTATTATTTAAAAGGTTGTCGAAATCTGCATTTCAGAATAAGCTGCAATACTTGAATGAAGTGCTCTCTACCTCCCATGAAAAGTCATTTGAACATACAGCAGCTGATAGCTGATTTTATACACTGACAATTCCAGACTATGATGCAGATCAACAATCAGAAATTAAACATTCTCTGTCACACTGATCTCTCCCAGTAACTCAACCCATCAAAAAGAAAATTAACTGCACACAGACACATTCCAAATTTTATTTTAGTCTGCTAAAGGAAAAGAGTAGCTCATTATTTTGAGATGTTTACAAAGGTAACATAACTGGACTTCACACACTTGTACGCAAGAACTTCAATAAAGGATATCAATTCAGAATATGCAGGCATTTTTATAATTTTGCATTGCTAGTCAGACACCTCTGAATCACATGAAATTCATATTCTGAACACTGTGTACTAATCTTCCAAAGCTCATCAAATCAACTAGTGTTGATTTTCAATTAGGTGTTGCAGAAGCATGTCTTATGACTGATTTAAACATTTGGAGAAGGCTTTAATTTTTTTTTTTTTTTTAAAAACCGACCATAATCCAAGACCAACTTAAATCCATGTTACTTAAAATTGTAAAGCTGGCTTCTTTGGCTTAAGGAAGAATGAGTTTCCATAAAAGTGCTACAAATTTTTGAACTTAAAACTTCAAATATTGCTATTAAACTACACGACTGCTTACAAAGAAAAAAAAATTAAAAACTAAAATTAAATTATTCACAGGGCACCAACTCCAGATTCCCATAATCTTCACTGAACTAGAGCTACCAACAATGATTACATTTATGAGTCACATGAAGAAGACACCAGTAAGAAGATGTACCACCTTCTGAATGGGTTGCTTTTAAGTGTCTTGTGTTTCAATTCTTCCTATCCAGTCCTAAGTAAACTCCAACAACATCAGATTTGGTAAGCTAAACAAAACACATTAGAATACAAAAGAAAGCCAACCTGCAGGAGCAACATGGCTGAAGAACCTAGGTACAAGACCAGAATTTTGCCACGAGGCAAATTCTCAGCGCTCCATACCGAGTGTCTGAAAGTGCTATTACATAGTTTATCAACTGCCTCTTGGTTTCATCACTTTTAAGTACAATTTTTCCCTTTGTCACATTTGCACAACACTATGAAAAGTACTTATTTGTTTTGTGGGTTTTCTTAAGATATTCTTGATAGTTTCAGAATCCAAAGAAACCCACCTACCAAAGGGGGACAGAGGGAATTAACCATGACCCAAACACTATTAATGACTGAAATTTATAGGACTCCAAGCGCTATCAAAACAGGATTGCAATCTTGGACACCAAGGGAACTATGTAATATGTTAGCTACCACAGGACATGTCCTTAGAACTCCTCTTGAATCATGCTGAATAAAATTCAAGGATAAATGTATTACAGACCTTACTTTTGCTGACAGAGTAAATTAGGTTATATTAATAGAAAAAGTAGTTTCATCAGGTAATAATGAATTTAAAACCTTGTTAACAACTCCTAATGATAAGTACTACGTATCTTTTAATAAAATAGTTGTTTGTAAAGGGGCACACTATCACATTTTACTGTTACCCTAAAGGTCAGCAAATCCATTTTAACTTCCTGAGGCAAGAAAACCAACCAAATTATTTGTTCAATTCAAATGTTTAAACTTAAACTGGATCTCTGTTACATATGCATCGACGATACTAATAATAATAAAATGGATGATTGTACCAGTAAAATAACTTTGAATAATCTGCTGCACTGAAAAAATGTAGTGCTTTATTCTTTTAAGAAAGTTTAGTGCTTTTACTACACTATGCTATACTTATTCTGAGTCATATATTCTCTTTCTTACTGACCAATTACTTTTTAAAAGGTGACACTCAGAATTCACTACTGCCAATACTGCATAACTGGGTTCGTTTGTGGCACACAAACCTTTTTAAACACCTCTAAGTAATAAGCAGTCAAAAAATATTTCTTGAGAGTGCACTCAATGCTCTCTCAATTGATAGCACTTTCTATAGTATATTACTACAATAGTACAGTAATAGAGTGCTGCAGTCTCATTATGCTTCATATTTTGTTTTTGCTTAGTCTGCTCTACAGAAATTTTCCTAATATGTGCATTAGCCTGAAACAAAAGTTTATGCCTAAAGAATACACATTTCATGCTCTAAGTGCATAAACACACAGCACAATAAAGATCACTGACTGACAACAGCTTCAGACAGATAGAATTTCTAATCTAGTATTTATTCTATCAACACACTGTTTCATATCACATTAATATGGTGTAGTTCCAGCTCAAAGACATCTCAACATTTGGAGGCTACAAATCAGACACAGTATTTTTTTTTAATTTGAAAAAAAAAATTAACATAATGCATTTTCCCCCAACCTGTTCTTGCATCAACCTGTTCTGACCACAGCATACTGAAATTTGAGTGCAGACTGGCAGCATTTTAACACCCAAAAACCCAAGTGAAAATGACAAGTTCCTGCAACGGTTCTGACTCTGTGTAAGGAAGTGCAATTTAAAAAAAATTTAAATTAAAGCTATCGAGAAATTAATATGCATAATTAGACAGATATGTTTTAATTGATTTGACGCATCGATAAAACAAGTATCGTTTGCTAATTTATCTAAATGATAGGCCAGAGCAAAGCTATTTTGGGGGAATACAGTGTTCTTTTCTAATACAAACATTCATTTGTTCTAGTTGTCCATAGAAGATTTTTACAACATCATAAATTCCACTTTGTCCTCTAAAACAATGAAAAATGAGCATACTAAAAGTGGAAAATAGAAGAATGTACAGGATTAGGCACCTACGTGTGCTAACACCAGTCACAACACTTTAAAATATAAGTTCACATAATATTAACTACTTTTTTTTAAAAAAAAAAACCTAATACTGATGATTCCAAATCTGAAAGGTTCTGAGATATTTCTCAATGCCCCTTACAAGTATAAGATATCATCACAAGAACTACATGTTCTGACACACTTTTCTTCATGCCCTTGCTTTTCAACGATCACTCATTTCTGGCAGAGCCTTCTCTTTCACAACTGTCTAATTCATGAGGGGAGAAAACCACAGACACACAGGATACCAGCACTAGCTGGGACCTATTTTGACAGCAGCACGTCAGCAGTCACAGCCATGCGGTCGGCACGCAACACACAGCACACACAAAACTTCCGAAAGGCACGCATTCCGTTTCCCTCATTCCCAGGAAAGAGGCGAGCTCCCTGTTTACGTTCCGACAGCCTGCCTGAGACACGACAGCTTTGGGAAAAGGGCGGGGAGCCCTTTTTGGGGCTGGGATGCACCGGGGCGAGGGCCCGGGTGCCGGGCACTGATGGTGCAGAGCCGCACCAGCTCCGCGCGGACCCCGGGGCCCCACCACGCCTGAGGGGAGAAGTGGGACAAGGCCAGACGTTAGGGCAGCCTCGTGAAGCTCGGAACCCCGAAAGGCTTCCACCGCCCGCTCCAGGGCCTCTCCTGCCCGCTGCTGCCAGAGGGAGCCCGCCCCGCCAGCGACCGGAGAGCGACACCCACGTCCCCGGGCGCCGCTGCTCCGGGGCCGGGCCTACGAGCGCAGCGGTGACACGGCGGGGCGGGCGGGGGCAGGGGCAGGGGCAGGGAGGGGGCGGCCGATCCCACCCGGCACCGCGGATCCCCGCGGGATCCCAAGATGGCGGCGGCCGATCCCGCTCGCCGGCTCGGCGGCGCCCCCCATCCCCCGGCGGGCGGGCAGCGCCCGGCACCGCGGCCCGCCCGCGGGAGGCAGCGGGGAACGCGGCGCCCGGAGGCGGCCCGGCGCCCAGGCGGAACGGGACACCACGCCGCTGCTGCCCCTCTCCCCTCCGCCGCGCCGGGTTCCCCCCTCCTCACCTTTGAATTTGAGGTCGGTGGGCGGATCGAGCACTAGGATCTGCTCGTGCTTCGCCAGAGCCCCAGCGGCCGCCATCTCGCTCGCTCGCTCCGGCGGGAGGAGGGGCAGGGGGGAGGGCGGAGGAGGCGGAGGAGAAGGAGGAGGGGCGGAGGGGGCCGGCGGTGCCGCCGCTCCCTCACGGCGGGCGGGCGGTGTCTCGGCGCGGCTCTGCGGGTTCCGCCGGCGGGGCGCGGGCCGAGGGCGGGCACTGCCGCTGCTGCTGCGCGCCCCCGAGCGCGGCCCCGCGCCCTCCCCGCCCCGGCAGCACCGCCCCCTGCGCGGGCACGACGGCGGCGGCGCGCTCCCCCCCCGGGCCTTCCTTGTGCGCATGCGCCCCGGTGCCGCGGGGTCGTCCGACACGCACTGACACCGGGACACGGAGGGACGTGGAAACACACGGACGTACACACACCCACACACCCTTCCCTCCCACTGTGGCGGCTAGAGCGAGTCAGAGTCCCAGAATCAGTCGGGTTGGAAAAGAGCTCCGAGATCATCGGGTCCAAGCTGTGACTGGACAGCACCCTGTAAGGCAGAGCACGGCACTCAGTGCCACGTCCAGCCTTTCTTTAAACACCTCCAGGGACTGTGACTCCACCACCTCCCTAGGTATCACATTCCAATACCTAATCACTCTTTCTGGGAAGAAATTAGTCCTAATGTCCAACCTAAACCTCTCCTGGTGGAAGCTGACAGTTTTGTACTGTCATTCTATTACTAATTGCCTGGGACGCCGACCCCCACCTGGCCAAAACCTCCCGTCAGGCAGTTGTAGAGGGAGACATGGACCCCCCTGAGCCACCTCTTTTCCAGGCTAAACACCCTCAGCTCCCTCGGCCTCTCCTCACAGGACATGTGCTCCTGACCCTTCACCAGCATCGTTGCTTTTATCTGGACACACTCCAGCACCTGAATGTCCTTCCTGAATTGAGTGGCCCAGAATTGGACACAGTTCTCAAGTGCAGTCTCACCAATGCTATATATAGGGACAAAATCATTGCCCTGGTCCTGCTGGCCAAATGATGCCTGATAAAGGCCAGGATGCCGTTTGCCTTCTTGGCCACCTAGACACACGCTGGCTCATGTTCAGCTGCTGTTGACCAGCATCCCCAGACCCCTTTCTGCTGAGCACCTTTCCAGCCAGTCTTCCCCCAGCCTGTAGCGCTGCAGGGGTTGGTGTGACACAAGTGCAGGACCCGGCACTAGGTCTTGTTGAACCTCACACAATTGGTCTCGGCTCATCGATCCAGGCTGTCTTCTCCCGCGCCGCCTCTTATGCCGGTCCAGCCCCCACAAGCAGCGGTGGCTCCGGCGGAGCGGGGAGAATCAGCAGCCCCGCTCCCCGCCCTCACAAGCACACAAACACAGTTCGGGCTGGAGTGGGCAGGGCGCCGCTGGCTCGGCTCTTCGGGCAGCCGCGCCTGGAGAACTACAGTACCCGGCATGCCCCGCGGTAGCAGCGGGACCTGCCGGGAGTTGTAGTTTTGGGGGGACACCAGCTGGCGCCCTTCTCTCGGGCCTCAGGGGCAGCGGCTTGACCGGCCTTTCCCTCTGACCTGGAGAAGGGAGAGCGAGCCTGGGTGGTGGGTCCCGGCGGCGCTGGTGGCTCTGACGCGGGTCAGTGCTGTTCATGGGTGAGGCAGTTCCCAGCTGCTGCCAGGTACCCTCATTGGGATGGCTGTGGTCCAGTCCAAAGGGACCTGGGCACTGACGTGGATGGGCCTGACCTTCTGGCCTTGAAAACAGCCAAAACCATTAAAGTAAGAAAATTGTCGTTACATTAAGTCTTAGGAATATTAACAGGGAATAAATGGACCTGTTTAGTGTAGAGAAGAGAAGACTGAAGGGATCTCATTAATACATACAAGTATCTCAAAGGTGGGTGTCAGGAGGATGGTGCCAAATTCTTTCAATGGAGCCCAGAGACAGGACAAGGAGCAGTGGCCATAAACTGAAACACAAGAAGTTCCATCTCAGCATGAAGAAGAACTTTTTTATGTTAAGGGTCACCGAGCACTGGAACAGGGGGGTTATGGTGTCTCCCTCTCTGGAGACATTCAAAATCCACCTGGATGAGTTCCCGTGTCACCTGCTTTAGATGACCCTGCTGTGGGAGGGGGTCTGGACTAGATGATCTCCAGACGTCTCTTCCAACAATTCTGCAATTCTGTGAAAAGTTGAGAGAGACTGAGCTCCTGTAAAACCTGAATGAAAAATAAGAGCTATTATTTATTAGTAGGCAGGAACATGAGTTGTTTGGTATCCTCCTTGCTAACACTTTTTGTCAGATACAGTGTTGTCACCGTGGGCCTTTTCATTAGTACCATACTTTCAAGCAGATGGTGCATCCTGGGGTATTTGAATGTACCAGTAACAAACAAACAAACAAGAAAAAACACTTAGACAGTCAAATCCATCCAAACCTTGATGATTTCTGCATCCTAAATCTGCCTCTGAAGAATTTTCCTGTAAGAGATATGTCTGTATTCATGCAGAGCTGGAGTACAGGTGAGAAAAATTTAGTCAGCAGGACTAACACATTTTTTCTCTCTTGCAAAATCTGGTGTAGGTATGCTAAGAACACATATAGGGACATAATAACCCATTTCAAAAATATGTCCTGATACATTGACAGGACTTAAATGGTTTGCATTCAAAATCAGCTCTTCCTAGTAATATTTGTGGATCACATAATTTCTTTGGTGAATACCTCTAGTTCAGCCGAGCCATGAAGGAAGGACTGTGGACTGGGAAGGCTGGGGAGACACTCTGAGTAATTTAGGTTCAGGTTCTGCCTTGGAGCCCCCACCCTGCACTTCAGCTGCCTGCCCCTCCTCCAGGCCTGCCACCATCATTCCTGCCTACCTTTTTCCACACTGCTCTTGCCAACACCAAAACCCACATGACTTCTAATACCATCACTGCCTGAAGAAGAAACAAGTAAAAAGTGCTCTAGAAAAGCGCCTCAAAGCAGGTTTGCCTGATTGGAACTGGCTTCAATAGGTGGAGTTACATGACCTATGTGTGAAAATGTCACTAGAGCTCTGCAACTACTCTGGCTGCAGGTTTTTTCCAGACTTACTTTATGATGCACATAAAACAGCATCTTAAATTACATATTTTACTTACAGTGCAGTATTTAAAGTTGTTATCTGGTGGTCTGTTGGGCTTTGTTAACAAAACAAATGTTCCACTCTGTTTATGCATTCTTACCCTTGGGATCTGGAAGATAAACTGGAAAATAGAGGTTTTTCTTCTTCTATCTTAACACAGAAGAAGAATGTTAACTGTGCTATCTCCACTGTTCCTCTGTTTCTGTTCACGAATCACACAAAGATTAAGCCATAGTGCACGCTTCTCAGAAACAGTAATTCAGCCTCCACAATCACCTGCTGCTTATGTACCAGAACTGGATCTCAGCTCGGATAAAATCAAGACATGGGAAATAGGTACAAAATGCTGAATGCCACAAAAGTTTCTGTCTTTTCTCATTTCAATGAGGTTAAAAAATAACAGTAAAGAGTACAAATGCAAAAGAAGCTTCGAAGCTTCGAAGCTTCCGCCATGCAGATTCAGAAGACGGAATTATCTCTGTTGTCTAATTCTTCTACACACCTCTTGTTTAAGAAAAACTGAGGAAAACCAGAAGTTTGGGTCTCTCCTTAATAAGATAATAGGATTTAGAGGTTTTCCCATGCAAACACCTTGTTAGACATGGCTGTGCATTAGATGGGATTGACATCAGGGGTGTGCACTGTTTGGGGGAAGACTGGGTTGGTACTTTTCAACAGCATAGTGAGAGGCAGTGAATGAAGAATAGAGCACAGCCCCAAGCTCTGGGGGGATGTCACATAATCACTGAGGCTGCAAAGGACCCCAGTAAGGCCATAGTTTAATTTCCAACTCAAAGCTGTTTTTTACTGTGGTCCTTGTTGTTGTTTGAACACATTTTGAAGCTTACTAATGCATTGATCTGTTTTATTGCATTTAGTATCATTTCTGATCTAATGTTTCTATTTCATCCAGACTGATGTAATTTTTTATATTAAAACAACACCTGTGCTGTTGATCAGCAATATCTGGCAACCTTCTCCAACATCTGATTCATTTTGTTTCATCACCTCACAGCTCAGGAATGAAACCTTGGATCTATTGCAGTCAATAGAACTCCTGTCACTGATTTCAGTGAGATAATAATGTCATTCCAGAAGTGCTATTAGTGTATTCATTGCTGCTTGCAAAAGGATTAAATTTGCTTAATCTGAGGTCAGCATTTGTCCTGCGTATTTGTAAATCTTGATGTTTTTCACTCTGCAAATTCAGTATGGTTCTTATAATATCTCTGTTTTGAGATAGTTTGACATCTTTCAAAACTGTTTGCTATTAAATATTAAATAAGCACTCTCTGTTCCTGAGAAGTAATAGAATAGATTCAGTTTCTTAATAGCTTTTTCCTGTTTTGTGCAGGTAGTTTGGTCAGTCCCACCAATTCTAAACTTAAAAATTCCTTACAATAAAACAATATCACAACCTTCTTTGTCAGTTCATGGTGATATTGAGACTGTCAGAGTAACCAAGTGCTGCATTACTTGTGTTAATGGGAAAATTCTGCGTCTCACACAGTGAAGTATCTCATGCATCCTGCCCTGCTAAGTCAGTGAATATTGCAAAATGCAAAGGTATAAAGCTCAGAATATGTTCCAATTTCTCTTTAGGGAAATACTTGGCCTTTTGGTGCTGCTGTTTTTCTTCTGAAATACAAAACTGTTCTTACAGCAGGCTCTAGTCTTCATTTACTTGCTAGAGGTCCATATATAATCTTAGGCCCACTTGTTATATTGTAAATCAGAGGTTAAGTCACAGTCCATACTAATATTGAAGATTTATGGCACTATTCAAATGTTGCCACAGAATGGAAAAGTACATCTTAGTTGAATATCTTCAACTTGGTTCAACTACAGTGTATTTCTTTACCCCAATAAATTACTATAAAAACACACAATACATGTTGAATATTCATGAAGAATGAAGCCAATAATACATAATGGCATTCTCATAAATAGCTATAGCACTAAACAGAATGTGCTTTTCATATTTTGGACCCAATTCTGTTCTACTGAACACAAAATTGCCCTGGACTATTAACTTCTGTAAGAGCAAGACAGAAGTGTTGTCTTGTTTTTGTGATTTAAAGTACTATTTAAAGAACGAAAGGATTCCTTAGACAATTTCAAATGTGCTAAAAGCCATTAGTCCTTTGATAAAGGAAAATGTTATTAAGGAAGTAGAGTTTTGGATATTGTTTCAAGAATTTATTCTTACATTCATGCCCATTCATGAGGGATGTAATGAGACAATTCAATATACAAAATACAGACTCTGTGTGTATATGTGTTGGCTGTTGTTTGCTGATGATGCATATCTAAAAATCAACAAAGACTTTCCTAAAAAGTAACCAAAAATCAAAATTATAGCTAAGTATTCAAACATAAGTACATAGCTGAAACTTGCTTCCAGAAGTCTTAAGGCCTCCTTTAAAGACTCTTAAAAGACTCAAGTAAGTCTTACCTGAGAAGTAATTCAGCATGATAGTGCCCTATGGTCATCACATACATCTCTTTCTCAAACTGATATTCTTGCAAATAATGTCATGGTCTTTCTGAATCTCAGCTTGAAGAACTCATCTGGCAATTTGGATTCAGATTCCCCCTCTCATTTGCTCTGTAGCAGCTCTGCATTGTTAGTTCTGCCCTCGCCATCTCCCCAGCCGTCCCAGAAAGCCCTCAAATTATATTTTTGAATTATGCCCAGTTTCAGTTCTTATGGGTCACAAGGCAAATGTGAGCAAATAGTGTCATATCAATGTGTGAAAGACAAGCACTGTGCTGAGACTGGGCCTGGCACTTGACCTGCACTCTACAAAGTGTTGATAAAACCTGTGCTGAAGGGATTTGTCTGGTTTGGGCACTATCTGTCAGAAAATATGTGGGATAAGTGAAAGGAGTCCAGAAGAAAGGACCTGTATTGACTAAGATCCAGAAAACAGATGGATTGAAACATAAGAACAGATTGAAATACCAAGGTTGTTTAGCCTAAGGAAGAAAAGAGAGTCTCACGTGTTCAGTAATAGTCTTCAAATATATTCAAAGCTATTGCAAAGAGAAAAAAAATAGTTTTCTCTCATTTACTTTGAATAAAACAGGAAGTGATGGGTGTAGATCAGAGCAAGAATTGATTTAGAGCAGGTATGAAGAACTTTTTAAGAGTAAGGATTATTAACAAAAAAGATTGCCTGGAAGCACAATCCATGGTGTCCCAGTCACTGACCTTCAAGAACAGGTTAGACATCTGTTGGGAGATGTAAATTTAGCTGATCTTGCCTTGAGATGTGACCTCTGAAGTCCTTTTCAGTCCTATGAGTCTATCATTGCATGAATTCCAGCCTACTCAAAGATTAAACTGATCGTCTGCAGTGGAAATGTCCACTTCCTGAGTTCTGGGCTACAGCCCATTCAGGGAGAATTTTCCAAGTGGCTTTAATAATCATTGGACCAGGCCCTAAGTGAATGTGTAATTTGGAGCTGCATATGGAATTTGGTCCACAATTTCGTTAATGGTATTTGCAAATGGGAAGAATCCAACTCCTTTTCCCAGGGCACATTAGTTTGCAATGGTTTTACAAGGGAAAGTAAACACACTCTGAAGGTGCAGTGCTTGATTTTTCTTACAAAATTGAGTGGAATTGACTGAATGCAGACATAATAAGAAGAGCTCTGGGGGGAATTAGGAACTTTTCTCAAGGAAGAACATTTTAAACAGCTATTTTTTACATCAATTAGGCAGGGCTAGACAGAGGGAGACAGCTGAAACTATGTTAACAACACTTTAAAAAGAAATAGGTATCATGAACATGAGAATGAAATGTTTGTCTCTGCCAAAAGATCAGATTAGCTGAGAGCCAGAAAATGAGCAGAGCAAAAGAAAGGGAGACATTAAAGCTGTCAGTGGATTCAATTATTTGTGTAGTGACTGATGAGGAAATATCCATTTTCCCATGGTCTGTTACCAAATAACATAAGGATTTTTCTCCGCTCTGAATGATCATTTAAATCACAAGCACTTATGCCAGCTAAAGGTCTGCCTCTGCAATTGCATTTGTATGCTGTTGAGAGGAATACTGGATACATGAAGTTCTACATAAAGTTATGAGCTTGCATCTTTGCAACATAACAGCTCCTCTGGGCATCCATAGTCACTCTGCTTTTGTGGATTGTGGGCATCTCCTGGAAATTCTTGCACTGTTACCTTTGTCTTGTGGCAGAAACAGGGATGGCTCCTAATGGTTCTTTGACTGATGCAAGAAGCCCCTACTAATGTGAGGCTAATACACAGATGAAAACTCTTTGCTTTTGACTAATTTATTACGTCTAGGAGTAAAGACACAAGGTTTCTAAAATCATCTGCCCTCTCTGGTTTGTTTGTTGCAGATGTGTTCTGTGTCTGCACAGAAGCTTGAACACTCTACCTGAGAGATCATTTATGAAATATTTATTTTGCATTCTGGGGAGAAAAAAAAGAAAAAATGTCTGCATATTATTATGGATGGAATCTTTGACTGCCAAATACTGAATTATTTATCTCTTAATTGTACAAATGATATCCATGAGGACCTGTTAGATTTCAAAATGCAATTGATACACTACACAAAAACAGGGCTGTGTCTTTCAGGCTTTGTTCTGTTCTTTGGTACTTTGGTGGGTCACCTTAAAAGAGGCATGAACGCTTAGCAGAGGCCAAGCTGGAATACCTGGCAGCATTTTGGAAGTTGCAAGGGCTAAAAAGGCCTGCAGAAAGCCCCATGTAGCAAAGGATGCTCTGACCTTAATTAGCTCATGTAGGACCTTTCCACTCCTCATCCATGTGCACTCGCCAGCCAGCAATCTGTCATGTTTTTCTGATTCTCCCCTTCCCTGTGGGCAACCCAGTCCCTTCTGTCCTTTAGCAGAGTTCTACCTATGCTGTGGACACCTGCTATGCCATGTGCAGGGTATTACATCTACAACTGTGAATATCTACCATTTTCCTCCTCCAACACCAAGCATGAGCAAGGAAGGTTAGGAGATTTTACCCATTTACCTGCTACTTTGGCACTGTGCCTACATACCTGTTGCAGACATAAACATAAATAGACTTTCACTGTTAAATTTGTAAAGTTAAATGCATGTAAATATTTGGTGAGCATGCCTTTAATACAGACTTTAACTGTGCAGTCTTTATTTTAATGCCACAGGTTTCCTGTCTTCAATTCTGCTCTTCAGTGGGAAACAAATTACAGTGAGAGGGAGACTCTTCTGCTCCCAGTCCATCACCCCAAAAATCCTGTCGTCTTTTGCTGTTTTTTTCCCCCTTTCCCTCTCTCCTAATTCACATTGTTCATGCCTCTGTGTTCCCACTAGCTTGCAGCCAGGCCAGCAAACTTCCCTTATTTTCCTCTTTAAAGGAGGTTGGTCAGTTTGTCTCTCCTTTTTCCCTAGTATGAGAAAAAGAAATTTAATAGAAATGAATAGCAATCTAATAGTAAAGCAGAATTAGCCACTGCAAATCTGTAATGTGATTTTTTTTTCCTATACCAGGCCATTCCTTGCATTTTTTCCTTCTGTGAGTAAGGCAAATAATAGAAATGAGGAAAATGGGAACCTCCAGTGGATCAGAGAGTAGTCTCTATTCATTAATCACACTCCCTCTCTGGGTCAGCATCAGAAGCTTCAGAGGATCCCACATTTGAAGACAGAAGCTAGTTTTATCTTCCACATTGAGATTAATCCTTTTTTTAAATAGTGGCTTAATGCTCAAGATCTGAAGCACCATCTTCAATACCATTATGTCATTTTGTTCTCTTCATTCTTTCCTTTCCAGCAATTCTGGTGTAATTTGCAAAGTTATAAGCAGAGTTTATGTTTTCTTCCAGATCACTGATAAAGATATTGAGCTGTATTAGCTCCTTTGAAGCTGTTAAATAACCCATTAGAAGAGAGTAGAAACATGCTGATGTAGCTGCTAATTGGTTCCCAGAGCATTTGATATAAGTAAATTGATTTTGTATAGTACTGCATTTTTTTTGTCATGCAGGGCTACATCAGATGACTTAAAGTAATCCATGTGTATTAACTCAATACATCTATCTTAAGCAATTGTATTTTAGTCTCATCTTGTTGCTTGAATGCATCTATTTTCCACACAAAAAATATATTTATTAAAATTACATAAGATACTACTTATGAATTAATTTCTATTAATTTCTGTCTTTATAATTTATTTTCATTAGTATTTTGCCCAGGGTCTGTATAATGCTTATAATTATCCAAAACTCCTTGCATTTATTCTTTACAGTGTGCCACATTCACTTTCTACCAGTCATCTGAAATCTCCCCTGTGCACCAACAATATATATTTCAGAAAGATGAATGGCTCCAAGAGTATTTCCACTTTTTTTTTTTTTTTATCATACTCTTTGGGAGCATTGAAGCCTGAAGATTTAAATGTGTTTTGTTTTCACTGATGAACATTCTCTCATACATACTATGAGAGTGAAAAAAAAAATCATAACAGAAAGAAACCCAACTTTTCAAAGTAGCTTAGTAAAAACTGTGTTTTGTTATCCAAAAACTAGTCCCTACATGAATTCATATCAAAGACAAAAAAGAAATCGTTGCATTTTGCTCTTGTTGGCTATTCAGAGAGTATACAGTTGTGACAGAGAGATCTAAGCTGGATTTTAGACAAAGCCTCAATAACATAACTTTTACCCAAGTCAAAATATTGGATGTTCAATCTTAGGGGTGGCTAAGCCCTAATAAGATTACTCCTTAGGCCATTTCCACATTCTATCCAGTTCACTCTCTAAGAGACCAATGTAAGATTGAAAACCTCATTTCACTTTTCAGTAAATATAAAAAGTAAAAATGGTCAAGAAATATCACACATGATGTCAGTGGAATACACTAGCTTTCCCGAATGCATGACGGTTTTTAAAGAAGAGTCTGATTCTCAGTGTTAAAGTGTGACCTAGTAA
The DNA here is from genome assembly GCF_026979565.1 of Vidua chalybeata. Lineage (NCBI taxonomy): Eukaryota > Metazoa > Chordata > Aves > Passeriformes > Viduidae > Vidua > Vidua chalybeata. Next base: position 101,749,239 of record NC_071530.1, read on the forward strand.
AAATGTAATGATAGGGCTCCTTGCTTTGCTCTGCATCAAAGCTGTCCAGATCAATCCTCCTGAGATTTGCACTCCAGGCTTGGAAACCCAACTCAGAATGTGCAAATGGCCCAAAGAGTAATCTTATTGGCTTAGCCCTGCCTAAGATTGAACATCCAATATTTTAACTTGGTTAAATGTTTTGTTAGTGATGCACAGTCTCCATAGACCTGGTCTGGGTATAAAAGATGCAAGCAAATATAACTGCGACATTATTTATTCGAATCGTTATGTTTAAAATGGTGACAAGTACAAAATTTGATAAGAGTTTTTCCATCACCTCATCACATACTTTCTATGACACGGTTGTGTATAAAATCAGATGGCCTAGCTTGAAACACAGCCTCCTTACATTTCCGGAATGATCTGAAGATACCAGTAGAAAATCACAAATTCCTGAACTCTGATTTCCTGCCTGTGGCCACATGGCTTGAAATATACATTGGACTTACCTAACATCCAGGATTTTGTTATGGCTTGGAGCTCCCACTAAATGGAAGGAAAATTTCCAAAGCTGATTGAAAATGGTGAGGATCATGTCTTTCCTTGAACTTCTTGAGAAATGAGGACTTCTCATGGGAATCCTGACACCATTTCACCAGGAAAGCTAGCTGTCTTCGAAAGCAGACCTGTCAGAAAGCTGCCTCAATAACTTCAGGCTCTCCTGCACTACCAGAGACCTGGGCTGAGTCATTTTGCCAAAGAGCTAAGTAACCACTTTCTTAGAGCTTTGAAACCTGTGGCTCCCAGACACTCTTACCTCGCTGTCATGGATGTGATGAGAAACAGCCTTCTCAGATGGCAACTCTCCTTCTAATCTAGTAGTTGCTTCAGGCCATGTAATTTTTTCAGCTGTGTCTATCACACAGTGGAGGGTGCAATTTTTTGCCATGGTGTGCATCTTTCCCTGGTGTGTGAGTCACAGTGAGATAAGGTGAAGTGTCTGAAAGACATGCCCACTGACTTGATGACTCAAGCCCTGTGGATTTTCTAATCCACAATTCAATTTCCTCCCGAGAAATTTAAAATAAAAATCCTTCCATTTTACCTTTCAGTGATGGATGTTATGTTATTGTAAAGCCTTTATACTGCCAGCAGCAACTACTTCAGTACATACTACATGCTGTGGTTAAATCAAGTCAATATAAATTTACTTGGATACGTTTATCACCACCTCATCCTTTCTTCTTTAGATTTCTCTGGAACAATTTGTGCAAAAGCACCTATCATTCCAAGACATCATTCAGACAACATCAAGCATCATGAAAACCTAAACCATGCAGTCAGGGTGGCTACAAAAATGTACTGGAATGTATTAGCCCAAGCCCTTTGTCCAGAGTTCCAACTAAGTAACTGGTGTGTCATGGACTGTATGAATGGGTATCATCTTTTATTCTGTGGACTTTGCACTTGGTAGATTGAGGCATACCCACAGGTAAAGATATGGTATCATTCTTTAATAGGTGGAGCATAGGCACCTGATGTACTCTAATCTTGTGTTTGTTTATGCTTATTTATTAGCTAAAGTTCTCAAGTAACAATGGTGTTAAGGTGGCGTGGCTGTGCCATGAAATGAGTGTCTATGCACTCTGACCATTTACAACATGGTATCCTTTTTACTCCAAATCTAGATTTTGTACTTCAGACATAGCTTTTATTTCTTATCACCTCAGAGGGGTTGTGTCCCACCATGAAGAGGATCTCCCAGGGTAGGGCATTTTCAGGTTGTTCATCCCTTCTTTTCAGTTCTAAACATTATTTTCCCTCTTCAGAATTTTGTAATCAACAAGATACTCTGGCTTCATTCCCATTCCAATAAACCTATTTCTCCTCCAGAAATTTCATACCTAAAACATTGCAGGGAAAAAAAAATACTGGAGTGAAAAACTTTTATATATAAAAAATTGTTTCCTTTTCTGGTGCCTTTATCATAAGAAAACAAGTTAATCTCTTGAAACCTTTTCCTACATCAATGTGAGTTCATATTTCTAGCACATATCAAGACTTCTGTCCCTTCTTACTGAGATGATGGGGAGAATCATTCTGGTGTCAAAGGCTGCAGTGTAGGAGGGGAGCTGGTTAGGTGTCAGCAGGCAGTTCAGGCTGCCACCTTGAAAGCAAATTTTCCTTGAGAATCAGGAATGACTTTGCCAGAGTGTGGCAAAACTCATAGGACAAACTATCTCTAAAGGGAATGCTGCCAGGAAAGCTATTTAATTCTCATTTGTGTTTCTGACTTTCTCAAGAAATAGCACAGAAAAGCTACATCTTTATTTTGAGTGTCCTTTCTGAGGGCTCTTATTAGATTACTTCTACACATTTTATTCTTTTTAGATAAATATCTATGGTGCAAATTTTTCCCATGTTATGAGTGATGAACACACACAAGAACTTGGATATTTGGTAGGGATTCTATAGGTTTGGTGATGACGTGGTTTTTTTTGCAGAGCTGGAATATAGAAATGCATTGTGTCATTCAGGCTGCATCCATTGCTCTTTCTTACTAAACCCCTGTGAGAACTTCCAACACATATTTGTCAGCAAAGCTGCCAGTGTCTTTAAAGATGACAGGTAAGATAAAAGGATTTCTTTTATAAGGTGATTAACCTACATTTCAACCCTATTAAACAAGTGAAGAGAAACTGTTGCTATCCTCCTAAACATTCTTAATTTATTTTTCGTTAGTAACAACAATGCTATCACTTGCTCCCCCAAGTCATGTTATATTGACCAAGAGGAAGGAATGTGATGGTCATTTTCCTCAAGGGCATCTCTCAGACATGTAAGCTGACTTCCTTATTGATTGGTTCTTGTCAATATGCAATCGGAAGCGTAGGGATCATTCCTGTTTTAGTCTGTAACAGATCATTAGATCATTTTCCCAGGGTGCTCTACTTGATGTAGAGGAATAGGGATTTAGTTGTAAGGTATTTATCTTCTTATTTAAACATGTATTTTACTGCTGCGGAGGGAGCAGGAGTGGCACTGACTAAGTAAAAGAAATGTGAATTAAATGGACTTTAGGGGAAAGGCATTTTTGTTTTCTAAAATTCCCAGTGTAGCAAACAGAATGGTTAAGTGTTTCATCATAAATAAGGTGTGTCTCCAAAAACTTTTGACAGATGATGGGAGAGAGAAAGCTTGGGCTCCTTCAGGAGGTTTTGAGAAAACAAGGTCAGTACTTTTCAAAGAAAGCTTTTTTTTTTTTTTTTAAGTGTTTCAGGTAGTCTCAGGGATAAAAAAATGAGTAATTTAACAGCCAGATAAAAGAAATCCTTCCCAAGCTATTAAATGTTTAATACCTAACAAGGAGCCTCAAAATTCTCTTCTCCACACTAAATAATGTTATCTTATTAAAAACTTGTTAATTGGTGTGACACTAAATGCAAGTTTGTACAGGTCTCTTACACTTCCAAGTTCTATCAGTGTACTATCTTCAAGTTTTCACAATATCTGTGTTACAAAACAATTCCAGTAACACTTCTAGAGCTATGTCTTGAAAACAAAAGGATTATGAATGAGTATCAAGAGCTTGTCTTCCTATTTGAACAAAATACACAGCAGTGGTACGTGATAAGGTGAACTAATCTGTATCAAGACCCACTTGGTAGTAGCAGAAATACAGGCATTTTGCAATAAGGACTCTTCTTAATTGAACACAAGAAACCCACCTGAAATAGATATGAAAAAAGCTATATTATGCTACATTATGCTATTACTTATTCTTTCTCATCTTTAACCTGTTAAATGTGGTTAGCTATTGATTTTATAGTTTTTAGTGAAAAGTCTTACTTTCGGACAGTGAGAGAGCGATGACTTTATCTCTGGTCCAGCTGGCAAAAAGCAGTAGATAAAAGAGCACCTTATTGATGGCCAAGAACCCCATTACACAATGAAGACATCCAAACTATCATTGATGTCAAGTCCTTAGGGAGTGACCAACACCAATTAACAAAGGCATTTACACCTTTAGCTAGTCTGTCCTCCTATGAGTGTTTTAACATTTTTAAAGAAAACTATTCTGTAGCCTTGTATAAAACAACACTGAGAGGCAATAAAAATAATCCCGTAGCTTACTCTTTTCCTTTCAGGGAAGGGAGGGAAACCTGGTAGTGGCCTAAACAGTTTTGCAGATTAGATGAGGGGGTGGAGGTATAAAGTAGCTGCACAGACTATTTCATCAGCCTTGCTGTCCTGATTTCAGTGCAATGCGCAGGAGATCACAGCAGGGTGTCCTATGATGCTCTTTGCAGAAACTGAAGCTGCAGTGGTGAAGATTTTGAAGGCTGAAATGTCAAATACTTTTCCTTAAGTATCTTGAGACACAACCTTCAATCTTCAAAAGGAAAGCAGAGATTTATTTTCCAGCCAATTGTATAGCTCCCCTCTCATTGCTAAATTCAACTCCAAGCCAACATAGAGCACCAGAAGCACATGCTTCCAAGCCATGTAAAACATCCCACTGACAACACAAGGACTGATCTGTTCAGGGGCACAACTCTCTTCAAACACCTAAGGGCAAAACAGCATTCTCTTCAGATTTTCCAACACACAGATAATAGTTAAGGGGCTTAGGCTTTCCATGAGTGAAGTACATCACTCTCTAGTTTACAGTTATGTACCTGGGTTCCTTCTTGTTTTTATGCAAAGCTGGAGGTAAGATAATTTTTTCAATATAATTGTCATTGCTTTAAAGCAGGGAACAGATCCCGTGTATCTTCCAGCAGTAACTAAACTCACAACGTATGAAACCTCTTTGAAACACTGGTTTCTCCTTACACAGAAAAGTGGTGTTCTGTGCTGTTGAGTTACACTGCTTCTTGCATACTGCTGTGCATTGAATTTATCACGGTAGTCAGGAAACTCTTAGTCCAAAACCCTGTTTCTCCTTAAAAAACCCAGCTCTTCATTCATAGTCCTCATAGCTGTTGTAACAACTGTGAAAATATGAACCAAACAGTGCAAAAATCTGCTGCTGTAGTTAAATACCTCTTGTAACAATAGCACCAAGGGGAATAAAATACTGCATATTTCTTAAGAGAGTGTTAATTCTTAACTCCTGGACACAAGTCTGAGGGAGGGACATAAAGTAGGGTGAAAAAATAAATGTACACCAAAATAAAAGCATACAAAAGACCAAGTGTCTTACAAACATACTAGTCATTGCTGCTATTTAAAGCAAGTGGTAACTGGAAGCTCCCTTTCTACTGACAGCTCCTATTCTAAATTTCTAAGCAGATGCTGGCCATTCAGGTCCCTCTCTTCTAGTGGATAAATCAAATAATTCAGCAAAAGGATTTTCAGATCATCTTTTTTTGAGAGTTCGTCTGGACTACAGGATCCCCCAGGAATGCATTCACTTTTTGCTAAAAGGCCAGCCACACAGGTTTCAAGCAGCATTTAAATCCCAGGCAAGTAATCCACAGACTGCAGACAGCCCTTTTCAAGAGCAAAGGACATGCAAAATGGAAGCTATTTTGTTCTGCTTTATTGAAACCAGAGACAGCCCCAATTCAGAGGCATGTAAAACATTTATTAGCATTAATCATTGTAGGTTAAATAAAACACAAAAACTACATTTTAGGGGGAGAAATATTATTAGGTATGATACAATTAATATGTGAAACAGAAGGGAAAGTATTAACAGATTGCAGCATCCCATACATGAAGCGAGTGGGTCCAGCCCAATCAAAGCCCTTATATAAACAAAACAGAGGAAGAGTACCTAGCAGGTGATTTTAAACTGGAAATTTATCACTTACTGTGGTTTAAATAATTAAGGGTAGGTTAGTAAAATGTATCACTGTAATGAAACAATCTGATGACAGCCAGAATGCTCACACACGTAACCTATCTACTCATGCTTATTCCCATGTGCCATGAAGGACTAGTGAAGACATGGGATGACAAATAAGATTTTAGGTATTGATACAGACTCATATTAGATTGCAGCACTTTAGATAGACATGTTGTGCTGTGAGCAAAAACAGTAAGCTTTTTGAGTGTCACTTTATTACTTCTAAGTTCCAATTCCTGAAAAATAATGGCCATTTTTAGATTTCTCAGTCTGCAAGACAAACATTTTCTACAATATGCCACTTTCATGCACAAGAATGGCAAGTCAAAAATTGTACCTATGCACATCTACTTGCTACCTTTGATCCACAACTTAAAGTTCATAAAGGTGAAATGATCATTAACAGAAAAATGTACTTACAGAATAAAATGTGTAGTATATGAGAACCAGACACAGCAAGAAAACACTACATGTCAGCAGAACAACATAAAACTGTACTTTATATACACACATATATGCAGAGCACATACAAAACCTAGTTCCTTCATAATTTTTTTTAAACTTGTTCATGACAAACCAGAAAAGCCAGTCACCCTCAACTGGACAGGAATAGTCCTGAGTCACAGTGCAAACAAGCTCCACCAAATATCCTTGGCACTACGGCCTGTGCCTCAGTCCTGCTGCCAGCTCTCTTGAGAAAATCAGTCTTGGACAAATCCAGCACCAGCTGGCTAACCAAGAACTGCAACATTGATATTATGATTATTATTATTATTATTAGAGAAGATCAGTTACACAAGTCAGGTGCTCCAGTACAGTAATTTAGCTTTTCACCAGCCACTAACTACTAAGAGGAATTCCAGCTGCTGCCAGAACTTTCAACTCTGAGATTGGGGGTTTTTCTGTCATTTTTCTGGCTGTTTATGAAGGATGGTGGTACTTTCCAAGAAACACAGGCAACCAACTGAAGCAGAAATCATTAATTTTACATTTAAAAATCACTATTTTTTAACAAAAAATTGCCCTATTTGAGAAGGCTGCACCTTGGCTTTGACAAACAGCAGAGAGGCAACAATATTGTCAAAGGTGAGCCCTGTATTCAGAGAAAATGCGAGATGCTCTGCACAGCACATTGGCCTGTTATTTTTCTTCCGGCTTCAGACTTCCCTGCTGAAGCTTCCAGTAACCCAAATCTCAAGAACTTATACAATCAGATTCCTTATTAATTTAAATCTTTTTCTTGACTAAAATCAGAATAAAGTAATTTAGCTTTGCCCCACCAAAAGCAAAACCTATTTAGTCACCATTCAAATTTTAAAATCTGTCAGAGATCCATTGTAAAAACTTCCAATTAAAAACTACTTCAACATATAACTCATAAACCTGTTCTGATTCACATACTGCTCAAAGCCAGCTGTGAGAGCTGGTTGTTCAGGACAACATCCCATAAAGATCAGCATCAACTGCCTGTTCTACCATAAATTAGAGCATACAAGGTACTCACAAAATTGTCTTACAAAGCTTTCAGACATGTCAATTAGGATTAAATAAGTTTTGAGATACCATGGTAAAAAAAAATATGTAACAATGATTTACAAAAGCTTAAAAATCAATTATGGATAACTGCTATATGTTGAACTAAAGTTTATGACACCTCTAAAAACATGGGCTCAATCTCATCTTGTTTTCTGGGTAACTGGTCTAGCCTCATACTGGGTTTTACATAGGAGGAATCAGATCTCTTCCAGCATTGGGTCATAGACCCCCATAAAATGTATGAACCTGTATGTTGGTAAGTCAGGTATTTCCTTAGCACTGAAGGCCATGTTAACCTTTTCCCTCCCCAGCCAAGTGAAAGAGCCAGGAATCCCTGGCAGACTTGCTTGCACTGGGATGGAATTAAATGTTCCCTAAAGGAGCCTGTCTCCCTCCCCAGATATCAACAATGATGATTACTGAATTTTCACTTAAATAACTCTAGATTATCAGTAAAATAGTTGCTGCAATGAGTCAGAGACATGGATCATATATCAGCACAGCTGAAAACTGAAAGTTTAGCTAAAATATCCAAGGCCCTATTTTCTAGAATGTTTTCAAAGGAGGCCAAATTATAGGAGAAACTACTTATATGTGAAAAAACAATGCAGCGTAGGCTCTTAGATAAAATGCAGAGGGATATTTCCCACCTATGCTACTCCAAACCCTCTGGAGACAAAATGTTCCTGTTGATTTTATCTGGCTCTGTTTCAGGCCCTAACAATTAGTGACATTTTATCTAAGCAATCTCACAACCAGCCAATAAGGTCTGCTTTTCTATGTATCAACACGGAAACGACGCTCTAGGCTGCCTGCTCATGATTTATTGTGGAAAGTTATTTTTCCCTTTTGTTTGCTTTTCATAGGCCCTCCTGAAAATGTGCAGTGGCAATAATTTTCCTCATAAGAGAACAAATTAATGTTGTGGAATTCAGGCTTGGCTCTGGTTTTGAATACAGCATTTCTTACTCTAATTCCCACTTCCAATGAAATTGATGAAGAAGATAAATTTGGATTTTATCATCTCAGTCACACACATTCATAAAAGACAGAAGTTGAAAACACATACGGTTTTACATTATTTCTAGTTCATAACCCCTGTAGGAATTCTTTCCTCCACTGCATTTCCAAGTGCATCATGCTTCAAAGATATCACATAGTGTGCCTTCCACACCACATCCCCACACAATTGAGACTACTCCACAAATTCAGGGAATTACATCTGTAAGCAAACATTCACATTTGGTTTTTTTTTTGATTCCAGCCTCTAACCCCAAATAATATTATGCTCTCTTGTACAGTTTTTGTACAGAAATATTGTTCTTTGAACTCAAAGAAGAACTCACAGCAGTAAGACCATGAGGAGTGGGGCACTGTGGCACCCTCTTTTAGAAACCAAGGAATACGCAACTTTGAACACAGACAACTTTGGTCTGGGGCACAGATCTGGAGGAACCCTGGTAAGCAGTGCAGATCAAGCCTGTATTTATGCTCTTTTTACATTTTCAGCAATTATTGAAACCTACACCCTGCACAGGGAAGCATTCCAGTCTACACAGTGGCTGCATTTTCACTTCTTTCTGGAGCACACTGGAACTGTATGGGGTCCATCAGTTTCCTTCATGGCTACTCCTTCTTCCACATACACAGCACTTCCTGAAACAGATTTTGACTTCCAGTCCATAAAAACTGCATTCACTAATCCTTTGGATCCATTTTTTTCTTCAGTTAGTAAATTCAGTCCACTTCTTGCTGATGTTTACTGAAAGTAGGAGATGAAGCTGCAGATTTAGAAAAACTGTGAAGCAGAGTCCAGCTAAAAAGATGGCAGAGAAGCCAAAATTCAGGTATTATGGGTTTTTTTCACCCTATTATTACAGAGAAAACTCTAAAAACATGGAAAGTCTACTTTGCAAATGTAAGAAGATAAGTTTTTGCAACAAACCTAAATTTTATATATAAACTGATATTTTTATTAAAAAAATCAAAACAACAGTCACTGGTTTAAACAGAGAATCTGAGTACTTTGACATTGTAATTTTGACAGGATATTAGAGAGGATTTTCCAACTGGGTTTTGCAAAATCCCTTTGAAGTAAAGCCTTCTGCTTCTGGTCCTTGCGTTATTGCTCATGGGAAGTATTGAAATTACTGCTTTCAAGATAAGGAGCCACGTCACTGAGATCACGAAGTCCTTTCTCAGTGAAAAAAAAAAGCAAATGGTGCTGTTTTTCAAGTAAATCTAAAAGGATTAAGTTGGGTCAGCAGCACCGCCTACCCGTCTGTGAAGTCTGCCTTCCGAGTTTGATTGCTCCATTGTTACTGTTTTCATGAGGATCTAAGGGTGGAATTTGCTGACCTGAAACACATGAGGAGACAAGAATTGAATTTTCCTAATGCAAGAACAACACACCATGCAGGTAACAGTTAGAAGAATTTAGCTTGCATAAGAATTACATCTATGAAACTTTACAAGAAAAGAACCATACCTTGAATATTTTCCCTTGTATCCTGCTAATGAAAAAAGACTTTCACATTAAAAAAATATATGAAATATGGCTAATGAGAAGACATGAAGTACACTGAAATAATATTATCCGTAAATTTTTTTAAAAAATAGTAATCTTACTGAGCTCCTTACAACTTAGAAAGAGAAAATTCTCATCTTTCTCCTAGTTCCACCTAAATGTGAATGGTGCAAGTTTAAAGAGCCCATCCTAAATCTGCATGACATTTAGTCCTAGCACACTGGAGTTTCACAAAGCACTGTAACTAAACACATGGTGCCTGCAATTGACAAAGAAAAACAGATCTGTTCTTTCCATTGAATCCCTTCCTCTTTTTTAGGCGTACCCATGTCTTTCCAGTTGACAGCTTTGATTACTTAACATCACCATCACCCCTCCCCCTGCAAACTCTCCTGATTTTTTAATCATCTTATGGAGTAATTATTTAGAGTGTTTGAAAGAATTTCAGCCATTACAGGAAAGCCAGAGATCTCTCCTGGGGCAGAAGGGCACTGCTCCAACTCACTCCCCTGTGGGCTCTTTTAGTACTGCTGCATCTTTTGTCTAACTGGTTTCCTATTAGTGGACAACATACAATGTGCTTAATAATAAGAATAATAAATGGAAAAAAAAAATTCTCCCAGGTCCAATCCATCCTGTGTCTCTCTCTCTAGTGTGCAGCTGGCTTTTGCATTAAACCCTTGTGTAAGTTCTCCATCAGTACCTTGAGATTTTACAGTCATGGTAACGTACTTTGCCTTCACTTTGTGGATTTCCTAAATTTTTTTTTTCTGAAGCTGAATCCATTTTTATTAATTATTCCCGGGTTTAACATTACCCATGTTAAATAACATGAGTTAAAATATTTAACATTTTTTTCTTATATACCAGTTTCAGAGAACACAGAGTTCCTGTGAACAGCTCATTGTAATCCAGGTGGATTTTACAGTTTAGATTTCCCCATCCTTTGTGTCAGTTATTCACAGCTCTCTCTTACCAAATGTCCTATGAATTATGTACCTGTGTTGAAGCCTGAGTCCTACAAATTATTTGGGGGAGTGGTTGTGGGTGGGCGAATTAAAAGCATTCAGGTAAAATCCAATCCCAATGAAATCAAACAGCAAAATTTGATCTTTAAAACTTGTCCTTAAATTACTTTTAGCCAAGATTCAAATTTTCTCTTATTCAGTTAGCTTTGTACAGGTATGCTGTACAAGAAAAGTGGGACTTTTAAAGCAGATAATTTTGTGTATTTGTACAACTGGATGAGAAAGGAAAACATCCTCACATTACTAAGGTAAAGATACTGTATCTGGTCCAGCAGAGTGAAAAATGCATATCTTGAGGGCCAAAGCATGTATAAGCACTGACATTACAATGCTGAACTCTATCTGGGTCACTAAAATATCACCTTCACATCCTGCTTAACATTCTGTTCAGACTTCATGTTTGTAAAGTAAAATAAAAAGCAGAATAGGTGGTTATAGACCCAGATGTTACATGCATTAGTTCTGTTGGCTTTGTTTGGAGACAAAGAGAATCCACTAATTCTTAAAACTCTAGAGAATATGAAGAACATGCTTATCTGTGAGAGGCTTTCCAAGAAGGCAATGCTGTCATTACAGAGACCTGCAGGGAACTTCTGCATAACGTACCTAACACTTCCAAAGGGCTTTCAACTCACTCCCAGCAAAATAAAACTCTGTCAATCTGACCCAGAGAGAGCACAATGTAGCTAAAACACCTGGAATCTACAGACATGGCTTCCATAAATAATTTGCCGTTAAGCAAATACCTCTAAACATTTGGTTCTTCTAACAGTGACTTTGGAAGAGGAGAGCTTTAATGTGCAAACTAGCCTAATTTTCATTTTAGAACTCTGCATTAAACAAAGACATTAACTCTATTTGTTTTTCATTCAGCTTTTCATATTTCCTATGAGTTTCAAGTCTTTTCTACAGTACTCCTGGTGTGTATGCCAAGAAGCAGGCTAACTTATCTTTGGAGCATAAATCTTGCAGGCTTCAAGGTCAGGGAGCTGTTTGTCCAGTTCAGACCAGGACACAATATATGTTGCTAAGAATCACCCAGAATTAAGTAATTTCTCAAAACAATAAAACCCACACAGATAACAACTATAAATAATAAAACCAAAAAATCTCTAGACCTATTTGCTGGTCAGTTATTCTTGAACTTAAGTACTGTTTGTCAGGAACTGGCCATGTTTTCTGCTATTTTGATACCACTACCCCCTCCTTGAACTCAGTGTAAGGAAATAAATGGTCTAAACTTTTACTTTATTTGAGTTTGAAAATATTTTTTCAGTAGGTGATTCTTCCCTCACTTATGACTTCTCTTATTACCAGAATTATTAAACCATGAAGTTAAACCACTTAATTTTAGTAACAAGACATCCCATCCCAAACAGCTTTTTACCATGACAGGAATAACTATCTTGGAGCATAAAACTCAGTCTAATACTTGAGAACCAGCTCCATGGCAAATAATACAGTGATTTTTTCATCAGGCATCAGGGAAAGTGAACAAAAAAAAAAAGTCAGAAATTTGTCTGACTTATTGTCTTTCCCTAGGCCTCCCTGACAGTAGGCACTGTAACAGAAGAAGGCCTAAGGAGCAGCAGAACACCAAGGATGAGTAAAATGCTGATCCTGCAACTACACTTCCTGCTTCTAACCCAGCTCAATCACTATTGCCACCTAAAAGCACTGTGATCATCTTGTCATTCAGCTCCTGATAAATATGGCATCAATATTGCTGACACCAACTCAAATATAGTTGGCACTGAGTCAGGATCAACAGAGGTCACAAACTGAATTAATTTTGGAACGTATATACTCATTTAAATTTTGCATCTCACTGGCATCTATAGTCTCTGTTCCAGAGTAATAAAAATATCCCAGTATTGAATACCATAAATTAAAAATGCTGTAGGTTATTTCTTTCATGCAGTTTATGTCAGAAAGAAGCAGCAGTGCTCTGACATCCAGCCCTGCAATTCTCATGCTGAAGAAATAAAAACATTAGGGCAATTTTTCTTCAAACTGAAGACTGCTTGGTGAAGATAGAGTCAGCTTAAAAGCTCCATCAGAGATTGAACTCCTAGAATAATAGAATGGCACTCACTGATCAGAGTGCTCAGGGTCCCATTCAGCCTGGCCTTGAACACCTCCAGGGATGGGGCATCCACACCCCCTCAGGACAACCTGTTCTCATCTCTTGCTTAACTTAAGATGACAAACTAGACCACAAATAGTCTTCACCCTGTTTTGAAGAGCAGGACACAGCTTGCCAGCTTGCCAAAGATCACCAGGAGTGTGTTTTAGGATTCCAGAAATAGTTATTCACAGAGAATGCATAAACATTTATCTAAGAATTCTCCAGCTGAACTGGTGAAACAAGGAACTTGGGAATAAAATATTACTGAGATGGTATGAAAGTTCCATATGGTTCCTATTGCTGATATTCCTACAGAGTAAGTTGCTGACTGCAATTTAAAATTTGATTTTGTGCTATTATTAAACATAATATTATATATTTTGCTTTCATTTCACTAAGGTTCAGACCACATTTCACAGATTTTGTGCAACAAAACTGTTTCTAACTATCCATGTCTGCACATTCCTGAAGAGGTCTTGGTGTCCTCCATTCTCTCATTTCCAGTGCGTAAAATAAGAAGTGTCACAAGAGACTGCTCAAATGTAGAGTTACAGAAATTGTCAGAGTTCTGAACTGAATCATCCAGATTAACAGATGAAAAGCATTAAAGCAATTGCATCTCCTCCTTTCTGGCATGTTTGAGTCGGGCTGAGGCAGTCCAGGATGAAGGTCAGAGTCTTCTCCAAAGCCTGGTAGAGTTCCAACTCCTGCTACTGAATCTGAGGTTTGTTAAGAAATTAATCAGCACTGTGGGCGTTGCTGTTCTAAGAGTGCCAGAGGCAAAGAGATTGGGAAATGGGAGGGTGGAAAAAGAGATAAACAAAATGGGAATGAAGAAAAATGAAAAGTGGAGCAGAGAACCAAGAGAGACAACCAGGACTGGGTAACAGCTCAGTGAACAGAACTTGAAGAAAGACGGACAGGGATTGCTCTGCTGCAGCTGGAAGCAGGAGGCATCACCAAATTAATAAAAGCTGCTCTCCTTATTCCTTTTTGAATGTGATACTTCAGTTGGAAGCTGTGACATTCAGTAGCTCAGAAAAAAAAATCAGGCTTGGAGCTGAGCTTTTTGCTCTTGTTTGGGTTTTTAAACATGAAACTAGTTTCATCATTGACCTGTAAAAGACTGCATGAAAGGAAAGGTTGGGATCAGCCCTAAATCTGAGCACAAGGCTCAGTAAATAACCTGCAACCGTAACCATGATGACAAAGGGACAAACACAACAGTGCATCGAACAGATGACTCATTTACTGTGGAAACAGATGTGTTGTGATCAACCTGAGCTGGCACATCCAGATGATTAGTCCCAAGGACTTGCAGAATCACAGGATATGCTGAGGTGGAAGGGACCCACAAGAATTAGCAAGTCCAACTCCTAGCCCTACACAGGATACCTCAAGAGTCACACACCATGTGCCTGACAGCATTGTCCAAATGCTTCTTGAATTCTGTCAGGCTGGTGCTGTGACCACTTCCCTGGAGAGCCTATTCCAATGCCCAAGCACTCTCTGGGTGAAGAACCTTATCCTAATATCCAACCTAAACCTCCCCAGACACAACTTCAGGTCATTCAAGAAGCAGAGTCCTGCTATCTAACAAAACAATTACACTAAGGATAAGAAGCAATCAGAGTCCTGTGCAGTGGCTTTCTCTGCCTTTCTTTCCACTTTCCATAAAAATCAAGTACAACATAATTTTTAGGGGGCTGGAGGAAGGTGAAATCCATTTCACTCTATCCCAGAGCAGCAGCCTGACACCTATGAGAGCTCAGGTGAGCTTTTCTAATGGTTCACCTGAGACAGGGTTAACTTCTTCAAGCAGTGGTACAACAGCTACACAATGCCTAGAACCTCAAATTGCCAGCTGTATCACAGCAAGATGAGCCCTTGCAAACCTCATTAATAAAAAATAGCCACCTGTGAAGACACAGAGTGAAGCAAGTACATCTGATCCAACAGTTTTGACAGTTTTCTGCACCTGTACGACTTAAAACAGTCCCACTTCATATCCCCCCAAATTCTTTCATGCTCTGAAATCTATTTCAGTGGTATTTTAGAAGTTTCTCACAAGGATTATAAAGCTTGGCTCACTAGTCTGTCTCTAGTTATGTTCCCCCCCTCCATATTTATACTGATGTTAAGATTTCCCCAATTGACCGAGATGACTGTTTACTCATGTTGTAAGTTTTCATGCAAGGGAACACAATAAATATTAGAATAAAATCTATTGCATAAGTAAACACAGTTAAGTGGCAATTATTTTAATACTAATAGCACAGCTAACAGCATCTCCATGCAAGAAAATAAAGCCTTTGGTTTGGTTTGATCTAAAGCAGAAGCATAGATTGCTGACACAAGTTCTTGCTAGGGGAAGCAGCAATACAACTATGCTTTGCTCATTTAATTAAAATCTCCAGAAAAAACCCCAAACAAATATTTAAATCTTGCATGTATCAAAGTAAACAACAGTATTCCTAATTACTTAATTACTAAGAGATCCAACCTTGACTCAAGGTCCTGCTGTAATTAACTTTGGGCTATGTCAGTTTATTTACTGCTGGTTTAAGTTGAAGTGCTCTCCTTGGAGAGGAATCCAGTACCTCACATGCTTAACTTTAGGAATAGTCCAAAGGTCATTAAGTTTTGCTCCATTCATTGAAGTCTGAAAGCAAGAGAACTAATCCTGAAACACAGGGAACATAAACTGTAAAGAATATAATCTCAAATATAAGTTTGGATAATGTTCTTCCATCCTTTCACACCCTGTACAAAAATTCAATTATGAGTTTGGACTACCTTAAAAATTGGCATATGTCAAATTTCTTTGTAACCTAAATGTACTTTCTTTTCTTAAAATATCTTTCATAGACCTCTTCAAAGTACTTCACAGATATCTGCAAACCAGCAGATAAGAGGATGAAAACCACCACACTCATCACTCACAAAGCTTGAAGACTGTCCATCTGCAATTCCACCCATCCAAGCCCATCTGAGTCAGTGTAAACATTAAATGTCTGCTGGAAAGGATTCCTTACCCATTACACAGGTATTTCATACCTTCCTCTTTATTTTGTCCAGCATACAACTGGTTAAATGGTAAACTCTAGAGATCGCGTTTGGTTTGGTTTTTTTAATCTCCCAGTATTTCTAGGAAACAAGTATTTGGGTTACATTAAATATTCAATATATGAGCTGCTGGCAAGGCATCAGAAAATCAATAGCTTCATACATTTATAACTGAGCATTTACCACATGAAAGGTTGAATCCCAAGACAGAAACTGCTCTAATTAGGAAGCCAGGAAGCCTCATCTAGGAAGAATGTTCTTATCTGGATTTTAAACATCAGCCTGTCTCTCCTTCTCATAGTACAAGCATCAGTAAGAGTGAGCGTGCTAACCACTCTGTGCACAGTCTTCAAAGAGTGTTCTAATAATGTTCTTCTCACTTCCTTCTCACCCTCAACAGAGGATGCCGAAATGATTCAATCTTGCCCCCTTTGGTAGCACACTGATCTCCAGCATTTGTTGGATGGGGCCTTGAACAACCTGATCTACTAGGTGGAATCCTTGCTTGTGGTGGGGGAGTTAACTAGATGATCTTTGAGGTCCCTTCCAACCCAAACCATTCTATTGTCCTATGATTTGCCAGACTTCAAAGAAAATAACCCATGGCCATAATGCTTGTTTTGCTTAAGCCCAAGTTTATTCCATGTTTCACTCAGCTAGATATTCTTCAGCAGCCTGCTTGTCCCACCACCTGCTCCCCTCCGGAGCTGCTGATGCAGCTGGGTATTAACCAGGGAGCCACAGCCTCGGCTCTGCCGCGCACCGAGGGCGGCTTTTACGTAACCTGCTCTTTCAGATCTGGGGCACCTTCACGCTGAGGTAGCCGGCAACACACACAGGCTGGAGAGAAACAGCTGGGCGTGTACCAGATTTGAATAAGGTAACTAAGGCTTATTTGAGCTGGTAAATGAACAGGTGTCTGAGAATTGCAAGAGTATGATTGCCACTAAATGATAGTACACATAGCGTAGCTTGTTTAGTCTTTGAAAACCAGCCAGGCACAAGAAAAGGTCAGTGGGCTAAAGTCCCACAAACAAGAAGGGCAATACAGAACTGGTATGACTCTCTGCACAGGCACAACTTTATTGTACTGCTATTGTATAATACATTCCTGGCATTTTTGCTGCTGCCAAAAAACCAGCGACAAGGAGCCACTGTGCCTATGAGTCTTTTAAGGCCAGGAATAAAAAATTAATAACATTTGTTCCTATAGAAACTCAGCTATTAAAAAAGAACTACTGGAACAAATTAAAGAAACACTGAACTGTTAAGCCCTTTTTATGTCAGAAACCTTTAAAGAAAGACATTGAGAAAAATTTAGCTCAAGTGAGGAATATATAACTGTATTAAAAATACTAATTTCATGTTTACAGAGATATAAATCGGTCATGTGATATTTCCCAATCACAGCAAGCCTTCAGCCAGGCACTGCTAAACAAACCCAGGCTAAGTGTAGTGGCTTACCACTTGAAATCCCATGGGCACAACAGAACCCAGGAGCTGCAGACCCATGTATTACCCAGCTCAGTGCAAACTCCTCAGCTCAGAGAATACTGACTTTGCTGACTCTCATGCTCAGTCTGCCTCCTCACCCTTATTTGCCCAAGGACAGTGACTGCAGAGTACCTCTTCTGCCAAATTTGACCCATCTTCAAAAAGTCAGAAACTTTCACTCATTCTAGTCTCTCACATCTTGTATTTTCTTGAGACAAATTAGGACGATAGATTTGTGCTGAGACTGTGCTATGAGGATATCTCTCTAAGCAGCCAAATCCCCAAACTGTGAGAGAAAATTATTTAAAAACATCTTTTAAGCACAGTGTAATATAACAACCTTAGAAATTAAGCAATCTTTCTATAATCTCCATCATTTTTCCAACATTTATCTGGCTGTCAACAAAACATACCAGTTCCCCTTTTTTTCTTTATGCTATCATTGTGAGTACATTTTTTCCATCATACTATTTCACTCCATTCACAACATTGTCCCTGGAAGGAGACAATTG
The DNA here is from genome assembly GCF_026979565.1 of Vidua chalybeata. Classification (NCBI taxonomy): domain Eukaryota; kingdom Metazoa; phylum Chordata; class Aves; order Passeriformes; family Viduidae; genus Vidua; species Vidua chalybeata. Next base: position 101,767,366 of record NC_071530.1, read on the forward strand.
TTAGACATCTCAGGAAGGAAAAAAATTTATGTTAAAATGCCCCTGGGAAATGAAAAGCATAGAAGGTAAATTTTTTAGCTAAAATAAATGAAGTCTACCCTTTTTGCTTGGGCTATCAATTTCAAGGAGGATTTAATAGAGAAATTCTCCACACATGTTGGAATAGCCTTCCAAATCTATACTATAAAATAGATAACACATACAGTCTACCTGCGAAGTCCAAGGTAAACAGAAATTGCTGCTTCCTTGTTCAGAGGCCAGGGAGCTGCACCATGCCCTTTATGTGCAACACAAGGGAGAAGGGCAGGAGTTCTCAGGCAGCATGAAAGCAAAACTAAAGCTGCAGAGTGACTTTTAGGGCATCACACAAACAAAATTAGCCAACAGAGTAGGAGACATTGCCACAGGAGGATTTCATACACTGAAAAGGCAGAAATGTTGCTATGCAACTTGGGCAGAGACAGGCTTTTTTGGAAATTGACTAAGACTGAAGTGGTGTAAAACATCAGAAAGTTACTTATCAATGATCTCTGTCCAGTCACAATCACACTAATTAATTCTACTGCTAATCAAGCATTTTTCACTTGGTTTCTACTATATTTCTGTAGATACTCTACCAACTCTCTCCTTTCTCTCTGCTGAGTGCTTGATAAGGTCACAAGTAGATCCACTGAGACCAAATATTTCTATATATAGAAGTAATTGCCTGTGGAATTAAGTGCACTTGCCTGGGTATCTAGTTCATACTAAACTTAATTTAGCTGATTTTCCTCGTCTATTATATTAATTATTAGGGACAGCGCACACCGCCAGTTGCAGCAATGCCTATCAAAGTTGGAAACTAATTATCTAATTATGTGGCAAGAATGAGTTCCTCTGCAAGAACATCCACAACCATCGGATGCAGATAAACACGTAAACTATCACAGGGAAGAACCAGTTCCTCCACACACCCATGTGGCACACACCTCTTTTTTAAAAGAAGGCAAGAGAATGGTAGTGTATTCTAGGAATCCTGGTTCTCATAACCATTTCAAATACATCCCCATGTAAGCAGAGCAAACAGTTCCACAGGCCCCATCGGAGACAAAGTGTGCTAGACAGTATCAGCTGATTAAAAATATGTGAAATAAATAAAATAAAATAAAATAACTTCAGGGAAACAAAGTTGAGTGTCTGGACATGCTGTCTCCTAGGTCTCTGCACCCCAGAAGAGGATTCAGGGAGAGGAGGAAACAGTAGTAGTGGAAGAAGGTCAGATCATGGAGCTCTTAAGAAATCCTAACCGTACAAGCCTGAGGATGCATAGAGAGCAACACCATTCTTTATCATCCCTGTTGTTTTTGAAAGGTTGTAGAGAAAAGTGAATGTTATATCTGTCTTCAAACAGGGACATAACAAGCCATGGGTCTACAGGCTGGTTAGCCTCACTCTGCTTCCTGGGAAAACCACAAAGCCAATCCTCTAAGAAGCTGCTTCTCAGCACAGGATGGTGAAGAAGGTGACCAGGACCAGTCAGCATGGGCTTACCGAGGGTTAATCATGTCCAGCTATCCTGATTGCCCTCTATGACAGCATGACTGGGAGAGCACTGGATGTTGTTTACCTTGACTTTGGCAAGGCTTTTGATACTTCTCCCTACAGCATCCTGGTACGTCCAAGTTGGGATGTTACAGTCGAGATAGGCAGGCTGTTAGCTGTGTGAGTAGCTGGCTGGAACGTCAGACTCAAAGGTCAGTGGTTAATGGTATGTATCTACCCATAGGCCAGTCACCTTGCTTAATACCTTTTATCAGAGCCTGAAGGATGAAAAAGTAGGCACCCAATTCAGCCCTCAGATGACACCCAACTCAGAGGTGCACTCAGTATCCTTGAGGGCAGGGCTGTCCTTCATACGGCCTTAGGCTGGAGGCAGATAGAGGTTAAAAGGAACCTTTACATACTTCAGAAAGGACAAATGCCAAGCACTACTTGTGGGAAGGAAGAGCTCCTGGCTATGAGAGAGGCTGAGGACTGGCTGCCTGGGAAGCAGCTCTGCCCAGAAAGGACCTGAGGGAAGCAATCAGAGCATGAGCCAGCAGCACGCTCTAGCAGCAGAGACAGCCAGCAGCAAGCCACAGGAGCCAAGACAGAACATTAGGCAAAATAGTTATCCCCTCTTAGATATGGTCTAACACCACCTGGGTCACACTTGCTTTGGGCCCCACAATGCAAGAAAAATGTTGACAAGCTGGCCCAAACTCAGAGAAGGGCTGCAAGACAGTGAGGGCTGGAGGACTTGCCCTGTGAGGAGAGGCTGAGGAAATAGGGCCAGCTCAGCCTAGAGACACAATGGCTTAGGTGGGCCACAAGCTGCCTGTCAGTGCCCATGGGAAGGGCTGCTGAGAAACTGAACAGTGAGGTGCACCCAGGATAGGGAGTGAATTGAATGAGAGTAGGCTCTGGCTTGATGTGGGAATACCACTATGAGGACTATCTGAACAACTGCCCAAGGAGGTTATGGAACCTCTGCTCTGGGGCCCAGCCAGACAATGGCCTGAGCAATCTGGTCTGAACTCACTACCAAGTCTGCTTGGGCAGATAGTTGGACTCAAGTTCGCATGAGGTCCCTTCCAGCCCGCAAGATCCTTCCCACTTGCAAGCAGTGACCAGCACTGTAAGCCCTGGAAGGCAAACTGAACAAGACAGTTTTTCTTCTCCTCATGCCAGCCTCATCATGTTTAGAAGGCCTGGAGAGAAATGTATCTGTTTGGAGTTTTTTTAATATACTTCACTGCAATGACTACCTTCCACTTACCAGTGCCCTCCAGAAGCATTTATCAACATTTTAAGTTTTTTAGCAACAGTATTGCCTCTACAGCAGGCTTGGTCTGAAACAGCAGATGTAACCCAAGCCAGGATTTATATACAGGTTTAGAAGGAACAGGCTTGCACTGTATCTACTATCTACAATGTTTTGCTCTGGTGTAGTCAAAGTTGTTGTTAGTTTACATCTGCATACATAGCAGCCATACCACAGGCTTTGTAGGATTTATTGATGTCCTTGGGAAAGTAATTTATAGACCTGAAACAGACAGCTATTTTCAGAAAACTTCTAAACAATCAAAATTAATTAATTAAAGGGAACATTTACTTACTTATTCCTTGAAAAAGTTCTTCAATGTTAACAGCATTCTTTGCACTGGTTTCAACAACAATTGCACCTATAGATTCTGCATATTCTTTGGCATCCTTCATAGGAACCTCCCTGAAAAAAAATAAAACATTTATAAATAAAAGAAGTCAAATTTAAAAAAAAAAAGTTAATTTTTAAGAAAAAAAACCAAAGAACCTCAAACACAGCCTGAGCATTATTATGCTCTTCATCTCCATAAAAGCAGTACTATCTTTCTTTATATGGCAATTAGCTCATCTTACTAAAACATATCAAAATTTCAACAAAATTGATCAATCTGCAGATTTCTGTGACTTGCTGCTGAATCCATGCCTTGAGAAAAGATGATAGTTTAAAGAAAATCACATTTGTTTCTGTTTTATATTTGATGTTGATAAGAAAAGCACTCTCTACATGCCAAATGTTCAAACAAGATAGGGTGCAACTGTTGTGGATGAAAATGATAAGAGCGTCATATGTCTTGGTCTTTGCAAGCAGCAAGGAAATGAGGGATTCTGAAATAAATATGAAAGCCACTGACTTTGAGAACATCATCAGCAGCAATCTGAGTGGCAGTTCACTGGGGAAAGACACCATTTTGTGCCATTTCACCAAACTGACACCATCTTAAAATCACCAGCAGAACGCCCTCATTTTGCAACCAATACTTCATATGTCAAAAGCTGGCAAATGCAGTTTACAGCATTCAAAAAGACCTCTGCTTTAAACAAACTAGCCCCATGCTGGCCTTGTATCTCCCTGAGCCAGGTGGCAGAGCTGGATCTGCACGTGTGCACTGCTATCTCTAACCACCTCTACTCCTGATTTTTGAGCAACAGCAGAATGTGCACCAACTACTTCACCCCACAGTTCCAATATACCAATCCAGAGACTCCTCCTCATACAATTTCCTCCCAGTATGAGTGTGTCAGACACATCACTCCGCTTGGTGTCATCAGCAAACTGCTGAGGGTGCACTCAATCCCTTCTGTGTCATTACTAAAGGGATTAAATAACAATGGTCCCAATATGCATCCCCAAGGGACACCACTGGTGTCCATCAGGACTCTGAGCCATTGACCACCACCCTCTGGATGGGACAGTGTAACCAACTCCATATCCATCAAACAGGCCACCCATCAAATCCATCTCTTTCCAGTTTAGAGAGAAGGATGTTGTAAAGGACCATGTCAAAGGATTTAAAGAAGTCCAGATAAACTACGGAATAAGGAAATATTATGGATGCACTGAATGAAGATCTGAGCATGAAATTCTGCTGAATTCTCTTAACCAAGGATTTCCAGAGAGCACAATTTTTTAAGAAGCTGAACCACATTTTTAGGGAAGTGAACTTCTTAGCTGCTCTTACAACTATTGAATTCTATAATGCTCAAAAAAGTATTATGGACACTTACAACATTTTAGCATTGAAGTTTCAGCTTCTGTCTTTTAAAGTACTTTTTAATGACCTGTCAGAAGAACAGGGCACATCAGAAGAACACCTTATTCCTATTACTTAGAAGCACACTGAACATTCAGCAGTTCTAAGAGTTGACAGTACTACAACAAAGATGAGGATTTATAGTTGATAAAGTTGCTTGTCTATCTGTAGAAATTCCTTCAAAGTGGAGAAGAAATTTACTTGGACAACTTGGCAGCTCAAAACCAAATTTTGGATGCTAAACAGGGAGGGTATTCTGGTCAATGATTATAAGAAATACATTGATTCCTCCTTAATTATCTCTTACACTCATAGAGGTGGCAGAATCAAACCAACTTGGACCAGGTCAGCTTGACCTCTTTTGCATCTATTCACGTTGGTCTTAAAAGCAGCTATCTCTCTGACATCCAGCAAAACATCTGCCAAAAGCTCTACAAAACCAAAGAGAGATGCCAAAAATGCATACAAACAGCAGCTTGCTCCTGTGTGCTCACATTATCTTGCAAATTCTCTGTGCCTAAAGGCATGTGTATTTCCTACTCATCGGAAACAATCTGATAAATTGGTGACATGTTTCACCTAAAACCATTTTTACTGAAGTAAATCTGAAGACATAAAGTAGACAGAGAATGCTAACAGCTGCATGCATTGCATAAACAATCAGATTTTTGGAAGGACTATGAAAATATATCACATATGAAATAGTCTGCTCTCTATTTTTCCACCAAAATAACTTTAGCTGGACATCATCAGATAACTTCAGAAAAAAAAGAAGATTGGGGGATGCAGAAAGAAGAACTGCACAAGAAAATATTGCCAAAACTATTCATAATTATGAGGAGAAAAAATGTCTTCTCCCATAAAAACCAAAAAGATTAAGAGACATTAGCTCACGGAGTACAATGAGGACCATTCACACAGCAAAACAATTTGTGCAAAGAAGAGATATACCAGCTGAACAGGAGCAAGAATTGGATGATCAGCAATCAGTAAACTACAGCTAGTGGTTGATAATAATATGGTGAGAAGAACACAGATCACAGTTGCTCTGTGAGGAAGCCCAGTACTTTCACAACATTTCTGGGATGCAGGATTTTTTTTAAATCTTCAATTGGTGCAAGAGCAAGCAGGAAGAGGGATGGTTATGGACTTACTTAAAATTGTTGCCATTTGTCACCATCTCCAAACTTATTACACTTGCGTTAATCTGGTAACTGCTGGGAACACTTAACACAATATATTTTAAAGTGACTCTCTGGGCAACCAAAACCCCTGATTTATATTAACTGGCTCTTGGTTTGATTTTTATAACCATCCTTTCCTCTTTTTTTCTCCTTTGTATCTGGAAATTTTTGTCTTGTCAGACTCAGTTTCACCATGTTGACCAGCATAACACGACATCACATAGGAGATGCCAATACATCTGTGTCCCTGATTCTTAGCCCAACAGAAACCAAAAGTCTCCCAGAATTAGGGCTTGCTCAGTACTTACAGAAAGCACCGAGCTGCAACTTTGTGTTCATTCAAGGCTGACAGCAGCGGGGGGAGAACAAAACAAAACCCATACAGGTCAAACCCTCATGTAGGCCTTGATTCAATAAAAGCACTGCAGCACTTGAAGTTACACACATGCTCCAGAGCTCTGGTGAATCTGGGCCAAAGTAACAATAACTAAACACATGGGGATGTATTTGAATAACCATGAGAGCCCATGAGGTCATAAGGGGAAAGCATCAAAATATGATCATTGAGTTTGTACTCACAGATGAAGCAAGAAATAATAGTCATGGGCTGACAAACAGAATCACTACTGTACAGCAGAATGTGCTTCCATTTCCTGAAAGGATAAAAATCCAAAATAGAGCTAACAAGCAGAAAAGCAATTCTAGCTTCACTCTCACTCCAAATAGCATCATCTCAGCTCTTCTGCAGGGGTGTGGATTCAACCCTTCCCTCTTTTATCTAGGAGGTTCTTTACTTCACACAGGGGAAAAAAGTTTTACTTGAGGATATGCTCCAAAAAAAAACCAAAAATACACTTTCTACATCCAGTATTATGAAACAATTTCAGTTCTTGCAAATCGCAAGTTCTCAAAGCTCTGTGATTAATCTTTTACCTCTTTGCCCACCTTCCCAGCTTTACATTGCTAGTTTTGCTCATCACTTACTACATTCTGCACCTTTTAACAGAACAGAAGGGAAAAACAAAAAAGAGAACCCTTTTCCATTCCCAATGATTCAGCAGATAAAGGATGTAGACTGTACAAATAAAGAGGAAGGACAGTAAGAGAGGTTAAAAAAAATCTCTCAGTTTTCAAGTCGTGCTGTTGTTGTTGAGGTTGTGCATTGCTAGAATCACTGATTCTAGTACAGGAGGCCAAAATAATATACTACTATAACAATGAAGCAAAATTTTTACCTGAAGGGAAGAAACAATATAGTTACAGCAATAAAAACAACTAAAAGAAGTATTACCTGATATCAGAAAGATCACATTTGTTTCCAGCGATGGCCATTACAATGTTTTCAGGACCATGTTCTTTTAGTTCTTTCACCCATTTTTTCAAAGTATGAAATGAATCCTGCATCAGAGAAAAAACAAAATAATCTACCAGCACACTCTCTGCCAATGTATTTGCCTATTTCTTAAAGTAGAGGAGCACAGCTTTGACAGTATTAATGCAATAATGATTATATAGATCACAAGACTGGAAGATCACTTATGTATCTATGCTGTTTGCTTTTCAATATTTAGGCCATAAGGCTTCTTCAAATTAATTGGATAACTTGAATGCTTCCCTCTTTTCCACTTCCCCTCCTTCCTGCTCCATTGCAGCACCGAATATTAAACTTCCAGTGATCAAGAAACTATCCCAGCTTGTCTAACAGCTCATTTCCTTCACTTAATGTGAGCTTCATTTGTCTAATTGCACTTCTGTCCAGCGGCTTACCATCTCAATCACTGTCATATTTTTGGTAATATCCAATGGAGTTTCCACAGAGATGCCTGCTTCCCTGCATTTCCAAATCTGTGATCTGATAAACCTCGATTTACTCATTATAAAACTGAAGAGAGAGGTGACAATTCACTTGGCTTTTTTCCCCTCCAAGCACAAAAATCAAACTCTGTCTGATACTACCCACCTTTAAACAGTAATTTTTTCTATTTCTTTACACCAGTGAAGTAGTAGCTTTAAGATAACACTTCTTTCTGGAGATTCTAATTATAATGCACAGTTGAAGTTCTTACTGACACAGTTGAAGCTCCGAAATAGATGATAAATAATTTTTTCCCCTTCATAAATGCACATGAAAGTTGTCTCTAAATCAGCAATAGCTGCATCAGTATCACCAAAGGTAGAGCCCTATCAGTCACTTGGGAAAAAAAATCCATTCTGCTTTAATGATTAACACTGAATATTAAGCATCAGAAAGTGACATAGACATTGACCTTCCTCTCCTATTTCCCCCTCTTTATTCTGAGAGCTGTTCCACATAAGCTTGGAGAAAGGCTGGCAAAACAAAATTTTATTCTTACAATATATTACAAGATCAACTGTAAGATATTTAAATCAAAAGTATCAATCCAGCACGATTCACTCTTCCTCACCTTTTCCTGACAAATTAGCAGTGGAGAACAGCACTGCTGCACAGCAGTGACCACCACTGTCAGCGACAGATCATTACACTAATGCACTGGGGAACCAAACCAGCCCTCCCAACCTCGTAGTAAATAAGTCAATTAGCAAGAAAGGAATAAAATGCCAGTGAACTCTCTGGCCATGCATCCATTAGCACTGCCTCTAATCTGCTATATCAGCAGTGTTTTCTTCCAAAAGGAGTGAAAGAGGCATTCAGCTGGAATCTCCTAGCCTCCTCTACCTGAGAAATGAGCCAGAGAAGTTAAGGATCTTAACATACAATTTTAATTCCAAATGAATAATGTTGAGACAAAAGGTCAGAGACATATGATTTCAATACTAGTTTGAAAATTAAGACATGATGCTTGCAATACAAACACAAAATGATATCCTTAGATAAAAATAAGTAGTTTTAAAATCAGTAATATGCAAACAATTTAATTTCTACTCAGATAATAAAGCTAACAGCTGCTTTTTGTAGTAAAAATTCAACTCCACACAGAGAATATAAGTGGTGGTGGTAGGGGGTATTGCAGGATATGAATCCTGTCTTCTTAGTTAGAGGAAACCCAAAGAAATGTTGACAAAATGCAGTCATGTCTACATGAAGTTGAAACAACACAGAAACAGGACTTTCTATTTAATGCTTTAAGGCAGTTGGATGCTTTCACCCAGATCTACACAAACTACCAAAGCATATACACGCCAGACAAATTAAATTCTGCAGTTGTGGGGTTTAACTCCAACTCAGGCCCAAACAGAGGAGGCAAAAAGCATCCCAAAGGTCTTACCTGTTTGGTGATATCATACACTATCACGGCTGCTGCTGAACCTCGGTAGTACATTGGAGCCAAGGAATGAAACTGTTAAAACATAAACCCCCAAGAGAAAGTATCATTAATAAATCAGAATTATCACACACTTTGCCAGGTCTCAAAGACTTGCCAGGGCAGGACCACCTGCTTTCTTTCATCCCACAGAGAACAGACCTTATCAGTGGTCACCCATCTCTCATTTTCCTTATACACAAAGCCAGACCTCCTGCATCTCGAACTGTTTTTCATCCCACAGAATTTATGAAACCAGCATTTACTGACTCAATGCATCATTTCCAGTACAGGGCATGAACTCTTGAGGACAAGTTTTGACAGGAAGATCAACTGCACTTGGAAGCCTAACCTGATGGCATAGGGATCCCTTCCCCTGGCAAACCACAATCTTGCTTTGTAGATCTAAGACTGAATTCAGCTCATTTGTTTGAATTTTGTAAAACATTGCAAATGACTTGTATAAAACTAACTTGTAAGAAAAATCTGAACACTTGTCTTGTTTATCTATCCTATACTATGATAGATATTTCAAAAAACACGGATTCTTGCAGTTACTCTTCAGCTTTTTGTTTCAAGGAAAACATTCTTTGAGGAAAAAACCCAAGAAATAAACATGTTTATTAGAACAATTGAAGAACAGCATAATTTTCATAATTTACCAATGACTAAGCAGCTGATTTAGAATTTCAGCTTACAATTACAATTAGAGTAAGGAAGTAAAAAAAGTCTTTCTGCTGATTCAACTAAGCTTAGTCTCAAACAAACCAAAAATAATCTTTCTTGGAAAATGCATTTAGCCTCAGTATGCTCACACAGCCATTTTATAATTTTTGAGGGGGGGAAGTTATCTGCAAAAGCTGCACATTAAGTTGCAGCTAATAACTGAGGTCAGCACCTAAATCAAATACATTATTAGGGCAGGGTCTGAACCTCACTGCCCAGCAAACATGCACGAATCCACGTGTTACACTGCAAACCTCTGCACATTTACTGGACACATCTTTTTCCCAGATCTGTACCTACTTACTGAGCATTTAGACTTCTAGCAGCTTCCACATTTCTTGCTGTTTCATGTGCTACGTATCAGGCAGTTTATTTGCAGTGCTGGTTCGCTTGCCAGTTTGTAAGCTATTTATCACAGATCACGCACACCAGCTCAAGGTCGACGCTTTCTTTTATAACAGTATGGATGCACAGCAGCAGTGACAGATGGTCAAGTGCAGAAGTGTTTTGGGGAGCGAGGCAGGTGGGAGAGCTCATTAATAAGAGAAAACAGCAGGAAAGAGGATGAGAAAAGAAAGAGGAATCAGTCAAGAAGCGTAGTCTGAAGAAATGGGATCAGCCAAGATCCCGAGGGAGTTGGGTAGATGTGTGCTTTCTGGGGTTTTCGTATGTAGCTTTATTATTTGCATGCTTAATGCAATAAATGCTTTCCAGAATTTTTAGGCTTCTAAATCACAACAGAAATTTTCAGTATGTTAGAACAGAACAAACCATTTCAGTTGGAATGGACCTACAACAATCATGTAAACCAAGTGCCTGATCAATTCAGAGCTGGCTAAAAGTTAAATCATCTTGTTAAGGACATTGTCCAAATGCTTCTTAAACACTGACAAGCGTGAGGCATCAGTTCAGATAAGAAGAAGGGCTTTTTTAAGTATGTTAACAGCAGAGGAAGTCTAAAGAAAACACTGGATTCATTAATTGTTCGTGATCACTGTGGACAAGGTATCCCACCTACTACTACATCCCCCAAGTCCTTCCTAATCACAGAGGAGTCTAGGAGGGCATCTTGCCTGCTTGGCTCACTGAATGCTTGCAACTTGAGGTTATCTCCTACTACCTTCAAGCCATGACTGTCTCCTCAACGTGTTGTGTTGAAGTAGCCTGAAAGTCAGGAACCTTAACTGTGGAGGGTACGTCTGACCTTTCATGGTGTATGCACACTCCTCCCAGTCTGTAGACTCCAGGAAAAAAACATTCAAACCCTACACACATGCTGATTTGGTCTTAATCTAGATTACATTTTAATCTAGACTACACAGTGCGCATGAATTTACAAAGAGCTCTCAGATAACAGTAATCACACTTCACAGGAGCCATTTGGTTAAACTCACATATTCCAAATTCCTTCAAGACTGGCCCTGAAAGTACACTGAGAACCTGTACAACATCTTGGGAATTTCTCTCCCTTTTCTTCCGACAAGAACACTTCCCTTAATAGCTTCAGATTTATTCTTCAAATATGAAGAATATTTGTAGTGTTAGGACCAGAAAGCAACAAACAAACAAACAAACAAACTGAACAAATAAAAATGCCATTTGTCATTCTCTTATACAGGCTAATAAACAAACATGACAATACCCTATGTCCCAGTCACAAGAAATCACTGTTTTCTACAAGAAAACAGGAAAAGCTTCTTTGCAACAATGAATGAATCAAGAGGGGCTGAAAAAACTGTAACTGCATGAGTTTCATGACCTAATGATAGACTCTCACCAAATGTGCTTCATGAACATGAATTTTCCAATACCCTGAAAATAATGATGTTTAATTTTTCTTTTAAATCAGTGCCCAAAAGCAAAGTCCTCTTTAACATTTTTTCTGGCCTAATTAATTGGAAAAAGAGAGTCACACCAAATTAATTAAAGGGATACAAAATACTAATCTGCACATTTTTCACCTGCCAAGGACCAAATGTGGGACAGATGCCCAAAACAAGTGACACACAAAAAAACAGCTCACAAAATTAAATCTCAGAGGACTACCTTCTGTATTATAAACAACAATGTCTATAACCTTGATTTTATAGTTCAGTATTTCTGTAACCAGTAATTCCCAAGAAAACTAGGAGAAACAGAAGCAGTTTGAGATTTGGCATCAGAACAACACTGCTTGAGAAGGGCCACCTAAAAATGCTCAGGCAGCCACTCCTGGCTCAGCCACATGAACACTCAGGTTACAGCCCCAACTTTCCTGGGAGTCAGCCTCTCTATAACCTGCAGCCAAGAGCAGCACTCTGGCAGGTGCCACCCCTTCCTGCAGGTAGCAGCAGCTCATGTCTCCTTGGCCTAACAGGAAAACACAGACCAGAAAGAGATTTCTATCAGCTCCCACCATCACAAATAATCACACTCCTAACCCATTTCAAAAGCTGTTCAATGTTCTGCCTAAAATAATTCGTTTTCTTTTTTCATTATACTGCTACAGGGATGATATTATTTGACAATTAGTAACATTTTGAATCGCTGATTACTAAATTACTTGTAATTTGCTTGCACCTTGACTTAGTAAAATTTAGGGATCACTGCTTGCCTTTAGCTGAAATATTAATACAGAGTAACAAGCTTGCAGATTTAACTTTGCCAATCTGCCATACCAGGCTCTTCCTCTCTGAAGATAACATAAAAAGGAGAAATCAGGGTCTAATCACCTTTCCTTGTGCCTGGTCCAGCTTCAATTCATCTTTCCTGGCTGCTGGTCAAGTTTCTATGCAGCATTATAGGCATTGAACAGCCTTAAATGCACTTCCCCTAACACTTTTCTCATGGCTGCATTATACTCACATGATCATCCTTTAATTGGTGAGTACATTCAGAGGTGGCTTTTCTCCTCTGTTCCCCCCCCCCCAAGGAAAAAAAAAAAAAAAAAAAAAATTAAAAACTTACCTACAACTTTACAGCATATATTTTTGTTAGGAGCAAAAAATACAGGACCTCGGCACTTACACTACCAAACTTCATCTCAACTGCTTTCCACCTTCTAAGCACTGGGAACACCTCCCATGTCTGTATAATGAGTAAACTACCATTAGCAGGTCACCTACTATGGGAATTTAGAAGTTTCATGCCTCTCATTCAGTGTCCACCAAAAAAAGCTTGCCTATGTGCCTATTTGACCAACTGCATCACTCATTAGTCCCATTTTGCTTTTGGAGAGGTTGATAACAACTGGTGAGGCTGAGGTTGCTAATCCACAAAGTGCCATACTCAAGTTGCAGGGGTACACTTTCCAATCCAACAGCCAGGCTGAAAGGATCACTCAAAATATAAATAAGAAACTTATTTTCCAAAGACATGCCAAAACCCATAATCAATTACTTCTAGGACTCTCCTCCTGGGAGACACACAGCATGCTCCATACCTACAGTCACCTGAATCCTGGCACAATGCTGACTGGGCTCAGAGCACCTTCTTCCTTGTGCTCCTCTACCAACCCCTTTACCAACATCCACTTTGCACTTGTGGTTCATCATCTCTGACACTAAGCAAAGAAGTGAGGCCACATGTGCATCATGAAATTTCCTCTGAAAGCAGAACCCAAGGGTCTAACTAGAAGCTGCCCAACCCTTTACAGCTATGGGGCTCTACAGCCCCATAGTACAGAGAGCAAATTCAGTCTTGCATGGTGCAAATGGAAGCTGATCATAAGCAGCGTTTCTCTCATTGATTCCAGGAGTATTTTGGGATCCTGCAACCCCTCATCTGGCCATCTCAATGAAGTCAACAGAAGCTTTGACCTTGCAAAGAACAGAAAGATGGAACCAAATAGCCATTTTACCACCTATTTAAAAGCACTGTAGCATTTTGTTTTCTGCTTCCTGTGCATCTCATCAGAGAGGGGCGTATTTGGTCACAGGTAACACCACATTTTCTCTTTACTAAAAGTAAAGAATGTGGAAGAAGGAAAACTGTCACATCCTACTTGGAACAGAAAACCAAAATCAAGGGAAAACAGTGTAAATCACACCTGAGCTGTGGTAGTGGAAGTCTCTTAACGCTGTCTAATATAATGCTGATTTAGAAAGCAAAACAGAGGTCAAATGAACACAGAAATAAAAACTACCATTCCTGCTTGTTTATATACAGGCTGACAAATGCTGCTGAAGACAGTTGGGATTCACTCAATCTGCCAGGCACACCAGGGAGCATTAATTCATGTCAGCAGCTCTTTGCACCATCCTGTGGTGCTATATCCCAGGACTGGCATACTGCCGCAGCAGGGCTGCCTCTTCCCAACTCCACAGTCAAGAGGCAAAAAAGCAAAAGCAGAAGCAACAACTACAACCACCACCTAACTCCTGCACTTGGTTGCTTTTACTATTCTAGACTGTAAAGAACATCACCTGCTCTTACCACAAAAGGATTATAATTCTGCCCATAAGCACAGCTGGAAAGGATAAGGGTGCACAGACTGAGCAGAATCACACCAGTGCTCAGCAAGTGTTACACACTTTGAATTCAGCTACGATTTTCCTACACAGTGCCTTCTCAAGCACCTGCAGGTGCACAGCAGCACAAGATTTGCTTCCTGACAGCTGTGATCATTTGACTAAATTTCATTCCCTTTCCTATGAAGCTGTTCTCTGACAACATATGTTGCATCTGAGCAGCCAAGACCAAACCACTTGGCTCCTCTCAAAGTCAGAGATCCTTACTCTTTATCTGGGTGCCACTAATGGCAAGGACAGCCACAGCCTCTGGCTCAGCTGCTTGCTGACATGTGCGGGCAGTGTCACAGCCCTGCAACTTCCTTCCCCTTCCTATCACACCCACTCACGCCTTCTGGACTCTTATCTCAAACATTGCCACACCTCTGCAAGTGATTTTGGGTGTCCTGTTTCTCCTGCCCTTGGCCATTCCTGCCAGGCCACTCCCACAAAACCCCTTCAGTCCTGCCCCAAAAACCACCTGAAGTACACTTGCCCAAGTCTGGGCAGTTACATGCCCCACTCCTGTCACCTTCAAGGCAGTGGCTGCCAACAAACAGAAAACTGGTGGTGCAGAGAGAAGCAAAGGCAGAACCCAAAAGCATTAAACAGATTATCCTGACACACAAGCTTCTCAAACAGGGAGGGATACAAAATTCCCGACATTCTCAGCTGGCAAAGAGCAAATGGGAAAAATGTTATGCATGAAAGCCACTTTCAGATACCATTTAGCATTTTAAAACCTTGAATAGTTTTCCTTACATGATTGAAGGCTGAAATTCCAGTTCTCAGGATTTGCAAGCTGAGTAAATCAGGAAAGATCTGTCTCTGATCTACAGGTATTTTTTGCTAGTTAAACTGAAGATTAAGTATATATCTATATATATAAAAGAGTGAGCATTTTTTCCCAATGTCTAAGAATTCTTCAACTGAAGAAGGTAAAATCTCAACATTTTTGGTTAACCTTTTAAAGGTATTTTAAATAGGCAGAGAATAAACCTTTGCAACATCACAGAAGTGACCTGTGCTTAGCCATTCTGAACTTTACAGTCATTTAACAAAGGATGCAAAAGACACTACACCAAAACCATGACTCACCATCAAGCTACAAGTGCTGCAAGTTTGCTGAAGCTTAAGAAAAAACACATTTAAATGCATCCCTTAAATGATTTACTGTGCTTTATGCTCACTCTGAAAATAGAAAAAATAACATATTTGTTTGCTAGCTCTAATGCCATTTGTGCTCTCACACACTGCCAAATCACCTATCAACATTTGCAGCATGCAAGAGATCCTCACACCACACACAATGAACCACCATGACTCTGACTGAGCTGTGGGAGACCATCAAAGCCACATTTATGACACTACAGAGCAAAATTCAGGCTGTGTTTTGCCTGCAGAAATAATTTAAGTCATTGATAGATGGTGTTGTGACACTGTCTCTGAATCACCAGGACAACTACTGCCACTCAGAAAAGAGGCAGCTATCAAGAGCTGTGGACATGTCATCAGTCAGTCTTTTCCTGGAAATGGAGACGGTTAAAAAACAAAAAAAGAAAAAGCTCACAACTCAGGACTGTCGCCGCAAGCCCCCAGCCAGGCAATAATTAGCACTGATTCCAGAAGGCTGATCTATCACTTTATTATACAGTACTTATTAAGAAACCCATCACCCTTACAGACAGTCACAATATGGGTGGACCCAACTGGTCCTTGAATCTAAACACCATCACCACTGGCCAATTAAGAAACCACCCTTTGGTAAACAAATCTCCATAACACATTCCACATGTTCACAACAACAGGTGCAGCAAGTGAAAATAAGAATTGTTTACCATTCTTTTCTCTGATCTTCTCACAGCCTTTTCCAGGACAATGCCTGGGAAAGTTGTGCATTGCTGCTGCCACACAGGATAATTCCTATCGAGCTTTAAACTGGGCTCAAGTAATTGAGGCCTCTTTTATTAAACAAAATTAAAAGTCCCAGAGTTCAACACAGTAAATTTAAAAAGGACAGAGATAAATTTTCCTGCCCTAGAAACATGGCCCTCAGACTCCCTGTTTGCTACAATATTCTTCAGCTGGCAAAATGGAAAGCTGGCAGCCACCCAAGGTATTCAAACAAAACATTGTAATTAAAAGCTACTTAGGGCACCATGAACCAAAATATACGGTAATAAAAACATCATTAACTAACTTGCGAGGAGACTCTTCTTAGGGGAGGGAATCTTTGCTAATAACAACATAATTGTTGGGCATCTAAGTCCCAAAGTCTGCAGCAACAATTCAAAGCTAATGGCGAAAACGTGAGATAGGAGGGGGAAAAGTGACATTTGGGAAATTCTGGTGTGGAGGGAAAGTGACTGTGAAGAAAAAAATAAAGCGAGTTTGTTGGATAGCACACCAACACAAAGCAATCAGGTCCACAGAGAGCAGTACTTAGGCACAGAAGATAGGGGGATTTTGTGAAGTGTTCTGCCAGTTTGTTTCTTTCTAGTCAAGAAAAAAGGAAAGAAAAAACAAAATAAAAGTATTAAGAAGCTCTCTCTCCTTTTGTAATCATGTACTGTGTGATTTTTTCACCACAAGCCACATACCCCTCTCCAGGGTCTCCTCCTAAGTAAGCACACTCAGCATTCACCCCCAACAGGGGTATGATAGAAAAGCTTTTAACCTCCATTTTCTGCTGCATTAATGTCACTCTGCAGCATTGACTCCAAGCTAGCAGTTTCCCAGAGAAAATTATGAACAGGGAAACGAAAACTCATTAAATAGTAAGGACAAACTCATGAACGAGGATCACGGAAGTGCCACTACTGTTGTTTCTGCCTGCATGCTCTACCATGGTTAAAGGTTTGAGCTTAACTTCCATGGCATAAGTGAGGCCTCAGTTAAATCTCAGCCAGGGCTCTTCTGCTGTGAAGGCTCCATACCAGCATGTAGACACAGCTGGCACAGCTGGGGAAGCACAGGGCACCCCAACTCCAGAGTAAGCACAAGCCTATGCTTGGCCTTGCATTTAGGAGAGCAAAGCCAAATGAAGGCAATGTTGAAAGAGCAGAGAGTCCTAAACACTGACAAAACTGCCAGGCTTCAGCAGTGGTACACAAAGCCTCAACAAAAACTGCTAAGAACAAGGGAAGGACAATTCTCAAAGCAGAAACAACATTCAGAAGACATTTATTAGTCAACTGCGAAAACAGCAATAGGCCCAGAGGATGGCATAGGCTGGAAATGTTGGGTCATCACTGTTGGTCAGAGGATAATTAGAAAAAAATTAACAGGGGGGAGACATTTGTTCTTGAATCAGAAGGAGCAACAGAAAACAAAGCAACCCAAAAATCCCTGACTAAAGTGAGAAGCATAATGTGTTTAGCTGCAATGTAAAACAGGAATGTTCGAGGACAGTGAATGACCTGGACCAGTATGGATCTCACCTTGGGAAACTTGTCTGCCTTCATAGCTTGCACTCCACACCCATGAACTTTGTTTACTATATCACTCCACTTTGCTAGTCCTAGTGAAGGACTGGGAATACACTGTGCAAACACAGAACAAAAAGATGGTCCCTGGACTAATTAGTGATTACTAATTAATGAAAATCTTTAGCATGTCGTATCTGAAATAAATTCTAAGCAATCTAACAAAGTTTATAGTGCTCACTGCTCACCACAGTTTCACACACACACGCACACAAAAAGGAAAGCAAATGTTTGAAAAACGATGAGCTAATAAAAATTGAGAGGAAACATAAGGGACAGCTGGGAAGGATGAATTTTGTGTCCAAGAGTCAGAGCTCAGTCACAGATTTCCTGCCTCAAATGAGGCATCATTTGTTTCAGTAAATATGTAAAGCTATTCACCTAATTTTAGAGGGCTTTGAGAGTCCTTAGACTATGTAGGAAAATAGGTAAATCTTGATATAAGTATTAATCCAACTGAGTTTTGTGTGTAAAGTTTTGTGGGTAAAGTGCTAAAAGCAAGGAGAACAGGGCAGTGGAGGGAAAAGAGAGAGAATAAGCAAGGAATCTGAAACCATGGGAAAGAAAACTGAACTTTTGCTAGTTCTTGCAATAATTAGTCACTTATCAGCTCCAGGCCATGCAGAAATTGAACAAACAAGATTCAAGGGAAGGAATTAGGCTTCAAATATGTTTTTCAAGGTCCATTTTCCCCTGACAACTTACTGAATTGTTATGAGCCAACAGATTTCATTAGAGTTACTTTATCTTACACTGTGCATTATAAATAAAAGCACAAATATTTCCTGCAATTAAGAGCAAAAATCTTCTTTGCCCACAATTCACATACAAGGTATGGAGAATACAGTAGGATGTATCAGGACTGACGTCCAGTCTGTATAAGCATCTCATTTTATCCTAACCTAGCGTGAGCATAGCTACAATTTCCCATGAAGAGACACTGTGCCATTTCACAAGTTTGATGTTCTAGAAGTATGCATAGGTTTTTCCACTTCTCTCATATTTCAAGACAAACATGAGCATATATTAAGGGAAACCCACAGCTCTATAGTCTAGTACTGCATACTACTGTCACTGAGAAAAAAAATTATCAACCAGACTTACATACAGTCCAGATGAACTAATGCCCAAAAATCCATTATGGCTTGAAAAAAATCAAGACAAAAACCCAAAGTGGTTCAGGTTGCCAGTGGCAATTTCTTAAATAACAGCAGAGACAAGCCATGCCCATATTCGCTGTCACAATCCAAGATAACCCCGGAGTCACACCTAAGTTCAGACCACCCCAGCCCATGGGCTGCAAGTCAAAGCCTTTCCAATGACAATGAGAGCTGCCACACACAAACCTGATGAAACCAGAGGGGAACTGCTCAAGCTGTCTTGGGGAAGGTGGGTGACAATTCACACCATGGTTTGGGGGTTTTTTTTTAGGTAAGTGATACGGTCAGCCTATCTCTGCATTTTCACCATCCATGGAAAGGGAACCTAAATACTTGGTGCCTGCTGACCACCTCACAGAGCCTTGCAAAGATTCAAGAGGTTGATACTTACAGTGTCTTCTGAAGATGAAAGGTTTAGAAAAAGTACATCAACACATTAAAAGAGACCAGGATAATGAAAGCATTCTGCAAACTAATACTCACCCGTTCCTGACCAGCTGTGTCCCAGATCAGAAATTTATGAAGCTCATTCCCACATGGCACAGTTTTAGTCATGAAGGATGCTCTGGAAATAAGGAAGAGAAATTTGTAACATAACTGACACTCTGAATATGTAACCTGTAGACCTTAGTGAGTTCTTGTGGATTATACTGCATTTGGGGAAAATGCCAAAACCTTGATAAAATACCTGCAGAAGTAGAAGTCTCCCTCTTCTCATATAGGACATATGCTACCTATAGATGTATTTTTTAAAAGAAGGGAAAATGCCTCTGAAGTTCAGAGGGCGCTTGTTCATGGCTCCAGGAACACAAATGGTCCTGCTATTCACACATTTTTTCTTTTAGGAAAGAAGGTTACAAATTTATAGGCTTTTTCTGTATTACAGGAGTTCATTTGAAAGCTGGTAGGAGAGAGTGCCAAACTCTGGCAGATTTCTATTTTCTCCATCCTATCTGAGTACTGCTGAACCATTTTTGCTGTGGTAACATTTTTCCTGGCTCATAAAGATGCATTTCATACAATGCACAGTCGTTACAAAAGCACGGAATGGCATCAAATGACATATGACTGAACAAAACATTTCCTGAGAATGACATACCAAAATTCTCCTCTACAGCCATCTGCAAATTGCTTGAATTTAACAATGCTGCATCGTTTATGAAAATACTAACTAAGGAAAAAATAAAAAGGCAGCATTTCTTTGGTTGTTTTCAGAGTGTGTTCTCTCAGTTGTCACTCTGATTCTAAAACCAATAAGCAACACTTCACAGCTTCAGAAATGGGAACTTTATAGATCCACAGTGGCTACTGTTGATTGCAAGGGTTATATATTTAAAATAGTTGAATAATTTGGAAGAAAAAAACCCTTATCTGTGTAGACAAATAATATCACCTGTGTGAAGCCAGCCCTCACATTTTAATCTCCCAAAGGAAAAAAAAAATCCCTTTAGTTTTCATAATTATGATAACAGAGGAAAACTGTTTTCCAAATTGAGCAGAAGGCATTTACTTAGCAACAGCAACTACTTGGGGAAAAAGGCTGCTAACGGTTTAAAAGGAAAAAAAAAAAAATCACTCAAGTTGCCATCAATTCCTTCACTGCAAACAAGTGTCCTTCAGCCAGTAATTTTATTCATGACATGCTTCCTTTCTCTCTGTCCATTTTTCTCTATTCATTTCATTCAGGAATCCAAAATTGTCCTGGAACTTCAGTGTGCTGCTTCCAGCTGAGACTCCTTCATGCATTGAAAGGCAGAGCTTCAGAAGGTACTGTCCAACCCTCTGAACAACACACAGCAATCAATACCAATCCTTCACAGACTACTTAGAACACCTCTGACACACATGCCAGATCAGCCCCTTCCCCTCAAATTACTCCTTTCTGTACATTCCATAATAGCTTCCTTTCCCATAAGAGATCCATAACTTCAAAAATTTTCCAGGTCACATTGGACTTGGAAAATCTGTCCCTAAGATATTAAAAGAAAAAAAAAATCTGAATTAAAATCTACTACAGGACTATTAGGATTCTGATGGTCTGATACATGGAAGCTTAACAGCTTTTAAAGAAGTGATATAAATTAATTATACTTAGTTTAAATTGCATTGATCCTATTTTAAGAAAGGACAATGTGACACATCCTAAACTTAGACAAAAGCACATCCACGTGGGGAAACAGACACTGTCCATGTTCCAGCCCAGCCTACCAGGACACTCAACAAAGGTACTTTAAGGGCTTCCCACGGTCTTCCTGCCATTACTCAGCTATGGGATGACCTGATCATTGTGCAGGTCACTGTGGCAAGCACATTTCTCTCTCTCTCAGGATTTTTCATAGAGGTGCACAGAGAGAAAGAAAGAGAAAACAATTTCTATTTCTGCTCCTTGTTTTTCCTATGTGGAATGTGCTTGGAGAATTGTTTACCTGGGGTGATTGCTTGATTGGATTCTGGTGAGGATTGTTTGAGCCTGATGGCCAATCAGATCCACCTGTGTCTGGACTCTCACGAACAAGGTCACGAGTTGTGAGTTAGATATGGTAGTTAGAGAAAGTAGGTGTGTAGTTTTAGTATCTTCCTTTATATAGTGTATTAATGTATTATAGCATAGTTATAATAAAGAAATCATTCAGCCTTCTGCATTGGAGTCGGACATCATCATTTCTTCCCACTGGGTTCACCTGCATTTTACAATAGGTCACAGGCTCCTGGGTTGTGGGGTTTTGGTTTTTGTCTTGTCAAAAGCTACCCACTTTAGATTGTTTTAGCTGTAGGACCTTAGGACTTAAATCACTCAAGGGTCAGATTTGAAATCTCACTGACCAGTGAAAACCAAAGTGATATTTTGTGTGATACTTACCCAATAGTAGGACTAATATTATGATCAAAGTGGTCCTGGACAAACCGACAAACGATGCTCGATTTCCCAACCCCAGTATCCTGAAAAATCAAAGAAAGCAGGACAGTGAGTCAACGAAGTCATATCCAGGAGACCCTAGGTGTCAACACTTCACTTGATTTATTTTCAAGAATTAATATTTTACTCTCTCTTCTTGTCCTGTGGCAAGCGGGCCACCTTACACATTTCAGAAGTGAGGACATGGCTTATCCTTTTCAAATATCAGCATTTTGAATGAATCTCCCTGGCCCTCTTCCCAGGACTCCCTTCTCTCCAAGCCCTCTATTTTATTGGGTGGGTTTTATATTCCTGTTGCAAGGACTGCAGTCCATCCAGCAGAGCCATTTACTTGTACAGGCAAACCCTGTGCTTTCCAACACACGGCGCATTACACAGCACAGCCAGAGAAACAATTTCATTCAGGCCTGTTGCACAGCCAGCCCAAGCAAGCTTCCAAAACAGACTAATAACACCAACATTTCAGCACACTGACAGCACTGACTTAGTGAAAATAACCTTTTCACAGCAAGACAAACTAGCCCACTTAGTGGAAACTTTGCAGAGGCTTTGGGTGGTTTTGAAAAGGTAGAAATCCAAAGATCTGGATCCCCAGAGATGTGCAGCTCTCCCTTTGCACGCCATGCTAGAGGTCTGCAGTGAATTACTTTAAAGGCAACACAGCTTACTTTCTACACTGCAACATGGCAGGCTGATTCCATTTGCAGGAAGAATCCTTTTTTTTCTTTCAACATACCCAATCAGTAGGGGAAAATAACAGCAGTACAATACTGAAATAATATTCAAAATAACCTGAAGCAGCAGGAGAAAAGTTAAAATTATGCAGAAATATTATTTAGGCATCTAAGATACAAACAACTTCCCTACAATGCAACATTTTTCAGTCTGTCTGTTTTTGCCCAAAGCCTTGGATGGTAGGTAGAACTTAAATTATAACAGGAAATCATCAAGGAAGAGGAGTAACATTATCGCTGTGTCTTCCACAGAATTGCAAAGAGCCTCCTTAGAGACAAAAAGGATGCCAGGAAATCAATACTGACCTTTCCAAGACATTAACAATGACAGCCCAGGGTCCAATCTAACTCATTAAACAGTCAATGGAAAGTTTTCTATTAATTTCATTGAAGTGATTGCAGAACTACCAGATTGTACCTGGTAGCCCCATTTGTATCCACATTTTAAGATGTCTAATTTACACAACACTCTTGAAAAATGCTGAGATAAGACAATACAGTTTGTTAACAGCATGATGCACATAACTATATATTAAAAAAAAAATAGAAAAGCAGCTTTTGCCCACATTAAAAATAGCGCTTCTGCCTCTCCTATAATCAATTTTGCAATGTTATCTTCTTTTTGAATAAGAAAGAAAAAGAATGCCTCTATTTACATTTCCTTCCACCATGCTTACATGAAACTGTATTGTCACACCAGTCTTTATACACAGCACTTATTAGAAAACCATCATTTAAACTCTCATATTTAATTCAAAGCTGTCCTTAGTCAGCTTAAAAGCCATAATAAATGCTCATGTTACACAGACATTTGTTTATCTACTCTGTCCAATCAATAAGAAAAAAAGATCAAAGAGAGGAGTAGTGTTTAAAAACAGCCCTGTAGCCTTTGATCAATAGCAGTAACACATCCTGTTACTATTCCCAAATTTTGCCTTCATTATCGATTCCAGCTGACATTGCTGTATAATTACTACAACGGGATGGCATAACACACTAAAAAAAATAAAATTTAAAAAACCCTCTGCCCTGAAATTGAGGATCTGATTATTTTTCCAGATTTTAAATGGTGTAGAGAAACTAGAATTACCACCCACTGGTTGCAAGGAATAACATTTTTCTCTTGTGGGGACAGCGTCTCTGCCACCATGCTCAAAACTAGACATTGACTCAGGTGACCCGACGATGCTTCAGTTTCATCTGCTTCCTCCAGCTCCCCTGACGAGTCACTCAGAATGGAAACTGCAATTAAAAGAGGAGCCAGGGTCTCTGGCAGGGACGTGACATCCACAAGCATAGATTAAAGCTTAGCTCATTTTCCTGGAGCCTCTTCATCTTTCAGTTCGTGGCTCTTACTAATGTTTCATGATAACATTCAAAGGACCTTTCAAAGTTTCTATTGCTTTCACATCTCACAATGAGCACAGTCAAACTTAAACATATGCCAGGCACACCAACAGCTTCCAGAAGCTTAAAGGCATTCTTACACTTTGCTCCTGGGATTGCTTGCACTATCAAGAAGGCTAAATATCCCCTTGGAGTAACTGGAGTGAAACCAATGGACTTGGACCACAAGTGAACCTGTTTCTAGAACAAGCACTGCTGCAGCCACTGGCTGGTGCTTTCCAGGAGCCAGGCACTTTATTGCACCAGGGGGGTTCAGCTGAAACAAGTACTCCCAGCTTCCCTTTTGTTGCCTGGAGGATGCAAACCACCATCTACCAGAGTATAATTAGAGCACAGAGTGGAAGGAAGTAAAATAGAAAAAGCTTCCCACTTAAGGCAGTGATTATCATTCCATCATGGGATTTAAAACTACTTCGACAGTGTTCAGTCCATGTTACTGAAAACTGTACTGACACCCATTCAATCAACACATTCACCTGCCTGAAAGCAAAGCAAATCGTGGCATATGAACATTATACAACAACTTGAAAACAGCTAAAGAGACCTTAACTTCTACTGACAACAGTAAAAGTCAGTAAAACTTTCAAGTCTCTCACAGGCAACAAGGAAAGCAGAGTCGTTGCTTCAAAGAAGTAGAAAAAATGTTTTTTTCTCAGCAGTGCATTGATATTGAACCTCCTTGCTAAGGCTGTATAAACCTTTCCTGCAACCATCTGCTTTGTACCTTACTATATGGTCTTTCTCTACACAAACCTATTTTTCTAACATCTGATGGGGATGATCTCCCTTGTTTTGTGGGTTTTTTTTTTTTTTTTTCTTCAAAGGATTATAGCAGATTTATGAAGCCACATGCCTGGGTAACATTCAGGCATACAGAAGATTTATTTTTCCAATTCTCAAAGTTCTGCTACTATACCCTCTAATCTGTTTTTCTGTTTTGCTTTACCTGATGTTGGTGTACATATAACATCAAACATACACAAAGGCATAGCATTTTGGCTTATGCAAAAGGTCCTGGTGGCACTGAGCAGAGTGGATTGGATAAGTTTCAGAAACTGAGGACATGCCCTCAGGCATTATCTTGCACTTCAAGGAACAGATCCTGCTAGTCTTTGGAAAAATCCTCATTCACAGGAAACACAAGGGCTTCAGCACTACAGTCATTGACTCATCAAGATCAAGAGCATACCAATTCAGGAAAGAAGTGGCAAGAAATTAATAAATATAAAATAATTATTGTGAATCGAAGTGAACACAAATCACTCAAGGAACCAACTACAGGTTTCCCTTTATTCTTTTTTTTTCTTCATAAGCCTCCTAGCACACTTTTAAAATATCAGTTATAAACCACGTTGTAGCAAGATAAGCAAAGTAGATGGGGTAGGGAGGAAGGAAAGAAGCAGAAATGTAATTCACAGTAAGTGAGCACTTTTAGTTTGCCAGAATAAGTAGCACAGCTTCAGAATCTCCCCTGGTCAGCAAAATGGATTAAAAAATCTGAAACTGTATCAGATGCTTCTGCTAAATACAAGGAACCAATGTAAGCATGACTAATTACAGACTTTTACCCTTTAACCCCGGAAAACACATTTTCTGTTCTTCCAAAATCCCTTACCAGCAGATTTAGGTGAGAGGATTTTAAGAGCACCAGAATGGAGAGCAGAATGCCACAGAAAACAGCACCTTCACCTACACTCCTGTTCCCAGGGAACCACCCCACTTGGCTGTCCTCAGCTCTCATTACTGTAAAGGAGATGAAACTGTATTTCAAGCTAGCAACATTACAGGATGCTGGCAACTCATTTGCAGGCAAGCAACAACTGAGCTCCTTCGGGCTGATTTGCAGCAGCTTACAGGGAGATAAAAAAAAGAAAGCAGAAAAATTATGAGCAATATATTAAAAAAGAAAAACATCTTCCCATTACAAATAGGCATTTGGTATATTCCTCTGTCTATTTTTCCAAACACATATATCCCAGCAGAAAAAGCTAATGCAGAAAAATTTAATTTAAATCTGGATGTCTCATTTTTATCTTTGCACATAGGACCTGGTCCTCCAAGCACTTTTCCAAATTGGAGGGAGCTATAGTACCCTGTAAACACATCCCTGATTAGGCTGTTAGTCTGTAGCCTTGATATTACAATAGCTTTTAACAGATTGAGGGTCAAGCCCTATTGTGCTGAGTAAACTAATCTCTTCATTTTTTTTTTTTTTTTTTTAACATCTGGAATAAATGTTGGATTCACAAAAAAATCCATACATATCGTGACTGATGACTAAACAGCAGCCCTATAATCATGCACACTGCTGCAAGAGCTTTTTTAGTCTCAACTATGCAGAGTCTTTCTCTGCTATGTTAACATACAGGGCTTCCTAAGTATGTGTAAAATTAGATAAACCATACAAAAATTCTTTATTACTCTAGGACTTTGAAAATACAAACACAACAAGAAGAACAGACAGCACTTCACATGAGGAAATGGCACCCTAAGAATGAACACAGTGAAGAAACTGCCTTCTGTCCTTCTACTTGCAAAGTAAAGAAAAAAAAAAAAAGAAAAAAATAACATCTGGCTTGTAACCGCCACAGATCTCATGACTAACTTCCCATTTCAGCTTTAAAGGAAGGTTGAGACACCCTGGAGACAGGCACCACAAAAATCTGCATTAAGAAGAAATGGAGAACTGACCTCCATATAAATAGGGATCCCACACCTCGCTCCTTCGGAAGGAAGTTTTCTCATCAGCTTGGAGAAAGCCAGATTCAATCAAATTTACAATCTAAATTTGTAAAAATATTTTAAAATTAAAAATGCCTGTCCCTTCAAAACATTCCTCACAATAACTAAGAGTCACTGAGACATCAGCTACAGACAGGTCTCATTAAATCTGACAGGGTTTAACGTGAGTTAGTCTTACAGATCAAAAGAAGAATGAGCCCTAGCAAGCTGGAGGGTAAAAATACTAAGTGCTCAAAAATCCCCAAGCGAAGAAGATGTTATTTCAGTAATAATATGAGAAACATTTGGACCTGACAAGTCTTTATCCTTTCCCACATGCCAGAAATTGATCCCACAGCTCATGTGGCTTCCATCAAATTCAGCAGGACTTCCCTGCACCTCACAGCAGGAATACATCTGTTCCTCAGAGCTCATTTGTGCCAAGCTCCCCAAAAGCTGAGCTGCCAACCACCCTAACTTGAGCAAAGACACAAGGCATTTGGTGGCTGAACCCTTCCTCTGAAGATCCCTGATCAAGAGAAAAAGAGCACAACCAATGCAGTCAGGGTTAATTTAGTGTAACCCCCAGGAAGTCTCTCATGGCAAAGCTTTTTCATCAGGTATAGGGCTGGAATTACAAAGTTGCTCACACTGACGGAACTCAGGGTTTCAGCCAGAGAGCAGTACCAGAGCCTACCAGCAAGCTGTTCTGAAGCTTTCTCCAGATAGGTTAGCATCAAGAAGTACAATTAAGTGCATGCACCAGAAACGTCTGTGGTCCAGTTTGTCTTTAACAATTCTCTCAGTGTACCGTCCAATGAGATAACAGCACCTTCTGTCTTCCTTCAGACAAAAAACAAAACAAAACGAATCAAGCAAACAAAAAAACCCATAACAAAACAGGCTTGATGAAACATACAGAACTGGGGTGCAGTCAAAAAGCTGTCTCACTCTCCTGGAAGAGGATCTGCCCAGAGAGGAAGCTGGCTGCTCCTCATTGTTATGAGAAGCAACAATCCCTGGCTCCCTGTTACACATTCACACCACCAGACAGTCTTGGCTGATTCATCCCTAACTGAAAAATAACAGGGGAGCCAGTTTATGCTCAAGATTTCCCAAGTTAAATTCCACTTTTCGTAACATCGATTTGATTCCTGCCAGTGCTAGTGCAGAGATGAAGGAGAGGTCCTTGTCTTGCTCCAAGCAGAGCTTTCACTGTTGAAGCACTAAAGATGTACAGATGAAAACACTTGAATTGGTATGAAGTTACCAAAAAGGAGAAAACTGTCCTTTATTATTAATGCATTTGGTATTTTATATACCAAAAACAGGCACTGAAAACCTTTGCAACTGGCCAGGCAAACCTGAGGTAGAATAACAGAATTTAAACTCAAGGGGAAGAAAAATAATCAATGAGTCACAAAAAAAAAATACAAATGCAGAGAGACCATTCATTCCAGTAGCTCTGTAAAGTGCAGCTGGTTTTGACTTGGCAAATCAGCTTCTGCACATTTGAACAGCTCTTCTTTCCACTGTCAGAATTGGCCACGCTTTCATTTTTGATTTACAGTTGAATCACCCTGGCCCTTTCCCATTACCCTCAGCAGGACTTTGATGGAATCTGAAAGTTCACAGCAGTGTAATTGCATCTCTGAGCTGCTAAATGGTTTGCATTTCATTAGCTATCATCAAACAAATTGCAAGGCCTGTGCTGTAAAGTATCGCTGAGCTTTAGCAGAAATGTAAGCTCAGCTCTGGTCAAGCCTGGTGTCCAGGAGGAATGTCACTCCAGGGGCACGGTCTGGCATGCAGCACTGAGACACCCAACCTGCATTTTGAATGCTTTCAGGGTTGCCAGTTCTTAACCCAAAGGCATGTGACATGGTAAGGCTGAGCACAGGATTATGGCTGTCTTCTAAATTCCAGTGGAGGTAAAAAAGCAACAAGCTGAAAAATAAATTAAAGCTTTGCAATTTGCAGCCTGCTTTAGTCCTCTATGCCCGCCTTTAACATTTTAATCATTACTCTGCTGATCAAATGCAGGTAGCATTGCAATATTTTCCATGTCTTACTAATCCACTTACAGCTGCTCTGGAAGGCTGTGACAGGCAGCTTGAAGAGTGCCTGAAACTGCCTTTGGATTTTTATCAACTGTATTAACATACAAGGAAGAGTTATGCACAACAGATTCCTGATCGCAGTTTCCAAGGGCAGTATTTTAATCCAAGAATTACTCTCCCCAATAAACTTTTTGCTATCCTAAAACACATCCTTCACCCTTCCCTGTGTTTGGGTATCACTTTCAGTTGTCTGAAAACACTGCTGTAAGGAGAAATACCTCACAGGAGACCAAAGTTCAGACACCCCTGGGACTGAATTGAATCTGCCAAGCGTCAGGCTTGTCCCAGGGAAAATGAAGCCATGCACTGTGGAGTGGTGTCTAGGAAGAAGTGCAAAAAGCTTCCCATTCAGTTTTTCCATCTGCAAGATGTATCAAGTGGGCAAAGCTATCACTGCATAACTGCACAGATGAAAATACAAGAGCAGTTCTTAGACTCACACGCTGGCTCTCAGCTGCTTCACCAACACAAAACTGCCTGAGGCTTCAGCCTGAACCAAAGGGACGCAGGTACAGGTGCTCTGAAGCCTCACTTCTGCAATCAAAATATTGCAGGCATCTCATTCAGGACACTAATGATTTCTGTAAATTCCAAATTAAAATTTTGTGGCCGTATACCACCAGTGATCTCCAAGGAATTTCCACAAAGATCTGGGAGATACTCACCTGCAAAACAAATTTTTGAAAGGGAAGAACTAGGACTAGAGTTGGCTCCCAGAAGTGTCATTTTGCTGCCATGCACTTTCCTGAGTGAAGGGTACTTGCTAAATGAACAACACTCACACTGAATATTGGAACCCAGCTGCCCACGACCCCAGCACAAACACTTGGCTCTCACCACAACTCTGTTTTGAGAGAGAGGATGGCCACCACTGGCCTTCTCTGGTGGCTTTACCCTGCCTGGATTCTGCAGTGTCTCACTTCAGTGAGAACCACTGCAGTTCTTCTGGTCATCTGTCCCTGTGTGAACTTTATACAAAAATCCCTATTTGCATTTCCCTTTGTTGCATTCCCTTCTTTAAACTCATAATATATGGTAGTAAAGGTGTCTTTTAAGTCAGTTGGTACATTACTCCCACTAAGTTAGGATGACCTATGCCAACTCCCACACAGTAAAAAACCCTCCACAAAATTTCTAATTGCTTTCAGGCCAATATTGCTGTTGCAGAGCACAAATTAGCTACAGAATCAGACTTTTTCCTCTGGAGCACATTAGATTTATATTAATTCCCTCTACACACAACAGTGCAGCACTTGTTCCACCCACAATCAGGTCAGTCCTGTTATATCAGAATGCAATCCTTCCTCCTAGTGCTGCAAGGACTGCATTTGGCACAGTAATTCTTGGCTCTATTGTTCTCAGCTCACTAGCTGCTATATGAAAATAGTTTTTTTGACTTTACCTTGCAACAGCATTATGGGGATGTAAAACAGTGATAGTTCTAAAGCATTCAGACAGTACAATAACAAAGAGCTATTTAAATTCTTTAAGAGATAGTCAAGCACTGAGTTGATTTGTTTGGTATTTAGATGCGTCTTCAATACCAACCTTGTATTTCTACTGGCTCTTTTAAAACAGAAAAGCATTTGTCAGTCAGGGCTTAATGTATCTGGCCTCCTGTGGTGGGCTGATGCTGCCTGTAAGCCAGGTGCCCACCAAAGTCATCCTATCTCTCCCTTCCTCAGCTGGGCAGGAGAGAAAAAATATAACAAAAAACCTGTGGGCTGAAATAAGGACAGGGAGAGATCACTCACCAACTACTGCCATGGGCAAAATAGACTCGAAATGGGGAAATTAATTTAATTTATTGCCAATCAAATCAAAGTGGGATGATGAAAAATAAAAATTAAATCTTAAAACAGCTCCCCCACACCCTTCCCTTTTTCCTGAGCTTAACTTTACTCCAATTTCTCTACCTGCTCCTCACCAGAGCATTGTCTCTGCCTCTCACTCCTCCTGAGGGAGAAGACTTCCCACATTCTTCTTCTGCTCACATGTGAGTCCTTCCCATGGGGTGCAGTTCTTCCCAAACTGCTCCAGCACAATCTCTGCCATGGGGTGCAATCCTTCAGGCACAGACAGCTCCAGTGTGGGTCCTCCATGGAGTCACAAGTTGGGCCAGCAAAGTTATTCCAGTGTAGGCTCCTCTTTTCATGGGTCCACAGGTTCTGGCAGAAGCCTCCTCCTGCATAGATTTTCCATGTGGTTACAGTTTCCCTGAGGCATCCACCTTTTCCAAAATCATCCCCTCCACAGGCTGCAGAAGGATCTCTGCTCCACCATGGACTTCCACAGGCTGAAGGGGCACAGCTGCCTCACCACAGTCTGTGCACGGGCTCCAGGGGAATCTCTGCTCCGGAGCCTGGAGTACCTTGTCCTCTCCTTCTCCACTGACCCTGCTGTCTGCAGGGCTGTTGCTCTCACATATCCTTCTGCAATCTGCCCTTGTACAGTAGTTTTTTTCCTTTTCTTAGCCATGCTACCCCACAGTCCACCACTGATGGGCTCAACCTTGGCCAGTGGTGGGTCCACTCTGGAGCCAGCTGGCATTGGCTCTGTAGGACACCAGAGAAGCTTCTGGCAGCTTCTCACAGAAGCCATCCATGCAGCCCCACACCCCCCCACTACCAAAGCCTTGCCATGGAAACCCAACACATCTCTGAATGGAAAACATCATCTGATCCCTTTTCTAGGTTTGTTTTCCTTCAGTCCACATCCATTTGCAAAACATGTACAGTGACTGACCATCTGCTTCACCTCAGAGCTGAAGGGAGTCTACAGCCCTGTCCATCTCTGTTCCCAACCAGTCCCCAAATCCAAATGCCTGCTGCATTACCAGTTTTGGCACCCTTACCAGTGTGATTATTCAGCATGTGGTTTCCTTCCACACACATCCTGCACACATCTTCCTGTGGAATTAAACTCAGGCCTGCATAGCTGCTCCAATATCTGCAATACCTGGAGCCAGAGAATGCAGTCCTACTGGTCCTGGTATCTGTAGGCTTCTTTGGAGTTAGCAAGTTTCTTTGTAGTCACAGGCCTCTTGCTCTCCACCAGATCCCAACCCAGTAATCTTTCAGAGACAACAAAAACCTCTAATGCCCAAGTTTCAAATACGCTTTCTTTAATATTTTGCTACATCCTTTTCTCTTTTATAGATAAAAAAGAGTATTTCCATTCCTCCCTCACTCACAGACTGCAATATTAATTATGATCTTTTCAACTATCTACTTTTGTCAAAGACATACCCAAAGATCACAAGCAACACCATACCATAAAGTACAAAATCAAGCACTGATGGCCAAAAGCACTTTCTCATCCTACCAAAGTGATGTCTGGCCAGAGATAAGAGAGACTGAAGAGCAGCTAATTCTATATTGTATCTAATGCTAGCCTAGATTCACTTTGCCAGAGACATTGGTTTTATATAATATTACATGCATGAATATATCAAAGTCTTTCCTAGAGTGCTTCCAAGATAACTGGCATTATTCTGCTATCATTACTAGGGCTCCAATCCCAAGCTCTACATGCTGGGTTGATGGCATGGAGAATCATAGCTGCAGCCTTAAGAATCACAGAATCACAGAAAGGGACCTTAAAGATCATCTCCCTCCAACCCACCTACCATGGGCAGGGATATCTTTCAATACACCAGGTCACTCAGTGCTCCATCCAGCCTGGCCTTGAACACTTCCAGGGATGGGGCATCCACAGCTCTGGGCAACCTGTTCCAGTGCCTCAGCACCCACACAGCAGAAAACTTCCTCCTAATATCTAATCCAAACCAACTGTCTTTTTGTTTGAATCCATTCATCCTTGTCCTGCCACTTACACACGATAAAATGTCCCTCTCCATCTTTCTTGTATTCTCCCTTCAGGTACTGGAAGGCTGCAATTAGATCACCCTGAAGCCTTCTCTTCTCTTCCCTTGGATGAACAATTCCAGTTCTCTCAGGCTTTTGTTGTACTAGAGATGCTCCATCCCTCTAATCATCTTGGTGGCCTCCTCTGGACTCTCTCCAACATATCCATGTCCTTCCTGTGCTGAGGACGCCAGGGCTGGATGCAGCACTGCAGGTGAGGTCTCACAAGAGCAGAGGAGCGGGGCAGAATCCCTTCCCTAGCCCTGCTGGCCATGCTGCCTTTGATGCAGCCCAGGATGTGTTTGACTTTCTGGGCTGCAAGCTCACATTGACAGCTCATGCCCAGCCTCTCATCCAGCAGAATCCTCAGTACTCATTGCCCCAACAAAGTATTCCACGTGTCTGCTGCACATCTACTCTTCCAGGACTTACAAATCATGCTGCTCTTCTGCAACCTGACAACTCTTTTTGTCTGTGAAACTGACACAGGAATATAAAGCGATCTTGATTGATGAGAAAGGGGACTGTGGAGGGAAAGGGACAACAGAGCTATTCTTCAGGAATAAAATTAACACTACAGCCAACTTACCTCTGCTTCACAATTTTTAGAGCTCACCAACTCTGGTAAAAAAAAACAACCAACCAAACAAAAACCAACCCAAAACCCAAATCCATATTTTAATCTCACTGTTTATGCTTAATCGCTGCATTTTATGATACAAAGAGCAAGCTAACCACAGCGCTATGCTACCATGAGCATGGACAGCAAAGTTAACAGCCTTGGACTGTTGCTAAAATTATTTAGAAACTGCTTCCCCACATCAAATTTCCAGCTAATTCTGTGTCTTTTCTTACACCTTTCCTTCCCCTTTGCACACAAGCTAGCAAATTCAGAACAGCAGCTGAACTGCCAAGAGAAATGGGGGATTTCAAATTGAAATCAAAGAGCAGAATCTCAATCAATTTCTTATGCCCTTGTCAGCATGTGGTATGGGCAGCTGTGGAGAGAGAATTGCTTAGCCTGGTGAAAAGAAGAAGGAACTTGTGTTTATTTGCATTCCTTCAGCTCGGACTGTGGCTTTTGGGGGCACTGGCTATTAATTTAAGATGCTCAACTCCATTTTGACAGTTTTGAACTGTCTCTACAGTTTCAAGTAAGAGCATGATCTCTATAAAAACCAGCTGCAAGTAAGGTGGTATCAATCTGGCTGGCTAATAAGATGAGAGGATGAAAGGAGAAAGAAGAGGAGCACCTTTGAAGGGTCACACACACACAGATTTCCTTTGGACGAGCAGCACATGCCAATGAATGAGCAAAAATCCCTCCCACTGGATTGCACGGGGGACCCAACAGTACAAAGCCTGAGGATATCCTTAATGAGACTTGCTTATGCTTCACACTACAGTGAAGCAGCTTTTGGGTACAACAGGGTGGTCACAAACTGTACAGAAGCAGTCCAGCCTTTTGGGGGACCTCATTGTCAAACAAGGCACTGGCTGATTAAGTCACAAGAAACAACTTTGTGTCAATAAAACCGACTCAAGACTGAACCCGTGTCAAGAAACAAAACCCCTGGCACTACCTGAGACAGCTGCCCACCAAAGCAAGCTCCATCACAAAACCAAACACCATCGAACCCTTCTGCAAGGGCTGGGCTGTGCGGCAATGCACGGGAGGGCATTTCACTGGGCAATAGCACCACCTGGTGACTCCTGGGGCTACGGGATGAGGGAACCGAGTCCACTTGGCCATGCTGAGAGAGGAGAGGAGGAGGAAGGGACACTGACTCAAGTGCTCCAGTGAGCTGGGAGCCAAAAGCCTGGGGAAGGAGGGAAAGAAGACAGCAGGATGAACTTACAAGAACTAGAAAGGTGAGACAGACAGAGAGGGAGAGAAGAGTGCCTGAGCACCTTCCCTTGGAATCACAGACATCTCCCACTGCTGGTACCACCTTGAGGAGCCCTGTGTGGCAATGGGTAGTGTGAATGTGGCAAAGGCAGCTTCAAAGGAATGCCCCTATCCCACAATTAATTTATTGTATCAATGAACAAAGAAAGGAAAAACCCCACAAAACCCAAAAAAACTCCACCCCAACCTGCACAATATCAACAATGTTGTATGCTGCAGAGAGGAAATTTTTAGGTCAACTTTTAGGAGACTGTAGCTGTGGGGCTTCATGGAGTCACTATCTTTAAACAAGTATCATACCTCTAATTGCCTTTTACTGACCACTGGATCACAGGATCCTCCTGACCATGGTATAATACAGACCAGAAGATAAACCCACTAAACTCACCCTGACAGGAGCCATGTAAGTGATAAGAAAGTGTGTTACACAATCATAGAATTACAGAAGGGGTTGGGATGAAAGGGACCTTAAAGATCATCTATTTCCATCTCCCTTGCCATGGACAGGGACACTAGACCAAGTTGCTCAAAGTCCCATCCAGCCTGGTCCTGAACACTTGCAGAGATGGGGCATTCACAGCTTCCCTCGGAGACCTCAAACCATGGCATGCTCTCCTACCACCCTAGCTCACCCTAATGACATCTCCCTGCTGCCGGCTTGCTGATTTCCCATCTGAGCTCTTCAGTACAACCTCTCCAATGTTCACCACTTCATTTTTCAGGTGAGGATGAGAAATGGGCCCTAGTTTACCATGGGTCACACTCCCAACACCAATGAAATAGGAACTAAAAGCAAACTTCACAGATCACTCCAGCAAGTCAAACCTCAAACAGCAAGGAGCTAAATAAAGCCAAAATAAATTAAAACTGCAAGTACTGCTTCAATGCCTATGCAATTTTATTCATAGTAATACCTGACTTTTGGCAATTCCAATGGTCAGAATTCATTTTCTAGACAAATTTGGGAGACTTTTTAACATCTGCATGCTGCCATCCCTTTCCTACCTGTTCTATCTCAAAACACACACGCAATCACAAAAATCCACTTGATGTACTATTCCTCCTGCAGAGAAATTCCTATTTAAAGATACAGTAAAAAATGTGTGAATAATATCTACTTAGAAATCCTCATAATTGTCCCTGAAGTTGAAAAATTAGGTAAGGGAAGTAACATACAAGTCACTGTACCTCACATTGTCAGTGATAATGAATTTTGATTGCAGGGGTTTTATCTCTATTGGCCATATGCACACACACCAGCATAACAATTCGGTTAAATATCCTTCATCACCATTGTGCAATGCAGTGATTAGAGAAACTAAATTTAGTTTTCAGACTACATGCATAAATAACCTGAGGTTTTCACAGTTAAGTAAACACATTAAGCAACAGCATCCTGACAAATGTTGTTTTCAAGTACAATTTGCCAGCAAAAATGGGATAAAAAAATTCCGTGTAGTTCTTTCCAAACAAAATTCTTTTCCTAAGTGAACCTTCTCCACATATATTGTAACAGCTGCAACTTTCAAAATACTGATATGATGAGGAGATAATCTTTGACTTGAATTGCTGTTTGACACAAGCTGCTGTTCATACTCCAGCACCCTACCTCTTTTCACTGTCAAATTCTATCATTAGGAGTCATGACTTAGAAATACAGGCGTGTTAGTGCCACTTAGTAAATATGAAAACAAAATAATTTATGTTCCTGTCCCACCATAGAAGATATTAAAAATCTTCCAACTGGTCTGAAATTGATAATCCAATCCAAACACTGTAATTTCACATTGCAGATTGTCAACAAGTACCAACAGTCATTTTCTTTTATTAAATGAAGGCAGTGGCTCTTACACAAGCAACAATATGCCCATCAACCACAGCTTTTAACAAAATGGCCCTTGTGTTCAGCTTGCTATTTCACTAGTATAAAAATTGTCCAGCAATTGCCTGGAAAAACTGTAAAAGGACTCAATTACCTACAAATTTGTCCAACCAAGCTCAATAAACCCTATTCAATTCAATGTTCAGACATACTCCTCCCAATTTGTAACCGTCCCACCTGCAACTTGTTATTGCATTTCATACCAGAGAGGAAGAAAAAAGCCACATAAATTATGAATTCCAACTGAAACACTAGTTGAAAACTTCAGTCCTGGAGACAAGAAAGCCCAATCCCTTCTCCCTTGCAGCAACAGGCAACAGAGAGGAAGAAGGCAGTTTCAGGGGGCAGCTATAAAAACACACATTTCCTCTAACAAACAGGAACCAGCCTCATGGCCATGGATGTTTGCTCCAAATTAGCAGAGCCCTGGTACCGAGTATGTCACCTGCCAACAACCAGAAGCAAGTAACTCTTCCACTGGTCTCTACTGGCCAAGGGCAGCCAGACACCATCAGCCTTGAGCAGGTCAGGAAACACCACAAGGGTGGGACAGGAACTAAGGATTTCATACCTGAATTTACCAGGTATGAAATACCAGAAACTCTGCCTGTGCTCATCAGTTCCTTTTAGCTGATACAACCTGCAAAATCAGCAGCCTCTGGTGACCATCTAAGGTGTGAGCTGGTCTCCTTTATCAGCAGCCTAAAGGCTGCCCAGCTGCTATTGGCACCTGTTTTATGCAAGC
This sequence comes from Vidua chalybeata, assembly GCF_026979565.1. NCBI lineage: Eukaryota > Metazoa > Chordata > Aves > Passeriformes > Viduidae > Vidua > Vidua chalybeata. The sequence continues at coordinate 101,804,588 of NC_071530.1, forward strand.
TGCTTCTACAATTTGCCAGTCTTTGGAATGCTGCCTCCATCAACCTTCCAGACACAATAAAACAAGTTTCTTCTCCAGGGAGTATCAGGGGAAGGGGACAAGCTGAGAGTTTCTGAAATTTGCCATTATTTGTTATTAACAATTTACTGCAAATTATATGTAGATACTATGTGTCCATGTGGACATTAGGTGGCAACATGAAGGAGACGCCTAAAATCCTTGAAACTGGAGGTTTTCATTTCCTGAATTTATGTGCAGGATGGGAAATGGACAATCAAAAGTTTACCTAAATCTGTGTTAAGAAATGTTTCATCAAACTGTTAGCTTTAATTAACCTCAATTAGTAGTGATTTCATATTCATTCCACCTGTTGTCTGGATGTGACGCTTTCCCTAAGACAGCAAACATCACCACTTATTTTAAACAGCATCATATAAAGACCCACCTGGTGCTTTCCCCTCTATCACTCATGCAAGTAAACAGAAGAGATAACAGCAAGCATGGTATAATAAAACCCAGGACTGAGTTTTTTATCTGTGGATTTACTGTATGCTGCTGTGAAGTTACTAAACCTAAAGCTATCTGCACTGAACAGGCTCATAAACAGGAGAAATTATCAGTGCAAGGCTGTAGCCCTTAAGCAGTTGACTTCTTGAATGTGTTCACCTTCTGTTTGTTTCATCAGGAATGAAATGCAGCAAGTTCTAAAAGCTAGTAACACTAGTGCCATGAAATTCAACTTTTTAGGGAGAGGCCCTCAAGGAAAACCAGGTGTTGTTGCTGTTACTGTTAAGGCACCCTCTTCTCTCCATCACAAAAATAACTAGGAAACCAGTATCTAACTTACAACTAACTTGCAGAAGGAAGTTTTTATTCACCTGATCATTTTTTCTCATCTTCACTCAAAATCTGGGAACCAGAAATGGTCACAAGTATATAGACTTTGCAAATCTCAACTGAAAACACACTGGGAACATTTCAAATTGAATGTTTAACCATGGAGTTTAGTACATTTAAGGACATCTCCTCAAAGGACAAAGGGGTAGAAGGAGTGCATTTCATCTTTCTCTCCAAAGTAGGAAAAGCCACACAGAAGTCTTTCCTCAAGAAAGACTGACTGGACAAACACTTCCAGTGTCACAGCCTGAGTGTTTGGGACTACATGGAACTAACTCCAAAGTTCCCACAGATCCCAGACACAGCAGAACAACAGGCACAGGGATTGGGGAAGACATAGTAACTGGCCAATGAGATCCTACCAAAGCTTCCCTGTGTCACATCTGTGACAGTCTTTTTGACTGGCTGAGAGATACAGCTGAATTTAAAGCAATGCAAGCAACAATTCTGCAGGCTCCACTGGCCAAAAGTGTTTTGAAACACAAATGAAAAAGCACAAAGTCAGGGCTTTAAAATAATTTAAAAGGAAACTGAAGGCAAAAACCAAGGGAGAGGTTGGCGGGGTTTTTTCACCCCATGTTATTATTTCTACTAGCTTTTGTTGGTTTGCTCTGTCTAGCTTTCTGTTTTATTATCCTCAGCTTCTCTTTCCCTTGCTCCTGACTTTACTCCTCTGTGTTCCTCATTCCCTCTCACCAGTCCCCCTACAATGCTCCCCCATGCTCTGCCTTGGTCTCACAATTTCAGTACTCCACCTCCTCCTCCTCCATTATTCTCCATTCCTCCAAATCTCCTCTATGCCAACATCTACACCCCTTTTTCTACTGATCTGCACATCCTTGTAAGTGTTCAATGCCCTGAGCAACGTTGTCTACAGGAACGTGTCCCTGCCCATGCAGGGGGACTGGAATGAGATGATCTTTAACGTCCCTTCCAACCCAAACCATTCTTTGGTCATAAACTATTCCTGAAGAACTTTTTAGGCTGCAGGGCTACCACTCTCCTTCAGGCAATCTCTTCAAATTTGGATTTATGGTGTCAAAGGTTCATTTTCTCTCTGCCTTTTCCCACATCAGCCTAAGGGAGAAGACAAACCTGGCCACAACTTAGGTAGATCTCAGCTATTCTATCTGGCTTTAATGTCAAATGACAGGAATCACTCACAAGCATTTAATCTCAAATACTTAATTTACCTAAACATTTTCTCTTATTCTGCACACAGCAGTGCATTCAGCTGTGCATTAAAGCATATGCTGAGCTTTAAGCATGGGATTCAATTTAGCCCATGCAGCAAAGGCTGAAGGATGTACCCTGATACTGCGCTGAAGAGGGATTACCCAAATGCTCAGAATAAAACATATGCTTAAAGATGCTACTCAGATTAGGGTTTCACTAGCATAATCTTGAATCAAATTTATGTTATCTGGTTTTATCCAACTGCCATTTTTGTCACATAAAACATGGTCCAACTGTCTGTCTAATGCCCTGGCATGCATTAATTCTTTTCAAGCACACTCTACAGGAAAAAAATAAACAAAAATATCCAGGGCAGAAAAAAAATAAATGCCAAAGGACAGAACAATCAATTCTGAAGATTCTTCACATAAACTACACTCTGCTGCTGGAGTCATAACACTTGAAGACAAGGTTTAATTCCCTCACTGACATTTAACCAAACCAAGACAAAAACTAACTTCAACTTTCCTTAGATTTTCCACAAGAGCAATAACATTCAAAAAAGAAAACCGCTGGTGTATGGGATAATGTAGCAAAAAAAAAACCCCATGTTTGTAGCACATTCACAAAATTAATATCCTAAAAGGAAGCTTGTCTACACTGTATTGGAAAGGCTGAAGTCAGCATGGACTATGCACCATGAATAACTTCTGGCCTAAAAGTGCTTGGAGGCTTCCTGTTCATATCAGCTTTAATAAGATATATTTCAAGTGTTGATATTATGATTCTTAAAATAGGCACTTCAATACTTATATTTAGTATGCAAAGGAAAAGGAGAAAAAGATAGATAATGGGCTTCCTATTCAAGAAAGAACATACTCCCTTTCTCATTTCCTAAATCCCTCCAGGAATTAATCAGCTGCGAGATTCATTCACCAAAGTGGAAGTGCACCCTTAAAGGCTTATAGTGGGGTGTATCAGCCAGTGAGAGGTTCCATTTTTTTGTGGTTTGAGGGTTTTTTTATTAAGAGAGATTACCTAAAGCAAACAAAATTATTATTTCCTTCCACAGATAGTAGAAGATGCTCAAAATGAAAAATTGTGACTGTACATTTACCAATACCTCAAATATTTCAGTTGTAATACGCTTCTAAATCCTAAACTGTTGACCACAGTGATAGCATATTTTTACCCCCTTAAATCAAGTAGCTATATATTGAAGTCTCAAGAGTCAAGCTGAACCTTGATGTGATACCACACCATGTTCAAGGAAATGCTCTTTTCAATCAGTTTTTGGCAAGTCTGGTGATTCCCAGTACGGCTTCTCTCTGTTGGCACATACCAGATGTTGACCTAAGGATTCTTTCTTGCCACTGAATTCCCTCACAGAAAGAAATTGGTAGATCTGGAGAACTGACACAACAGCAGTACTGGAGATATCAGTTACCAATTATAAGCATAAGTTAGAGAAGGTTAAAGATCTCCCAGTTGTATCCCACAGATCATCAGTGAGCGTGGAAAGAGATGCAAGTGACTTCAGACATGTTCTGTTGCCCAGAAGCATAGCTTTCCTGATGAACCATGAGACCCTACCAACCCTTAAGTTTTTTTTGCTTCAGAATTAATTGGGCCCCTAATTTAATTTTTTAAAATTAATTTAATTTTAATTTAATTTTAATTAATTTTTAATTTATTTTTTTTTTATTAAACCCACTTTAGGAATTTCTTGTAACTTATTTTGGCTGTGATAGGCTTTAAAGGGAAGGAGAATCTGCCTCAGAGAGCCCCTAACTGTAGGTGAATTCCTGTAAGAGCCTGATATTTATAATTTACAGTTTTTTATAGTCCCCTGCAGGGACTATAGTCCCCTGAGGGGTCCAACCAGGACACCCAATGATGTCTGCAGCATCCTGTCAGTCTGCTGACAAAGGAGGAAACAATAACTCAGGGACACAAAGTATTTAGTGGCTGGATTTCATGCACATGCACTTCCACATGTTGCCCAAATAAGAACATACTCTGGCCAAAACAAAAAGTGAAAAACCGTAACTTCTCTACCCTCGCCTGCAAAAAATATAAAACCCATGCACTAACCAGCATTTCTGTTTAAAAATATCCCGGTGAAAATAAAAAGCATTTGTTCCACTGCCCGTTTTTCAGCTTTCAGCACAGCCTTGAAAGGCCAGAGACTGTAAATCAACCACTGGCATGTGCTTACACAAGGGCTGTACTCCCAGCTGGCCTCCCATCCACCTCCGCTGGCGGCTTTCTAAAGCTTGGCTTTGTCTTTTGGCAGTGGTGGTCAAAACGGCGAGCATTCACGGAAAGGGTGTACAAGATGTTTCAGAAGAAAACTGAAATGTGTCCCTTTCCTGGCATCTTACAAACTGAGATGGAATTTTTAAAATTTCCTTTCACCTTGACCTTGACACCACTACCCAGCCTCTACAAGGTATGTAGTGAGAAGAAAAACAACTCTGTAAGAATAAAAATATCTTTTATTTTGGTTTACTTTGGAAGCACGTGTCCCATGGCAGCTCCAGACACCTTCTGCAGAGTTATATTCACATGAGCTGCCCTTAGCTCACAGTCAGGAGCTAGTGGGGGACATGACAAGGAGCAAAGCACTGAAGGCTTGCTCTGCCCTCTCTAAAAAGCACAGGATGATCCCACTCACTGGCATGATGATCTAACCCATAGGTGTGATTAGCACAGAATGGAGGTAAGACTTGTAGGTAGCTTGTGAGTAGACCAACTCTACCCAGCTTCCAACCTCCTTTCCCAACCCTCTTGGAAGGCACCTCTAACCATGTGTTGGGCACTTGGCTGTACCCAGAAACACCTTGAGAAAAATATGAGCAGAGGAAGTTCCAGACCTTTTGATGGAGACCACAGCTCCAAAAACAGCCCCCACATCAGTAGAGGCTGGTGAGCCACCAAAGTTGAGAAGAAACTCCTTGCCCTGCACTCAATTTTCTGAGGCAGCACCTGAACTGTGGGAGAAGGTGAGGTCAACAGCAGCCAGCTCGAGTGGAAGGTGACCCTGCCCATGGCAGCAGGGTCAACACCAGATGATCTTTAAGGTCCCTTCCAACTCAAACCATTCTATCATTCTTTAACAGTGCAAACCTGCTAAAGCCAACTGTATTCACTTCAGTGTGCCCCTCTGCCTTCCCCTCAAAACCATAGTGCAGGAAATGAGAAAAAAAAAAAGTGCCTGTCCTGATCTTATCTGAACAGAGATGTGGCCAGGAAATCCATGACTAATAGCAGCCCTGGGAGGGTCTAGCAGCCCTGAAGACTGGACAAATGGCATTTGCAAGAAGGAGCAGCAGGGAGGCAAAAGAGCAAGAGCATCAGAGTTATGGCTCCAGCCTCCTGTAAATGCTTCTCTCAACAAGCAATTACCTTGAGAAATTTTAGAAAGAATAGGTCAAGAATACATCTCTCCAGCCTGTATGTGCACTTGCAGTCTGCAGCACCTACACTGCACCCAGCTCAGACACAACCCAACACAAGCAAAATGCACTGGCAGTGTAATTTATGAACACCACCACAGACAAAAGCCCTGCAGACTCAAAGGCCTTTGCCCATGGGCAGCTCAACTGCACTGTAACTGCAACATATCCTATCAATAAATCAAATTATTGCTTTAGAAACAAGTCCTGCCATCAACCAGAGTGTCAGAAAACACACTTAAAATGCAAATTAAAAATAGCCTTTTAATATGGCTTAAGCTAGTTAAAAGGAACCACTTGATGAAAATGAGAGGGTTTTTCTTTTCCCCATGTATTGTTTGCATGCAAAATTTCTGCCCCCTTCACATAGTCTGTCTCAGCAGTACTTCACTGAGTAGGGCTAAAACTGCACTCAACTATACGAAAAAAAAAAAAATAATTTATCACCATTCAACTTCCTTATTTTGGCAGAAAGAAAGAATGTGTTTGTTTTTTTTTTTTTTCCCGTAACTACTGTAAACCAAGAAATTTCCCAATTTTTTGGCCAGAAATCAAAAAGAGCAAGAGGCTGGGGAAATCTAAATATAAAGAGAATTTGAGAGACAGTAAAACTACAGCCTGCATATGATACCTGGGTGATAGTCACTGCATGGACTCATTCAACAGGCAAGTTACAAGCATGGGATGGGAGCTCAGAGCTGGTTATCAGTTGATGGGAGCCCATGAAGTACAGCAACAAGCACCAGCCACAGGGTACTCTTTCACCACCCAGTAGATGATTAGTAACAAGCTTCCCCTTTGAGGCTTTGCTGCTACTGAAATTAAAATCTGCATCAAATTCCTCTTTCTGCTTCTTCAGAAATCCAGTTTGGTTGGGCCGCTGGAAACGAAAGCAGAGTGTGGCCTCCACAATCACCTTTTCCTAGAAGGATGTTCCAGTCTACTCTTCTAAGCAATCCCACACAATATCCTTGGAAGAAACTAATAAAGAAAAAAGTCTTGTAGATACATCAGGAAAAAAAGAGGACCAAGATCAACAAGAAATCCTGAATTCCAAATTATGATAAATTCTTTACCTACATATTTAATGTATATATTGCAAAAAAATTAATTGTAGCCATTTAAATATCTTATAAAATAATATGAAAAGGCTGCTTTAGGCTTCTGAATACACTTTTTTATTGATACAAGAGAACAGACCTTTCTTGCTCGGTGCATAACTGGATTTTTATGCAATATTAACAAACACAATAAAAACAAAATCACCAGTACCAGTCTCCTTTAGTATCTTGTACGTTTCTTTTGACTGGCACTGCAGAGCAATGGAATATGGAAGTGCTGTGTGCTCACATTAAGTGCGTATTTCAGAGTATTCTTCACCAAAGAAGAATATAAAGAAAAAGCATTTCCCAAGAAAATGACGTATATGCAGTTTAGCTAACCATGTGTCTGTCTTTCAGCTCTCCGTGGACTTAAAATTACTGTTCAGTTTTACCTGTAATTTGATGTTTCACTACAATGCAGAAACATAACTGGCTAAGAAAGAGATACAGATGAAAGGGCTCCTTTGATGGAAAGGCTGAAATGATGGACACTTCAAACCAGTGACTTCACAAGACAGACAGGTCACAACTCAAAATTTCTCCCATGACAGAGCTACTTGTTTACCTAATAAAATATGAATGAATGTGTAGGTAATGATGAACCATTAACATGGGGGAAAATTGCTTGGCAGTCTCTGTTCTTCTCTCAGACAAGATACTTTTGTGGACAAAATTATAGAAGGCGCACATTTACTTCATCAGTACATTTTTCCTCTTTTCATGACCCCCTTTGCTCTATTCTCTGTTTTAGGCTACAACACTGCAGCCTGCAGCTCTTGATGCACCCGTGGCTTCTGCACTGTGCAGTGGTACTGTCTTCAGCAGGATGCTTACCTTACCATGGAGGCCACCTTGCACATACCTGGTGAGAAGAAATCTCCTTAACTGCTTCAACCATGCCAGGGGCGCCGTTCTGTTTTTAACAGCAGCTTTCCTATTTGCACTGGGACACGTAGGCCATAAAAGCATTGACTAGGACAGATGTTTAGGCACAAATGAAAAGGTTCCCAGTGATCTGTGTTCAGTATCATAGTGTAATTTCCACAGAGGAAATGTCACTCCTTTTACAAATGCAGGCTCACCAGCTTCAGACAGCATTTTCATGCTAGCAGAACACAGGCCAGCAAGTGACTTCTTAAGAGCAAGAAAACAGAGGCACAAACAGAAGAGTGAAGAAATGAAAGTGTCAGAGAGGGAAGATGTGGGCACTATGTTCAGGAAAAACTTTCTACAGTAAAAGCAGTTAAGCCCTGGGACATAACCCCAGGGAGAAGATCGTGAGTTTTTAAAGACAGAGGAAACATATGTCAGGAATAAGAAGGACTTTAGGGACAAGGGATGACCTCTGACCCTGTTCCAATCCTACCTCCTTTGGTCCTGTGATGCACAGTCACAACACAAAAATGTAATAAACAAAAACAGAAGGAAAGAAATAATGGAGGTCACTTTAGATGGTAGTCAGCAAACCACCTCCCAATGAATGAAGAGTTGTCAAAGATTCCTCAGGAAGTGACAAAGACTAGAAACTTTGCCTTAGTCGTAAACCTGGCAATCTCTTCTGTGGTTGCCACGCACAATTACATCAGGATTTGGCAGGGAGTTGTAAATCACTCCTCCAGCCCACATAAAGAAAATGTTGGGAGCTAAGGCACAGGGCACTCAGCAATTACAGACAGATTAGGAAAGCTGGCAGCTGCACAGCCAGCCACATTTCAGCACTGTAGCATGGCTCAGGAACACAGCAGCTCCCCTACACTTCTCTCTCCTCCAGCCACTCAACAAGGCATCCACATGGAAACACCATGCAAATCAAATGAGAGCTACACTTCATTTCACCACACACACTGAGCTGCAGCTAAAACCTGCTCAGACCCAGAAACGTGGCATCTAACACAGGGACATCTGCTGGGAACAAACAAACTGGACTGAGAGACCAGGAAGAGTCAGGGGTAACAAGACAGGACTTGGAGCAGAGCTCAAGTATTTGCACTCAGGAAGATGAACACCTTTCACATGCAGATACCTCACTGCCCAGCAGCAGTAATTTACTGGAGGAGGTAGTTTAGGAGCAGGATTGAGGACACTTGCATGGCAACATACTAAAGAGAGCTGCTCAACTGTACTTCTGTAGCTCCTACACCTGCGAGGCACTGGACAATTAGGCAGGCATCCTGCTCCTGCTAGCCCACTGGCAAGCTGGAACCATCCCTTCTCAGAGAGCTCTGCAATCAACAAAGCCTTCCTTCCAAACTGACTCACTCGTACCCTCTTCTGCTGCCCCAGATTTCCCCTTTGCCTTTCTCTCACTCGTGTCTCCTTCAATAGCTACAAATCTCATAACCATCAGCTTGTAGTGCACTACTCCTGGCTGCTCCAAATCACTCCCATGACACCTACAGAGAGTTTTAAAAACCCCAAGATACTCTAGAGAAGGAAGAAATGAAATGCAGAGACCCAAACCCCATTTTGTTAGGTTAATGCTAAAAACTAGAGGCCGGGCTCCCTCCTGGCAATGTGGGGTTACATCCAGGAGCCAATAACCTACTCCCCCTCTCCAGTGCAATGGCTCCAGGCCACGCACTGACCCTGGAGTACTGCACTGGCCTGTAGGGCTGGCAATGTGGAACCACAGCTCTGGTTTCTCTATTTCTCTTCATCATCTTCCCATCTAGACCCTCTATAGCCAAATGGGGCTTCAGAGCTTGAGGAGGAGCTGGCTTTGCAAACATTGCACCAGCTGCAATTTTTTCCCATTGGGAAATTCACAATAGGCAGAAACAGCCCAAGCCCAGGCCCTCTGCACACCTTGAAGCCAGAAACTGTCAATGATCCTCCTGTCTGATCCAGAGGTGCAGCCTAGGGCTGTGTTCAGAAGTGGGGATGGATATGGGTTTACAAACCAATTTAATCCATATTTCTAACAAGGATAAGAACTTGTCTTGGGACTAGGACATGCCAAACTTGACTGATTATCAAGGGATCTATGACGTACAATGCAGATTAACCAGGTCCAGGATCTACTGAAAAAAACAACTGTCAAGATTTCTTTTGGTAGATCTGAGAATGTATTTTTGAATTGCCATCTAGCTTTCAAGCAGATCAGAAGATTAATCCCTCCATTTGTTCACACAGACAGGTATGGAGTTTCCCTGCTCTAGAAATGTCTAAACTTCTTGTGAGGATTCATCATCTGAAGGATTCCTCTCTTCTGGGAAAACAGTGTCAATCCCCACAGTAAATGAGACGTCTGTGATCAGAAGTAGAAGGCTTTCTAGGACTATGACCTCTTAAAACAGAAGGAACATCTCACTCATTACTAAGTGACTATAAGTACAGACACATCTCCCTAAGTGCTACCATTGCCACCCCATCATTTTAATGAATCTGCAGAATACTTGCATACTCCTAGTAACACAGAGCTGTTATATTATTATAGGTTTCTTTCCCTGTCTTTAAAAAAAAAAAAAAAAAAAAACACCAAAAAAACCCAATTGCCTTACAAAACCTCCACTAAGTTTTAATGTTACAAAACATCAATAAATTATGGACATGAGGAATCTCATACCACAAGACATTTCATCTCTATAAAATTACAACATTTTCTGCTGGAGAAGAAAACAAGACATCTACGTATTCTACCACAGACTTCTCATGTTTGTACAAACCACATTTATTTTTGTCACTATGCCATTTTAAAAGTTGAAGGCAGGAATTCTAACCAAGAAAGGAGGAATGGTCACTGCCAAATACTTTGGGTTGAATTCTCCAATGCCCTGGCACCACATCCTGGCAAGAACTACTCCAAGGCAAGGTACCCACTCCTGCTGGGCTAAGTGTCAACACAAATCAAAGAGAACTGGAGCGTTTACTTGTGTTTGGTTTTCAAACCTTCAACTCCCTTGGATGGCATGAAAGCAAATTCACTCTAAAACGCCTTCATTCATGCAGCTTCTCTGAGTGCTTATGGGGAGATGTGGGCCTAAAAGCAGCCGAACTTGCACCGGGTAATTTGAGATGTTTGACTTTTAAAAAGAAAGTTGCGTACTGGAGTAATGATGCTCTGCTGGTTACTGTCAGGAGAGGTGGTTCTGCTCTGCAGCAGTGTTTGTGCCAACTTAGTGGGCACGTTTTGCCGGGAAGCTCCCTCGGTGCCGGGCAGAGAAGGGCAGGCGCAGACGAAGTGCAGAGCTAAGCACATTGCTGCTCCAGATGTGAAACGCACGCGCGAGTTCGCCAAAAAAAGCGAAAAAAAAAAAAAAAAAGGCAAAAAAGACGTTCCTGTAAGGAGTCGAGTCAAAGAAGCGCTGCTGAATAAACTAAACAAAGCACCGAGCAGCACGTCGGTGAGACGGGACCGAGCCCCGGGAGGAGCCATCCGACACAGCGTACCGGGGCGGGCAGCGCTGCTGCTTGTCTCCGGGCGGCTCCCCACCGCTGGCACGGGGCTCGGCGTGGCCACCGCCGTCTGTGACGAGCCCCCAGGGTGGGCAGCAAACCCCCTTCCCCCCCAGGTACCTTCGGGGTTCTGGCACCAAAGGGCGACCTCCGCGGAGCCACCGCCCTCGGGGAGGATGGCTCTGCGCCGGCAAACCCCCCCTGCCTGGGGAGCGCTGGGGGAGACCCCCAAAAGAGAGCCACTCACCACCTCCCCCAGCCCGCTACGCCCTTCTCACTTTTAAAAAGTTGAGAAACAAGACAAAAGCAACAAGCCCCGATGGAGGCCGGTGCGCGGCTGCCAAGTTTCAGAGTGGAGGAATTTTCTGCGGCCGAGCCCCCCGCCCCGCCCGGGACCGCCAGACGCGGCGCCCCCCGGGAAGCGGGACAGCGAGGCTGGAAGTGTTCCCCGGCTTAGCGAGCACCCCAGTCCCACAGCCCCCACCTGCGAGGCGAGAGAGGAAGGAAAGAAAGGGCGAAGCGACCCCCCGGTCGCCCTTACTCACTCCAAGCAGACACACTTTCAGCTCGCGTATCGCCATCATCTGCCCGGGGCCCGGCCGCTCCGCATCCCCGGCGCGCCGCCGCTCCGCACTGCCCCGCCGAGGCGGCCCGGCCCCGCCGGGGCCGCCCCCGCCGCCGGTCACATGCGCCCGGCTCCGCCTCGCTGCTGCCCCCCGCTCCCAGCGCCGCCAGACCCGGCCGGGAGCGGGCACGGGGCGCTCCGGGGCTGCGACCGCGCCCTGGGCTGAGCCCCGGGGCGGGCCGGTGAGCGGGGGCAGCACAGAATCGTTAGAGATGGAAGGGAGCTCTGGAGACCGTCTGGTCCAACACCCCTGCCAAGGCAGGGTCACCTGGAGCAGGTTACACAGGAACACATCCAGGTGGGGTTTGAATGTCTCCGAAGAGGGAGACTCCATGAACTCTCTGGACAGCTTATTCCACTGCTCTGCCACCCTCAGTGTGAAGTTCTTCCTCGTGTTGAGGTGTTTCAGTTTATGGCCATTGCTCCTCATCCTGTCACTGGGAACGACTAAAAGAGTCTGACACCATCCTCTTGGCACCCTCCTTTGAGATACTTATGTGTAGTAAAGAGATCCCCTTCAGTCTTTTCTGAGGCCCAGAGTCTCTCCTCATAAGAGAGATGCTCCAGACTCCTAATAATCTTTGTGTCCCTTCGCTCGACCCCCTCCTGGAGTTCCTTGTCTTTCTTGTACTGCAGGGTAAATATTTACTATTGTGGGAAAAACAGTCTGTGAGAGACGGCATCCTGCAGGGGGCTGTGCATATGCTTAGTCCTACACACCATGTGCTGGACCAGGCACGGGATGGGGACCGTTCCGGTTGTGAACCATCTGAATCCATCTCCTTTTTCTTTTCTTTTTTTTCTTTTTTCTTTTTTAAGCTTTTCCTGCTATGTGCAGAAATAATTGAAAATGGTAACTCCATTTTTTAACCAATCCTGGTAATACACACCCAATTTGGATTGAAATAGTCAACCTCAGGTTAGTGGTAGGGTTGCAGCCCACACATCACATACCAAATTTAAGTTAAACTCATCAGCTTAAGGCTAGTCTCCTGAAATCAATGAAGAAATAGTCATAACCACTCTGCTCTTGGTATACAAGGTTCTAGAATTTATGGAGAAGGATTGCACACAATAACCCCAAGAAGGCAGAACAGCATCATCCATCAGATATTTTAAATCAGAGCCTCTCTGTTCTGCTTACTGTTTTATTTTGGCTTCTTTTTTTTTTTTTCCTGCAGTAATTTATTGGGTAAAATTGCTAAAGGGAATTGAAGAAAATCTTGATTAGTCATTGTGAGATTACTGCCAGGTCATTAGATGTTTCTTGGCAATAAACTGTTGTGGCATTCATTATAACACTAATTAGTTCCACACGGAGCCATGCACTCACACCAATAAGCTGGATGGAGATGTTTGCCCACTTCCAGAGATCCCAAATCCTAGGCCAAGGAAATGCCGGGAGCAGAGCAGTTGCTATCCCCATGGAGGAAAGCACAAAGTCTTGCTAGCAAAGTATTCACAGCCTGTCAGGAGAGAGATTATCAAAAGAGAGAGATCAAAGGAGCGGCTCATCAGAGAGATGTTTTTGATTTAATTAAGCTTTTTCCTTTTTTTTTTTTAAGGAGAATTTAGCAGAAAAACAAAACACAACAGGTTTTTTAGACAACCAGTAAAGAATATTGCAAGGATTCTGGCTGCTCATTGCCTTTCCATAAGAATGCATTATACACTAAAGTATTTCAATAAGCACATGGGATACACTCCCTGATGTGGAAAAACTACAGTTCTCATTCAGGACATTCCGTTTAAAGCAGCTTCTAATCAGTTTTACAAATTTCAGATAGTAATTAATTCTACGAATTGACAGGAGATACAAATTTTCCATTCTTTTACAAAGATTGCTGTGGTTTAGGATCACCTTTACATCAATTCTTTTGGGGGTTTTCTGATGTTTTTAAAAATTTCTCTATCTTTCATGTATCCTATTAGTCATCTATACCTTTCCTTTGGTCCAGATTTTGTAATTCTTGAAGTCTGGGATTTTTACTGTATATGTGAAACATTATGCCACCTGAATTAATTTCAGCAAGACACACTAGAATTACATTATCATAAAATCATGGAATGGCTTGGGTTGGAATGGTCCTGAAAGATCATCTAGTCCCAAGCCCCAGTGCCATGGGCAGGGACACCTGTCCATTTTTCAGACAGTAATACATCTCATTGACTTCATAGCCATATATCTATCTACATATCCACTTGCTGTCTTGATCAGTACCACCAAAATATGAAACAGTACCTGAGATATTTGCCCAGGAAAGCAAGTCAGATTCCCATCTTTCATCCTACCTGGGGAAATTTCTCAAATACACACTGGTGTAGTGTGAGCTCTCACTAAAAGAAGTTACAGCCCAGACCTCAAAAGTTTCTTGTTGAATAGAACTAATGACTAATTAGCTGCCTACAAACAAGCAAACTGTTTAAAAACAGTAGCACAGAGATGACCCAGTGGAAGTTTTTCAGGCTGAAACAGCAGAAGAGAGGTTGCTAAGGGCAATTTTATTGTACAGTCAAAAAATCTAAAGAGCCAAACAAAAATTAACAACCAGAGGAAAAAGTAACATATAGTACTCAGTTAAATAAAGAGCCTATGAACAACAAAAACCAATAAAAAAGATATCCCCAAAAATTTTGAGTATCCCCAGAATTAGGGAGATAAGAAGAGAGAAAAACAACAGACGTGTTCTGGTATTAAAAAAAGCTACTGATGCTCATTCTTCCAGAACTGGCATAATCTTTGTGTTTGTCTGAATGCAAGACGCTGTGGTCAGTAAAACATTTTTGCAGAATTGGTCATGTTGCAGTATTTTCAAATGGCTGATTAAAAATAAAGGAAAACAAGTCTTTGCATCCCAGAAGTTTTCTTTCTTTCTTTTTTTTTTTTTTCCTTCCTTTTGTAGCATTTTATTCAATGAATAATTGTAAGTTTTGAAGCAATGGTGTACCTCACTTCTTTCTAATCAACTGTATTTTGGTTTTGGGAAGTACAAAGCCAAGTGGCCTTGGTTTTCAGCAGCCTTCCTCTAGAACTTTCAAGTCATGGCATGGTGTCCTCCAGTGGTCTGGAGCAACGGCAGCTGGAGCTGCTGCTGCCCTTCTCTTTGCCCCTACTCATATGTGTCTGCCCCAGTGTGGCTCATACTAGTAGAAGACTAGTCCCATGTTTAAAAGTTTTCTATGACCTCAGTCTCCTCCCCTCTAGAAGTGGTGTAATGGTATTTAGAAAGCCTGTATTGGTAGGAAACTGGATGCTTTTGAGGTTCTGGCGGTGTTTGTAAGCTCATGAAGACATCAACACTTCCTCCTCCTGCTTTCTTTCTCTCTGAGTGACGTAGGTAGAGAAAGATCCATCCAAGACCCTGATGTGTACCCAGATCCTGAAACTGCTGTTGTCTGTCCCAAACACTGATGAGTTACTTCCTTTCTCCCATGTTACTTCCCCTCTCGATTTCTTGGCATTTTTTTTCTCACACAAAAATATTATCTTCCCCTCTTCACTGCCGAATTCAATCCAGACCCTCCTACTATGGGCTGCCATCCCAGCTCTAATTCCCAAGGCAGGGAACAGGAGGCAAGTTAACTCCCTGCTGCCCAGGAAGAAATGCCTCTGCATCCCTTGGATGACACAGACTTGCGGTACAGTAATGACTGCCACCACAGAAATCTTTCTGGTGCTTGCCCAAGAAACTGCCAAAATCTCTTAAAAGGAAAGCAGCTGCTGCTGAGCAAGCTGTTCCTTGAGTGGGAGGAGCAGCTTCTAGATCCCCTGCAAAATCCAGTGGTTATGAAATGGCTAAAATTCTGGGAGATGCTATTTTTGTTTGTTTGTTTACTTGAAGTAAATATTTACTTAATCAAAGTTTGCTTACTTAAACAAAGGCTAGAAAAGGACCGTCCTGGAAAAGCATCATGAGAGTCCTGAGACATGAAAACCAGAGAAGTACAGGAATGACCTGGTGGAAATAAAAGCATCATTCTGATTTCAGCTACACAGGTCTTAAGCCACTGCAATTTTTTTTTTTTTTTTTTTAGCTTGAGAAGGATTATTCCACTTCATTGCACATGCAAAAAGTGAATTAGGTTCTTTATAACCCACTGGTTCTAGCATTAATGCCAGGAGACTATGTAGCTGGCTGCAACTTCATTTTGTTGTAGTGTTGCTTCATGTTTTAACATCTTCTGTTATGGCAGTTAGATGGTCCAGTCACTCCCTTCTGAAGAGAAAAATCTGCTCAAAAAGGTTAAAGGGGAGTAAACCTCTGCAAGATACTACTTGCAGCTTGACTGCCAAGAACTTCAAAAAGCACCATTATTGCTGTTGAGCGAAACCTGGGAATTGTTTGTGTAAATCTTACCAGCATGCTTCTTGTTGGACCTTGTAAGAGATGCGCTGTTCCTAAAGTGTTTGGGAAACATTTTGACATCTCTGGCAGTAGAGATGTGTGTTTGTCAATAGGGTCAAGTTTACTCTGCTTATTCACTGCTAATCCCCAAGGCAATCACCTATCAAAGGAGTGAAAAGTGGTGCAAGACTTCTCATTCTTTGCAAATGATGTCGCATAGCCTCAAGCTGGTGATAGTGCAACATTTCTCTACTGTTAGATGGGGAAAGAATTTTAAAAAAAGCTTTTTGCTTACATTGGAAAAACAGAAGCTGTAGTACAACTTGAGAACACTGCAAATACCATGGCAAATTAAGCACCAAGAAGGGACAAGAACTAGCTAAAGCAAAATATTGGCTCAGTTAAAGAAGAGACGTAAATTAGCTTCAGATGGATTTCATCTGGAAGCTAGGATTAGGGCTTTCTAAGTCTTTGAAAAGCTCAGTCAGAGCAATAAATGAAAAGTAAACTAATTTAAAGGTACAGCCTTATACAGGTAAAAAGAAATTTCCGAGATGTCTTGGAAAGCAGAAGTCAAGACTTGGTGATCCAACAGATTATTTGTCGATATTGCTAAGTAAATTGGCCAGTGGGCTGGGTTTGACTGGGGTAATTTTCTTCCTAATGGCTGGGATGGGGCTGTGTTTTGGATTTGTGCTGAACACAAATTAATAGGGTTGGTACTATAGACATGTTTTTGTTATTGCTGAGCAGGGCTTACACAAATCCAAGGCCTTTTCTGCTCTTCATACTGCCGTGCTGGGGAGGAGGCTGGGAGCACGTGGGAAACTGGGAGGAGACACGTCTGGGGCAGCTGACACCAACTGACCAAAGGAATGTTTATATGACATCATGCTCAGTTTATAAAGTGTGGGAATAAGGAAGAAGGGGGGGACATTTGGAGTGATTGAGGTTGTGTTCCGAATGTGTAATAGGGCCCTGCTCTCCTGGAGGAGCCTGAACACCTGCCTGCCCATGGGAATCAGTGAATTCATTCCCATTTTTGCTTTGCTTGTGTGCGCAGCTTTTGCTTTGCCTATTAAATGGTCTTTATGGGAACTTGCAAGTTTTCCAGCTTGGACCCTTCTGATTCTCTCCTCAATCCCATTGGTGGGGCAGAGAGTGAGTGGCTGCCTGTGGCTTGGTTGCTGGCTGGGGTTAAACATGCCAGTCAACACCAACTGTTGAAGTTGGACATCAGGTCATAAAGGAATCAAGTCAGAGCTCTTTCTGCTGAGATTGAAATCACCTATGTGATTTTATGGAATCAGTCCAGCAAAATCAATCCAGTTGCTGCATCCTCTAAATTCCTTATACTGTATGAATTCATACAGTCAGTTCTTGATGAAAGCTCTGTATCTTATTATCAAACTCATTTTCCACATGAACCTTATGAAAACACTAATATGAGCCCACAAGGCTGCACAAGTCCTTTGTCATGTCTCATTCCATACAAAACCATGCCTGAGCATGCAGGTGTTTGCAGTGTAAACACCAATCCAAACAAAAGGCTATTGTGATTTCCTGTACCAAGGCACAGTTCAAAACAGGGGGTCACTGACTGGGGCATATTGAAGGTTGCAATTTTGATGTTTCGTGCGTAGCTCTTGTAACATGTTCTATTTTGCAGGTCATCATTTTGGGCTGCCAGTTTTGAGAACAGTTTGTAAAGACAGTGTGATGATTGTTCTGAATAAGTCCCTGCAGATGACAAGAACTGTCTCAGTTTACTTTTGGTGATGCTGACATTGGTTTGCTCGGTTCCTTTTATGCTTCTGGCATAGGTGACACCTGTTACTTGCTGCTTGAAAAGGGAATGTGAAGATCAGCTTCACCTAACTATCAGTTGTCTGGTTGGAGTGATAACTGGAGAACTCTACTTCAAAATTCAGGCAGTCTTTGCAGCAGGTTGGTGATACCTTCTTGCCTTCCAGCTCACTGCAGGAGCAGCCCAGTGAGGTTCTCACAAATTACAACTGGATTTACTGAATAGACATGCTGTTTCCTTCTAGCAGTATATTCCACAGTACACTATTCTTGTATAGAGTGGTGCAGTATCTGGTTTACCACCATTAGCTTTGTATGAGGTGAAGGAGCCTGTGTTTACTACCAAATGAAAGGAGAGCATACACAATTCTCCTTTTAATTAAGCTTAGCCTTATAAACTATGAAAAGGGTTTTATATTAAGGCCAAAGTTTTATTGTCAAGCAAGCAGGCTTCTATTGTGCATACTGCCAAGGAGAGATAACAAGGCTCTTGTACTTCAGAAATTTGTCCTGCCAAGTGAGCATCAGGTTTGTCTAAAACGTACCCAGCGTGTGCTGCCAGCCAGAGTAGGTTTGAACTTCACAATGATCTTTCTCATTAAATCCACAGGCAGTGAATGTACATTGATGGGTTCTTCCTCTGGTTACAGTAGACCCAAACAGGGACCTTCCAAACAAGGCTTAAATGAAAATTTTCAAATGAGAATGGATCTATCCATCCTGACCTTAGAGTAGTTTAGGCAGTGAGAAGGGTGCCTGTAGCCAGCTTGTGGTGTCACTCCTACCTTTTTGTCTACATCAGTGGAACTGGGTGTTCATTATGAACACTCATGAGGCAACTGCAAAGGAGAAATTAAAATCCAATTGTAAGCCAGGTGGTGACAGAGGAGACTTATCTTATGTCTTAGTCCTTAGTCTTACATACTAAATTTGATTCCTTTGTTTAGATTTAACAGTGAGAGGGATCTTTGAACTCTTAAAAGAAAACAGGAAAACAATATGAGAAAGGAATTTCAGAGGGAGAAAAATCTGATCATTTTGATGATGAGAAAGAAATTCTCATAAATCCATAAAATCTACAGCATAAAAGATAGAGTTCCTCTTTTTTCCCCTTTTGTTTTGTTTCTGCTATGCATAACATTTTTGTGTGTTGAAATGAGTTTAAGTCTGAGTTTGGGAGTGTGACCTCCCCTCTTCCCACCACTAGTATAAACAGCCCTGAAATGCAAAAGATTTTTTATGTAAATTCCAAATTCCCTTTTTGGGTCTATGTCCTTTATGAGGACAAATTAACTCTTAAAGAAACCTGCAGTTTTGCAAAGTTTTGACCACAACAATTTATAATTATTGCTGGTAATGATGATGGCATTTTTCATTTCAGGACAACTCTTTGCTTGATATTTATTCCAATTTCCTTGTACAGCAGCAGTAGTCCTGCCTGTTTATGGACTTCAGAATCTGGCTCCAACACAGATAATCTGAGTTTGATCAAACCAAAAAACAAATAAGAAGTTAGTGTGCTATGTTTTGTAGGTTTTTTTAATATATATTAATAAAATATTTTACAAGGGGGTAAAGAATGCACTACTTGATCAATAGCTTTCATTTTCTAATGAGGAGTAATAATATAGTAATCTCTTCAAATAAGCAATTAATTGTCAGGACCTTAACTGCACCAAGAGGTGCTGATTATCCTGACATAACTAATAGCTAAGAAACTATCTTGAGGAGCAGAAACTGGAAATATGCACGATGCAGCCTGTTTTATCAGTCCAGCTATTTTACCCTCCTTCTCAATTAGTTCTTGTGGTTTCTTTAAAGATGATGGGTGCATTAGGTCCAAAAATCCTGCAGTGCACTAGGAGGCTTTAAATGTTTTTCTTAGGGCAATTAAATGTAAAAGAAAAGTTCTATACTAGGTCTGCACACTAAGGGTCTGCAGACCTACCTTCATCACACATAGATCATAGAATCATATCTCTCACTTTCACAGTTAGAAAAGTTTTAAGAATAGATGAGAATTAAAAAGTAATAGAGTAGTAAGTTGTGAAGGTATAGCTTAAAGAGAACTAGCACTAGTTCTCTTCAGCAAAGGAATCAGCAAAGTGAAGGCCTATCTGCAGAACAATGTTAAAGAGAAGCTACCATGGTCATAATCTTTCTTATGAAATCAGAAGGGTGGTAAAATGGATTAGAAAATAAATCTGATGCTCTGTCAGAGACAAAATATCATTTCACCAAAACCCAAAAAGAGTCAGAAGTCTCATTTTGGTGTTAGAACATATAAAAAAATTCTAATTCAACTCTTCAAGCCTTGGTTGAAGAGAGTTTGAGCTAATAGTGCCAAGTAATTCTTTTCAGTAAGACAGGTGGCTGGAATGGTGGTGTGGTCCCTGACACACTGATCCAGGTGTTCATGCAGTCATTAGCAAGGGAAGAACCTAGACTGTGAGCAATTTGGACTTTATGTGAGCCACTATTGTTGCCTTCTGGGCATGTGACTTGACTGTAATTTCTCTTTTTAAAAAGCTCAGATGAACTTCATCTTGGTGGGATTATACTTTTGGTTCCTACATGAAGAATAGAAGCACTTGGGCATCTGGGTGACTTAGTTCATAGCAATTTCCAATAGCCTGAAAACTAAGGAAATCAGACCACTAGAAATAAGAAAGTATCTGGGAAGCTAGGTCCCAGATGATTTGCACAGAGGATGGGGAAAAATTGAACTACTGTCTGGCTTTATCCTGCAGGAAGGGAAGGTTAACAATACTGTGGGAGTTCCAAGAATTCCATCCAGATGCAGAGATGCCTGGGCGTGTTAACCCACAACAACAGAAAGTTCATAATATCTTATTTATTCCATCACAGGAACAAGGACATGAAGATGTCTTTGAGGGGGACACCTATGGCACACCTATTTTTGGACTTGACACCCAAAAAGATAAGCTCACACCGAGTGCTGCTTGATTGGATTACCTAGTCCAAGGGAAGAAGTATGATAGGCGAGTAATCAGGCTCAATGTACGTATGCTGTGTTAGTGGCATATCAGGAGAGAAATGTGGAAGAAAAAGGAATGCAGAGATTTTTGAAGATAAGATTACCTAAATCCTACCTTAAAGCAAGACATGTAGCTTCCTCCTCTTATCTTCATGAAGGATCTGCCTGCAGATCAAAGAAACAAAATCACGCTACAGCTTCTCCTTTTCAAGATAAGCCAAATTTTCACTGCCTCTCCTCTAACTTGCACTGGCATGCTGTACACTGTTTGCTTTTGTGTTTGCTTATCAAAAGATATCATGAGATAATTAATGCATATAAGCTAGAGCTTTCCAGGAGAAATAATTTTTCCTTTATTCTCAAGCTCTTAAAATCCTGAAGTTTTGTTCCATGACCGTTCTGAGAATTTTACAGATTAACTTTTCATGGGTAGCTGAAGGGCACCACACCAAGCACAACCTTCTATTTAATCTATTTCTCACTGAGGCAAATTATAGACTAAAATTTTCCCTGTGTATTTAATCTAATATAAATCTTAAAATACAGTTGAGGAAAAGGAAGTAATACACGATTTGAAGCTAATCCATTAACCCATAGGTTAATAGCATTCATACCCTTAAAAAAAATCACAGTTGATAGGAAATTCTGAGAACTAAATAACATCTTTGGAATATTAGTTCTCTATACACAGGTTTTGTGAAACAGCAGACTACTTTTCAAAGGAAAAGATGGAAAGCCCTCTGAAAACATTGTATCTGCGCTGATTCCTGTACCGAATCCTTTCCAGCGCTAGGGGCAGACCTAGAGTCCTTTTAGCTCCTGTTAGCAGGAGAGTTCACCTTGTCCCCTTCTGTCTGTCTTGTACGAACGGGCGTCTTGCAAGCTCCATAAAACTCTTACTCTTGATACAAGGCATCCACAGCCTTCCTTTCGCTAGTTTCACTTTTATTTCAGTAAGCTGTCCTACCTCACAAATGCATGAATTTTGCCAAGGGAGCAGTTAGGACTAGGCAGGGCCAGACTAGCAAGGTGGTTTTGCCCTCAGAGTGCATCTGAGTGGACAAATAAGGGAAAATGGCAGAATACTATGTTCCTCCTGTTTAGCAAGCAGTATATGATAAAAAAGGATGTATTTCTTGATCAGGAGTCAAAGAAGACTCAAACATAATGTATTTAAACAGGTGTTTCATAAATGTAACAGCTTGATTTTTAATAATGGAATTCAGGACAGGATTATCCCTCCTGCCAGTAAGAAGCCCTGTAAATAGGGCTCAGTTTCTCAGTGTTAGAGCTCCTTGTTCTCAGTACTAGTGGCTTCTTAGTCTCAGAAACAAAATCAGCACTGTGGTTTTCAAAATACTGCCTGGAGGGAGATGCAAACAGGAAGAGTGCAGAGAGGGTGAGGTACATGCATGCAAATGTACAATCACAGCATACCCAGCTCAGTATGCTTATGGATGCCCAATTAACAGCAAAATTGCACTTAAATAAAAATGTTGCAGCCACTCCATAAGGGAACAGATGGAATTTTCTTCTGTGTTGCAACTGCAGACAGTGTTCCTTTAAATCAATGTTATTTTTATTAATTTTAATACTTTTCCTGTCTTTTACTTCCAACAAGTCTGACTGTAGTCTCATTGCCAATGGAATATCTGAGGGTGAGTGCTGCAGCTTTTTTAGTTTTTACTTTAATATTTTCAAAGGGGGGTTCACTGGAATAAATGACAGTTGGAAATATACTGAGTTTCTCATGGGCTAAATCCATCTTCATTCAGAAAGAAGATTTCCTGTATGCTGTGCTTGACAAACATATTACACTAAATCAGTACTTTGATCCCACCCAAATTCCAATACCACTGTGCATACTTTGTCTGTCTTACTTTATGAATCACTCAATAAAACACACCCAGTTCAAGATATTATTGGCAATGCTACAGTGTATGTACATTAAATCTCATTTTAAACAGAAACCTTGGAACCTGGAATGTTGCCAGTGCTTGAATCCAAGAAAAATTTGAAATGCATAATGTAAAGCTTCTTAATATACCTGACACCCTTCAATTGTTCCCACAGTTAACAAAATATTACAGCTTACATTTGTACCTCAACCAGGCACCCAGGAAGTCAAGCTCTATATGATGGTAAAAGAAAAGGAAATAATCATTTTTATATCAAGTGAGCAAAGCTGATTTGGAAATTATTGAGAGAATAAGCCTAGTCAGAAGCTCCTTTAGGGCTGTAATTGCTCTTTCACATCTTAGCTAATTTAATTAAGCAGAGAAACTATTTGTGGACTAAATAGCTCTTTAAACTTTCTATTACAAAGCATCTGGCCCTGTATGTAGTCAGATTTCTTAACTCATACTTTATCACTGTCTTCTTCAGAAATTATACATGAGGTTTTGTGTGTATTTGTATCACCTATAGTTCCGTGTACATTTATTTCAGATAAAAAACTTAATTCTTTGGCTTCCCTCCCAGCTCAATAGTTGAAAATTTCAGTGTAGGAACCAGTACATGTCAAGAATCATCATTCATTTCTTCTCTTTATTTTGGGTAGCTTTTTGGTGGTTGTTTCCTCTGTTATATAATCCTTTCCTCATAGTCTGTAATCCTTTTCTAACACTGTAAATGAGATAAGCATTTTGTCTTTTCGGATATTGTCAGCCTTCACTTTGAGAGGAACAACAGTTTCAGTTTTAATTATTTCTTCAGTGAAAGCACCTCTGCTATATTTTGCATTTATTTGACTAGTCTCCAAGTGTTGTGCCACAGTCTGTCCATACCTCTATCTGGGCTCAGTGCTACAAGAAGTGTAATTACACAGTTGCTGATTGAGTTGGAGCAGAAGCAGAATGAGTTCACATCTGCCCTCAAAAGACTGAACAAGCACGCACATCTGAAGGCTGCCTCCTCCAGAGGTCTAAAATACACGTGTGTGTAACTGACCCTGAAATTCAGTGTTCTTCCTGCAGGAGCCAGGGTTATCTAAACAAAGGGTTCTTGGGAAGTAACCTCTTGACTTCTCCACCCCTCACATTTTTAAGGATTGACAAGTCCTAGCACTTGCACAGACCAGGATAACAAGCCGTGTCCCATAACAATCATTCTTCTGACATGCTTCCCACTGGCACCTACCACCCTTCAGATCAGCAAAAAAAGAGCTTGGCTGCCTGCATAGGCATGTATCCAGTCCTCCCTGACTAAATGGATTATACCGTTGTTGGCTGAATAGGGTGCCAAGAAGACTCCCAGCCAGCTTGTATTCATGTGGGTTATGAAAGAGTCCTACTCCTAAGTCCAACCTAAGTCCAGTTAAAACATGACAAAGGGCTGCAGACAAGGTGCCAGACTCCACTTCTGCCAGGATTTAGGTCTTGTTTCTGTTTTATTTTGGAAAAATGCAATGTGAGTATAAGAAAATAAGCAAGAAGGTTCAAAAACTGTCAACAAGAATAGATTTAAATGCGCTCTACACAGCAGCTTGCTGAGAGGAGTTTGGAATGGAGGAGAGTGGGGAGAGCTGGTGCTGAAGTAAGAAGAGAAAGGATCTTAGGAAGAGACCAATTGGAGGGATGTGAAACACATGGAAAAGGAGGTTTGGAAGTAGTGATAATTCAATCCCATTTGTCCCTTTGAGATATGTTCTGGGATTTTGGTAACTCATCTCTGGTTCAGAAGAATGCGAGCCATCAGCTCTCATGTGTACGTGTGCCAATATCTAAGCAGATCTAAAGAGATGCAAATTTAAACTCAGTAGACCAGGAAGCAAAGGAGTGAATAAATGCAAATATATTAATCTGAATATCAGGTTAGGAATTTCTAGGCAGGGACTAGTTGGGTGGGGAGGGGAGACTGCGTGGGCTGAGGAAAGGCTGGAGAGCCTGGCTGGCCCAAGGGCTAGTCTAACAGGAGGGTCTGGCCTGGCATACAACTGAGAGCTGTCACAGTAGGAACCATGCATTAAATTGCTAGTGTCATGTATGTAATGGCATCAGATAGCAAAAAATAGCACAGAAACATTGTTTTTTGTGTATTTTATTTCATGCAGTAATTGTCATCTCAGGCCTCAAGCAGTATCAAGCACATCACTTTGCTTCTTTTGTTTTCTGTTTCTTTACCTGTAAGATGACAATAATTTATTTTCTTTCAAAATGATTTGCACATCTAAGATGAAAGGTTGGGGGATAAATGTATCTGCTACAATGGTATCCCAGCTGCACGTATAGGTGGTTGCTGGAATTTCTTGAAATAGCCAAAATTCACCCTTTTTTCCTCCTATCAAAGAAAACAAAACCAAAATAACAAAACAAACACAAACAAACAAATGATTCCCTTCCTCCTCCCCCTCCCCCCCCAAAAAAAAATTAACAAATTTCCCCTCCAGGCAATTCAGTGAGAAGATTCAGTTTCTTGTTGCTCAGTCTTGTCCCCTTCTGATATGACAGTGAGATAGACACCTCTGAGAACCAGGAAATCCAGAGCTAAGGTACTGCAGTACAACCTGAACTCTGCATTGTTTGATCAGTGATTCAGTCTTCCTTTAACACACATATGCATGACACCATGACTCCTGAAGCAGAACATCTCAGAGCTGCAGCACTTTAAGCGCTCTTAAAGGAAAATTTTAAGTGCTCTTTAAGGAAAACCTGTGTCCAGCTGAGTGCTACTAAATGAAAAATCCTGCACATATGCTGCAGTCAAACTCTGAGACCCATCTCCTTGGAACAGCCCCTGATACAGTAATTCGTTGTGCTCTTTCACCATCAGGTTCAGCACCTGAAGGGTCAGATACAGAAGACTTTCACTTCACTGCTATTGAGATGACAGACCACTCTTTATTTGGTCTTTGGTCAAAAGAGTTGTGGATATCACCACTGGTCATGGTCTGAATTGAAAAATGAGGCATCAGGACTTGTCTCCTGACTTGCATGCCTCTCTTCCTTTTGCCCACACAGCTGCCATCTCCATGTCACCAGTGCAAGAGATTTGCTTGCAAATTAATGCCAAGAGCCCCTGCAAGCTCCAGATGCAGTCTTAATTCCATACTGGGATGTACCTCAGGTGGGTATTTCCTAGTTTTAAGAGGTTTGAGCATCACTTGAACTTGCTACAGAATTTGCTGCTGACCTGGAATGACATTAGGAACCCAAAAGGCAAACTTTATATTAACCAGGCTTTTTCTCAGCAAATTTAGGTGTTAATTTATTCATGGTTAGCATATTGTGTGTTTAAAATCCTTTTGCAAGGCCTTCTCTGAGAGCAGTGGTAGCAGAACTTTATTGCTAAAGTCACCAGGTTTGCCAGTAGTCACCAGTTTCTTGCCCAGGAAAGAGCAAAAAAAAAAAAAAAAAAAAAAAAAGAAGAGTGATGCACAGTTAAAAACTTTTGCAACCATAAGGAATACAGATATATAAAAAAACCCAAACCAAACCAAACTCCACCCTCTCCAGTATTTTTATTGGACAAGGAAAAAAAGAACAGGAGTAAAGAAGGGAAAAAAGGGAAAAAGAGATGGAAAAGGGAAAGGAAAAGGAGAAGAAAGGAAACATTTTATGATTAACACCTCTTTTTAGCAGAAATGCTTTACTATATTTTCAAATACATAATGATTGTAAATCCCAGACTTCAGCCACTGGGTTTTCACATGCATCCATACGTATTAAAGCTATGTGTGTGCTTTTGTATGTATATGTATCTTAATCTGTATATTTCCTTATGGGCCAAATTTGGTTAAACACTCTGTAAAGAACAAAATGACAGTCCAGAAAGCAAAGAGGGAATGGTCGAACCATCAAGGACAACACATGCAGGCAGATGGGATCCTGGGGGTGGCCAAGAAGACAATGAGTCAGGATTACTCAAGAGGATAAGCAGCTGCCTTGGTGCACCAGCAGTCTAACCCTGATCCATTTCTTGATAGGCTTCACAGGAAAAGAGTGTTTCACAGAGGAATCCAAAGGAGGCTAGAGATGGCTGCAGATATTTATGGGAAGATCTTCCCACACATGAAGGTAGCCTGGGAGAAATTCAAAGCAAGTTAATATATGGACATTGAAAGCTGGCACTATCTGATCAGACCTGCTTCTTCAAGCAAATGAGCAAAAATAGATAATAATACCTTAGATAATAAATAAAATAACATGGGTGAGTTTCATGTGCAGCAGTGTTTTTGAGCCTGAGGTCCTTAGACCCGGAACAGTTTTAAATTAAAAGATGTCACCAATCAAACTACAGAATAACTTGTTGCAAGTATATCTAGGTGGATGTTTGGTATCTTGTGTTTAACATGCAAGTTTGAAAGAATTTATGTAGTACTTTATGTAAATACTACACTTTTGCTTTATGGAAATGTCTTGCTGATTGCTATGGACTTTTTTGAGATACATCCTGGAGA
Organism: Vidua chalybeata; assembly: GCF_026979565.1. NCBI lineage: Eukaryota > Metazoa > Chordata > Aves > Passeriformes > Viduidae > Vidua > Vidua chalybeata. The sequence continues at coordinate 101,831,789 of NC_071530.1, forward strand.
TAACAATGCAGGTGTCTTTTATCATGTGCAAAGGATCTTGTCAAGCAGTCTTCCATTTGTATCCTTCCATCCCTAGCTTGAAGCAGTGATGTAGTGTTTGTAGTGTGGTTTTTCCTTGAGATAGAGTGTGAGAATGTGAGTTTATCTTTCTTCAGTTCTTTACTTCCCAGTGCCTGTAAGTGTACTTAAGCTGACTATGAGAACTCCAGCACAAAGTCTGCTAGAACATTTTGGTAGGTATTCTATTACTTGCCCCTTAACAGGTCTCATCTAAGAAAACAAGGCTGTCATGAAAATTTGCTTCCATAATTAGGTGTGCTGGTTTGGAACAGCCACTCATCTGCAAGAGTCAGCAGCTGTCCTACACTTACAACGTTCTCCGTCTGCCTCATCCGTGACCAGTGGCAGGGAATCTTACCATCAACTTGAACTTTGGATCAGGCCCTGCAGAAGTACCTCTGGATTTACTGAGGCCAACAAGTTTAGAAGCACCTGGTTACTTATCCATTAAATGAGATTTTTCATTGCATGTTGGCGCTAAGCCTTTTTTTGTTTGTTTGTTTGTTTTAAATTATTTTCCCCCTACCATGAGTGTTTTCACTGTATGAGCCAAAGGTTTTGCCAGAGTTCCTGCTCACAGAGTTAGAGACCTATCCTGATGGCTCCTAGTGATGATGCTGGACCCAACTGTGCCTGAGGAGCAAAGTCTGATGTTCTAGAGGTAACACGAAGCACAAAACCCCCAGGATTCCTGGACAATTATAATTTGTAGCACACTGATCCTTGTTATCTGCGCTATTTAAATACCACATGATCCTGCCTACAGAGAAAGAACCAACGACCACTGAAGATCATAAGCACATAGGAAGATCCAAAATTAATTTATATGATTTTATGTTCAGTATGACTACTTGCAATTGTCATTGCTTTATTCAATAAATTATACATCCTCTCTTTAAACAAATACACACATAGAATTTTTTTTTAATTCCTAAATACTCTAGAGGCAATTATATATGAAGCAATAATTAATTGATGATAATTAACACTATTAATACATTTTAAGAGCAGTAATCCTGGTCATTGTAAACCCAGTTCTCACAGATGTATCTCATTAAGTTCTTATGATGATAACCCTAATAATGCTTAAGGTAGCTTTGATGCTCTCAGATCACAGTAATTTATGGCTTGTGAGCATTCATGCCTTTTCCTAAATGGTTGGAAAAAGGAGTCAGACCCGTTGATTCATTCAGCAAAATGAAGTGCATCAACTTTTAGTTGTGAGATTCTTAGATTCACTTCTACTGAATTCAGTGGGAGCAAAACTGATTGTAGTGAACGATGCAGAGGAGATGCGAGAAAACTTCCTGGAAATAACTTGCAGTAATAAAGATAATAAAATGATGTCTTGAAGTACACCTAACTTTTCTGTTGTAAGTCTGCTGCTATCACATGCAGCATTGCCGGAGATTTGTGATGTCAAGTATTTCCCCTGAATCTCTTCTTAAATTACACTGGCAGAGAATAGCATGGTTCATATAACTTAGTCATGGTGAATTTACTTGATTTACTCAGTATTTTGAGGTTATATATGTGAACAAAAGAAAATGTTAGATAATCAGTATCCAGTAGGCTCTAGTGGCTCATCCAAAGATTGAACAGGTGTCAAAGAGGACAGAGTTTGTTCTACATGATTGTAAGGAAAGAGATGTATGGATTTTAAAAGAAGATTACACATTTTCATTCACCATGGCAAAGAGAATGAATGACTATGGAATTTAATCCTTGTACAATTCACCAAATAAAACCAAAAATTGTTAAAAAGCAGCTTACAAGACATACTATCAAACACACAGTTAAAAACAGTGCTAATGAAATTGCATCTTTTTTTGCAAGCAAAAAATAATTTATTTTGCTTTTCTTTATTTTTGCTTTTTGTGTATTAACAACTTCATCAATTATTATGGAGGTTTAAAACAAGACTGTGGAAGACTCAGGTAATATGCCCAGGTAGCACTAGTACCAGTAATGGTCCTTTCCTCTACCAAATGCCCTGGTTATCAATGGAATAGAGCATTTGTTTCATCCAACACTTTTAATATTCCAATTTACAGTGGGAAAAAATCTATTAAAACCGTTGAAATTAGACCCATCAGCAGTGACCAAAAGGTACAGCCAAAAAAAAGCAGAAAACCATGTGCACCTTTGTGTCTATGTACAACTAAACTGCCTGTTTTTAAAGCAGAAGTTGGAAGGCACAGCACTGCACTGGGGCAATATCCTGTGTGTTTAAGCCTGTGTGTTTAAGCTGCAGAAAATTGGCAATTCACATGAGAAGGATGCTCGTGGGCTACACAGTGGTGGTGGCACAGCTGCCTGTCACAGAACCATTAGGGTTGGAAAGGACCTCTGGAGATCATCTGGTCCAAACCCCCTGCCAAGGCAAGGTCTCCTAGAGCAGGTGAAGCAGGAACACATCCAGATGGGGTTTGAATGTCTCCAGAGAGGGAGAGTCCATGACCTGACCTCCCTGGACAGCTTGTTCCACTGTTCTGCCACCCTCAGTGTGAAGTTCTTCCTCATGTAGAGGTGAAAGTTCCTGTGTTTCAGTTTATGGCCATTGCTCCTCAACCTGTCACTGGGATCCACCGGAAAGAGTCTGGAACCATCTTCTTACCATCTGCTTTTAAGATATTTATATGCATTAATGAGAACCCCTTCTTTGGACTAAACATTGCCCAGCTCCTGCAGCCTCTCCTATGAGAGAGGCTGCAGACTCCTAATAATCTTTGTAGCCCTCCACTGAACCCTCTCTAGGAGCTCCTTGTCTTTCTAGTACTGAGGAGCCCAGAACTGGACAGAGCACTGCAGATGTGGCCTCACCAGTGCCAAGCAGAGGAGGAGGATCACCTCTCTGGACCTGCTGGCCACACTCTGCTCTCTGCTAGGTCACGGAACCTTTCTCCCCAGGTAACCCCACGACGCCAGCGGCAAGGACTTCTGCGGCCCCGCTACCGCGTCTGGAAGCGACCCCACGGTGACCACGGCGAGCAGCACCTTCGGGGCCCTTCCTCCAAGTGACCCCACAAACTTCCCGGTAGGGGAAGCTCCGTGGCCTCGCCTCAGGCCGTCGGCAGGCGGCAGGAGGAGCCCGAGCCCAAGCCCCGAACTGGCGGAGGAGCGTGGAAGGCAGGTGAACGTGGGCCGGGGCGTGTGGCCGAGCCCGGGCGCTCTCCAGCCCCAGGGCCAGCGCGGGCGGCTCCGGCCGTGAGTCAGAGCGCGGAGAGGGGAGGTACGGCCGCCTGAGCGAGCGAGAGCGGCTCCGCCGGGCGGAGGCGGGGGCAGCGTGTCCGGCCCAGACCCCTCCTCCCGCCTTCCTCCGCCCGCTCCCTCCTCCCTCCCTCCCTGCGCGGCTCTCCCGGGGACGCGGAGAGGCGCCGCCGGGCCCGGGGCCTGGACCGCACGGGTGCCCGCCCTCTCCCACCGCCGCTCCCACCGCCCGGCCGCGGGCTGGATGTAGCCGGGCGCCCCGCGGGGGCTGCAGCAGCAAGATGGCGGGTAGGCATCGCCCCCCCTCCCCCTTCCCGCACACGCCGCCTCCCCGGCGAGACGCCAGCCCTCCCTCCTCTATCCCCCCCTCCTTCTCCTCTCCCCCGCCCCGGCTTCGGGAGCGCTGCCCGCCGCTGTCCGGGCTCGGAACGCAGGGGCTGCGGGGCGGGTCGCGTCGCGTCGGGGGGTGCAGCCGCGGGCGGAGCAGGGTCACGCGTGGCACCGAGGGTCGGCGGGCGCATTGGCACATGGTGCGTGTGTGTGTGTGTCTCCCCCACCGCAGATCTGTCGCTGCTCCAGGAGGACCTGCAGGAGGAGATCGACGGATGTGAGTGGGGACGGGGGGGAGCGGCGGGGCGGCTTTCGGGCGAGGAAGTGGCTTCCGCGGGGGAGCGCCCAGGGTGCATTGTGGGAGGCGGCGGGGAGGAGGAGGAGGAGGAGGAGGAAGAAGAAGCCATGGCCATGCTCCGCGCTTCGCGGTGTCCATGACCCGGTCCCGGTCGCGCGTGGGGCTGCGCCGGGCGGTCCCGCGGGGTGCGTTGGGCGGCGGGCGGGGCGGGGGCGCCGTTAGCGGCCGCCCCGGAGGGAGCGAGGGAGGGGGGAAGGAGGGATGGAAGCAGAGGAGGCTTTGCCTGCGGGGCGGCGTCCCCTCATGGCCCGGGCACGGCAGGGCGCCGGCGGGGAGGAGCAGGAGGAGGCTAAGGCTGCTGCATCTGCAGCAGCATGTGGGTTGCTCGTTCCTTTTATATCTCTGTTTTGTATATCTTTTTTTTTGTGTCCCCCATCCTTCCTTCCTTCCTTCCCTCCACCCCTCCCCCTCAGGCTCTCTCTTGCTTGTGAAGGGTCTGGAGCACATGTCCTGTGAGGAGCTGGGGGTGTTTAGCCTGGAGAAAAGAGGCTCAAGGAGGGACCTTACTGCTCTTTACATCTACCTGAGCGGAGGTTGTGGCCGGGTGGGGGTCGGTCTGTTCTCCCGGGCAACCAGCGATAGGAGAGAGGACATGGCCAGGGGAGGTTCAGGTTGGACACCAGGAGGGATTTGTTTTCAGAAAGGGTGCTTAGATTTTGGAATTGACCGGCCAGGAGGTGGTGGAATCACTGTCCCCGGAGGTGTTTAAGGAAAGTGGAAGTGGCACTCAGTGGCATGGTCTAGCTGACAAGCTGGCATTTGGTCACAGGTTAGAGATGAAGGACTCTGAAGTCTTTTCACACCTAACTGATCTGTGAGTCCTGACCCTGCTGGAGAGATCTGTGGAGAAGAGTTAATGTCAGGGTGCAAAGTCGTAGAATTGTGGCTGGGATGGTGAAAAATTACTAACTCGGGGCTGAGAAGCCTTAGCATGGCAGGCTGAGATGTTACTCAGATGAGGTGTCTGTTGGTCGTGTCGGTACTGAGGGAGCTTCTTGGAAGCAGAGGGGGATGAATTTTGGGTGCAAAGTGAAAATGGAGGTAGAGGCAGGTGCCTGCTGTGGGGGTGCAGACCCCCTGGTTGCTGCCTGAAGGTGTTTTTTTGGCTGTGCAGTCTGCAGGGCATCCTCTCACCGGGGCTGGAGTGCAGGAAAAAACCTTGTGTTTTGTGGCTTACATTTTTAGAGGAGAGCTATTTAAACTTTTCAGGATTTAACTGATACATCTTCTTTTTCACATTTGTCAGCTGACATTTAGAAGGCTCCTATTGTGCTTTGCCTTGCACAAAGAGGGAGCCTTTCCCTCAGGCTTTTTTTTTTTTTTTTTTTTTTAGTTCAGCATGATAAGTCACTGTTTGAAAACTCTCTGTGATTATAGAGGACTTTTTTCAGAAGGGACACACTTAACAAAAAAATGAAGTGCATTTTTAAGTTTCCACTTAGATTATGGTTTTAGTTGACTGTAAGACAGGAATTGAAATTACCTGTAGTCCTTGGAGGGGTGACAGAAGCTGTGGATTCCTGGTGCTGATCTTACTGTTATGGTCTTCAAAAATGAAAAGAAATAAATGCTGGAGATATGACTCAGTCTAGATGAGAGCATCCTGAAGGCAGAAACCATAGAAATACAAAGATTTGAAACCTCATTAAAAATTACTGAGGTTTTGATGGAAGTAGATAAAAGCAAATGTCTCAATACTTATGCATGGTATTTTTGGAGGAAAAAAACCAGGACTCTCTATGAATCAATATGTGGTGTTTGGATGTAGTTCAGTCACACAGTGACTTTTGTGGTTCTAAATTGTACATGATTTTCTTGGGTGGTGTCTGTGTGCCAAAGAAAAATAATACAGATCAAGGAGGCTGTACATATCTAGTCAAAAGTACTGTTTCTTGTGCAGCATTATTTGAAATAGCTGTGTTTTATACCCATATACAACATGTTTTACACAATTATGGAAGTGTTTCCAATTGATTGGTTGAACGTATGAAACAGACAATTAAAAAAATAAGACACAAAGTTGCAACTCCTGCCTGAACCCCACCCTACACTATTCCTCTGTTGTAAATATTTCAAATGTTTGCAGCTCTTTCAAGTAGCAGAGTTAGACACTGGTTTAGAGGTGTATTACTGAAGTAGTAGAATGCAATAGTGATAAAACTGGAAGTGCTGGCAGCTTTTATGTCTGTGTGATTCTGACAGCTGCATTCTTGCTAAAAGTGTGCTAAGCTATATTCAAAGACAAATAAGAGAGAAATTCTTATAGGCATACCTGTAGTCCTGGTGGTATAATTTAGGAGGAGGAATTAGATAAATGTAAAATAGTATGATTGGTTGAGTGGCTATTTTGAAAAGTGAACTATATTTTCAGTACATTTTTGGGCTTTAAAATCTGATATCAAGCAATAGCAAGACATCTGTGAGGGTTTACTGGAGAAATTAGGAGTGTTTAAGACTGGATGCATGTGTCAAGGTCTGGTTTGGACATCTGAACCTGAGTCTCTGATTGTGCATATGGCTCAGGACATTTCACTAGATAGGTATTCATCTGTAGCTCATCAGTGAGCCTAGGTTTGAGTCTGAATCATGAAAATTTTTTGTTGTTGTTGTATTGTTTTGGTTTTTTTCCCTTTGGTAATGAGAATTTCCAGTGTGATTCAGTGTTTCCTCCAAAAGAAGGAATCATTAAGGTGACTTAAGAGCTACCTTTTGTTGTTTATGTTCTAAAGCAATAGGAGAAAGTCCTGGAGCTAAGCAAATAACCAAGCACAGTTCCTGCTAAAAGTAATGAACCAAGCATCTGTGCATCTTTTAGATAGGCAGAGTGAAGAACAGCTGTTTTATGATCTTTGTCTTTTAAGGTTTCTGGAGTCAAGTCTTTCACTGGAAAGTTGGAGTTTAATCAGCAACTTGTACAACTGTAGAATTTGTTCTTCTCCTCATTCATTATGCTAACTTGTTGGAAGCTAATTAACCTGAAATATAGAATAGTAAAATATTATCTCTTTGGAGTACTGTTTTAATAGCTGCTTGTGAAACAAAGTTTACCTTTTCTCTGAAGAAAACTTGATAAATATTTAGGTTAATGAAACATTCTTAGATTTCAGCAGAGAGCAGTAAATCTGCTGTTGGAGTAACGGAGACCTTCAGAATATATGTGGAAGGAATCTGTTAAAAAAACCCAACCTTCCTTTTGTTGATTTGTTTAAGAGGTCAGAGTAAACAAGAGCTTTTATAAGAAAGGCTTTCAGAGAGTGGTTGATAAACCAGCTGGATTGACTTTTAAATAATTAATTTCAGCTTTGGTTTGCATTTCTATTTTGAAAGCTTCATATTATTTTTCTGCTCTTGGTTGCTTGGTAACCACTGGAAAGCTCTGATTTTTTTTTTCTTTTTTTTTCTTCTTGAGGTGAATGCCTACTTTACACCTGGTACATTAAACAGATGATTGCCTTAAGTAGTTACATAGCTTGCAAACGAAATGGCATTTCAGTATTTTTATTTTAGCTGATATTTCACTTCTGTAGATATAGCTCCTGATGTCAAAGGCTGTGATAATAATTGAAGAAATTCTGGTTCTTCCAAAATTCTTTAGGCAGTGGCTTTTGCTTGTTTGAAGTAAAAGGAAAAATAACCAAAACCAAGACAGTGAGTGTACCCTGGCTGAACAAAGGCTAGAAAAGAAAAAATAATTCCTAGATATGAGTTCTTACCATGAAAGACAACTTAATTGACTCTAACCCCCGCAAATAAGGAACATACAATTGCATTTCATTTATGTGAAGATAAAGCTAAGAAGAATACTTGTGTGATATTATCCATTAAAGGAAAAAAAGAATAAAGGCACCTTACTCTAAAGACACCTCACCTCACTCTAAAGACAACAGAGTGAAAATTAAAAAATTCAAAGTGGAAGCCTGAAGAAGAATCTCCATCCCACTACTTGGATTGTTGATTTCCTTGCTCTTCTGTTTGAAATCTTGCACAGTATACGAAAACTCAGGGAAAATCTGGCTTTTATTCAAATCTTTTGTTTTGTGCCTACAAAATCAAAACAGAATAGTATAACTGTCTAAGATAAGTACAGAACAGAAAAGAAAATAGGCAGCAAAAATGGATGAAAAGCAAACGTGGGCTTGTGGAAAATGAAGTGTTCTTTATGACTCTTGCCAGACAGTTTGTGTTTCCCCCTCCCCTGGCTGTTTCTGAAGGCTGAGCTGATCAGTCCAGATAGATGAAATGAAACGTACCATGATGCTGATGTCTTTCAGTCTGACCATTGATGTGTGCAGGATGTGTGCTCTAAAAAATAGAGCCATCTGCAATTAGAATTCAGATTTGAGAAGGGGATAGCTTTATTCAACTCATTATTTTAATTGTGATTTAAATCAGGAGAGAAAAGAAATCTTGATCTGATAACTGGTTTTAATATTGTTTTACATTTGTTTTTGGAAAAAGTCTTTGTCAGTGATAGCTGACAGCTGCATTTGCATGCAATGTCAGGACTTCTGGTAGTTGCCAGATACGTGTATGCTTTGGTGGTTATGTAACTTACTCAGATTTTGAAACTTTACCTTTTGTTGTGCTGACAATGGTGAATTTCCTTTTCCTGTATGCTTAGTTCCCAGATGTTTTAAATAAAAATGCAGAAAATTGAGTTTTAATATCTACACATTGTTTAGACAGGTCTAGTTTAGAACTCTTAAATGGGTTTTTACATATATATATACATACTCCTATGTGCAATAAGGTAGTTTTTGCAATTGGCAAATCTAATGTTACTGTTTGGATTTTACTAGTGGATAAAACAGTTCTAAAAACTAAAAACAGAGTAGTGATGATGCAACATGGCTCTATTTTTATTATTGTGTTCTTTTCCATTGATTAAAAAGGGAGGACAGATCTTCCTAGCCTCTCCTCCCAGCAGGCTTCTCAGTGACTGAAACACTTTTTTAGCTGAGCTGAAGAAAATTCTCTTTGTGCATCTGCAAAAGCTGATGTCAAAAGCTGTTTTATCATTGATGCTATGTTCTTTTTCCAGGTGATGAGCAAATCATCTGGCATTAGCAGTGAGCTTGTGTTGGTTGAATACTTTTAATTAAATTATTCACTTAGACTTTGAGTAGGACACAAGTCTCTTTCCAAATGGAAGCTAATTTAAAAATTTTTAAAGCCTTTTTTAATTATAATCTAAGTTTTAAAATGTTGGGTTTTTTCTTTGTTGTTGTTGTTTTGTTTTTATAAAATCAGTCTGTATTTCCCTGTGGTGTCAAATCACAGTCACAGCTTGATGCTGTGTTGTAGTTTTTATTCTCTGGCACTGAATTATGCTGGCATAACATGCATTCAGTAGATTAAAATTCACCTTCCCTTTCCCACAGCTGTACATAGTAATATCAGAAGCTTTTGCACTGTGGTTCCTTTGTTCCTTCACCACAGAATAAGAATTAGCAGATTTTGTTACACTGGTAGTTGTTTTGTATAGGCTGCACATTGTGTCACTCTTAGACTTAATTCCAGCTCTGAGTATAGCTAAATTTCCAACATGATGTTCAAATACCCTGTTCCAGTACTGAACTTTTGGTCCCATCAGAGTCTGAGCTCTGGTGAAAGAGTTCTGAGATAGTTTGAATTACTGGGTTGGCATTTAAGCACTGCAAAAAAGTAATAACAGAAATTAATGGCAGACTTTCTGTAGTGATTGGAATCAGTTTTCTGGTGTGACTGAGATTCTGCTCCTTTGGGAATCCAATAACCATTCCTTAATGCTAATGAAGCACACTTGTTAAGTCTGTTTTCCCTGGAGATCAGGATTTAATTCTCCCAGCACTTCAGTTCATTTCTTTGTCTTTTAATGTGGTGATTTACCCTCAAAGAAACTGGGGAGACTCTGGTGGATGGCTGTGTCCCCATGGAATTCTGGTGTTAGTGGTCTCAGGTGGGGAATGGTTAGTCTCTCTTTCTCCAGCAACCTCTTAGGATCCTAGAGAAAAGAAGATGATGTGAGGAAAGGATTGTGCTTGATTTGATGTAGGCTAATGAACCTTTCTCGTGCAGCTGCACATTTTTTCTCCATTACACCTAGTAGAGGATTGAAGAAGTAATTTTCTCGGCTTTCAGCTTTCTGAGGCCACTAGCATCACTTCTGATGTGGGAATGTGCTTTTCACCAGCCAACTTTTATTATCCCATCTCTGGCAGGGATCCTTAGTTAAGGTTGCCAGCTTTTTTTTTTCTTTCTTTCTTCTTTTTTTTTTTTTTTTTCCCTTGTCTTATGATTTATCTTCCAGGGTTTTGGATATTCTCCGCCTTCTCCCTTTCTCTCTCACTTACAGCTAAAAAACAGAGGGAGTGAAAGAGTCATGAGGGATCTGGAAATATTCAAAATCCTCAGCTTAAGATAGTGAAACCTTGGTGCTTGCAGTTATTTCTGACTGCTTACCTATTGTGGAGCTGGCAGACTGCAGTGTGTTGAAGCTGAAATGCGTTTCTTTCCTGTGTGCCTATTGCTGCTAAGACTTTCCCTCTGTGTGGGCAGGAGGTTTTCATTGCAAGAGTTATAACATGGGCAGAACTGGATTAAAGGATAGCTTCTGCTTTGAGTGCTGGGGGAACAGTTCCCTCTTTGGAAGAGCGAGACAGGGACAGCTGCCTCTAAAGGTTCCTGGAATATCAGGCCTCCTCTGTCTGCTTTAGAAGGTACAGTAAAAGAGAAACTAATGTGGCTGTTCCTTGGTTTGAGAGGGATGCTGCAGTTCTTTCTGGCAGTAGGGTGTTAAAACCCTACTGGATAGGTTAAAGTGTCAGAGTATGTTTATGAAGGGTTTGTTTGCAACAGTGGAACAACTGCACTGGCAGTTGAGACCACTGGTTTGGTGAGTTTTTCTTACTGTTTTTAAGGTAAAGAAAATAGGCAAATAGTACCATAAATACGCCTTTTTCTCTGTACAGTTTCTGCAAAAGCTAAATAGATTAATGTCTAAAATAGATGTGGTATATGAGTGATATTGCAGGCTGTTGAAACATTTTTCTCTGATAAACAAATCCGCTTAGGGAATTTTTTTGTTGCCATAGTGTCTGAATAGTTCCAAAATATTTGAATGGAGGAGAGACTACCTTTTCCTTCCTCTGTAGCCTACAGGAGGAACAGCTTGATTAGTCTGTAGGGACGCATGCTTGTGCAAGTAATGTAAACATTAAATTGCATTGAAACGAACACCCATGAACACCCCAACTATGTTCATAGTTTTTGTAAGAGTGAATCCACTGCATTCTGTACTGCTCAACCTTCTCCCATAGACCAGTTTTAGACTTTATACTGAGCACAGACAGAAAGAGTGTGGAGAGTTGCAACAGGAATTTCTCTGTATGCCCAGAAAACACAGAGGTTTATCCCACCTAGAGTTTTGAAAGCTGTCAAGCAGCTCTCAAGAACATTGTCTGGGATTTAAGCGGAGAGAGGAAAAGTGCAGTTAGAAAGTTGTGAAAAGGTTTATGTTGCAAAGCCATGTTTTAGAGCTTATAGATGTCCTAGTTGTAGAGCTTGCCTTCTCTGCCGTGTTTAGCCCAAGTAAGTGTATTTTAGTTACTGCAGTGATGCTGTCAAAGTCCCTCCACAGCGGAACAACACTTGGTAGCTGATGTATCATAACTCATGGTGTCACACCAAGCATTGCAAAGCTTGCACAAGTCTTTGTGGTGTGTGCTGGAGTGTTTGAGCTCCAGCTGCTTGCTTCATATCTCTCTTCCTTCTAGTTAGTCTAATGTTAAGGCACATATGGTTTGAACTTGGTGGTTTTGCATATACCAGATACTCAGTTGTGTGGCGGAATTTGAGCATGGCCCCAAATGCAGTGAATGCATGCATCCTGTTGTGATAGGACCAGAGAGAACTTGTTGGTTGAAGATGGAAGTAGGATTTTCCTCCCAGTGCTACAAAATTCTCAGTCAGTCATTAGGTCAGTTAAAAACCCATGAACAGCAGTGCTCTGCAGAGAGAAAAGGGATACCTTTCTTTTGACAGTAATGACCTTGTAGAGGGGAAAAAAGTACCTTAGAGGAACTTCCTACTTAAAGTAGCTGACTTTTGCTTCACTCCGACCTCATTCCACAATTCATAAGTGCATGCAGTTTTTTTGGAAGGGGTAGAAGACAGGGACTTATATAGCAGGGAACTTGAGTGCCTTGGGCACTGTAAGGGTGTGACATGCTCCTTACAGGAAATAGGCAGACAGAATATAAACTGTTGATTGTTTAAACTGGTATCTTGGATATCCTTCTCTTTGTTTCAGTTTCCTCTGGAGCAGCATTTGTTGCAGGTCAAACTGTTAATCGGTAGAAGGTACATTCAGCTGTTGTGCAAATAAATGACTAGTGAGCAATATGAGATAGAACTATTCCTTTTTTTCTCCGAGCAAATCAGGATTTTCAATGCTGCTTGCTTATGCCTGAAAGAAACAAATTTGTGTGTAGCTCCACCCCTTGTCCTTGCTTAAAGAATTCTGTACTGCCCCTTGTTTCCTCTGATGCTTGATGAGAAATGCAGCTGCTGTAGCAGCTTGATAGCTATCTTTTTGTGCAGGCCTTTGCTAAATAAAAAAGTTCTCATAGCCTGTTACATTTAGACAACTGGGTCTTTGAAATTTGTTGTGCCATGCTTGCCTCAGTTTTGTGTGCAAACAGCTGCTGATTTTTTGATTCCTGTGTCTTTCATCTGCTAAGTGCTCCCAGTCCCTAGCTCCCCAAACCTGTACTCAAGCTCTATTTTAAAGAGTTTGCTGGGTCTGTGCTTCCAGCTGTTAGCAACCTCTGCTATCAAAGTGCTGCATAGGGGCCAATGTGGTAATTGCATCAGAGCTGCTTTGCATTTCTACCTTTCTTATCTTCTTCCTTGCTCCTTCCTCTCTACTCCTTCTGCCCAACTCCCAAACCCAGTCCCACCAAACTTGGAGTTCAGACAACAAAGTCTGTGCATACAGGTGTGGTAACTTGACATTCATAAGAGGTTCAAGTCTGATAGTGCTCCATGGTTTGAAGGGCTGTTTAGGTGAGAAACAGAAGGAAAGGGGTGGTTCTTGTTTCTGCTAATATGGTGGGTGGGCTGGAATCTAACATTATCACTTGCAGTGATGACTTTTGCCAAGTAGAATCAGACATCTTGTGGCTTCTCAGTTGCATTTTCAGTCTTGGACTACAGCAGGAGAAAAACAGAGAAAGTAGATTTTAAGTATCTCATGGAAAAAACAGCTCCTGCTTTGTGATGGTAGGTTCTGTGATGACCAGTGAGTGATGCCTGGATGGGGCAGGCACTGTAGTAGAATTCAGCATGACAATCACATTTTGTAAAATTTGTGTGATTGCCATTGCAATAGCTGCTGGTTAATGTTACTGAAGCAGAGCAGTAAATATGTGGTAGCAGATTAATCTGAAATAATGGCACTGATGCTTTGGTCTGTGTTGTCGCCACAGAACCAGAGCTGGGACATCGTGCAGTAGGAAAGGGTTAAGAGTAGTGAGTTCAGCTGTGAACAAATGCAGATGCTTAAGCATTAGTGCTCATGCTGAGGTGAATTTCTCTTTGCAGCACATCAGATGCAAAGTGACATTTCTTACAGAAAGTTACCTGGAAATGAATGTGTTTACAATATGGAAGGGCTGAGAATACTACTTGTGTTCTGCAGAAGTCTGAACCTAAGCTGGATTTATTCTCTTGTAGCATGGAGGGCAGTAATTTAGAACAAAACTTGCTGCTGTTATTTTGTGGTCATGATATCAAATGTCTGGGCTCATAAGATTACAATTCTTGCTTTACAGTTAAGCAGAAAAACTGCTTGCCTGAACAGCAGAACAGAGCTCAGTTCTTTCTGCATATAAGTGCTGTATTATCCTGAATATCCATATGATAACAATTGATGTTAAGTGCAATAAGTAGCATATACTAAAATTGAATAAAAATTTGTCTATTTTAGTAGATATATCTGCCATATACTTTTTGCAGTAGATCTTGAGAACTCTTTGGGGATGCAGAAGATAAAATGAGAGAACTGTTAATATTAGCTGGAAATCCTGACTCCTTAAAGCTGTTTGTTGTTCAGAATTGAAAGTTGCTTATTTTTTTTTTTTAATAGACTTCTTGTCACTGAGTTTCTATGACAAAACAAAGAAGAATATATTTCTGCCATGGGGCTCATAGGAAATACAGAAGAATAAGAAGAATACATATAGGCCTTGTTACTGAACAGTTTATGGCAGAGAATTGTTCCTGCATTATTAAATAAGAAAAGATAGTAGTTATGTTTTTCAAATGTGATTTTGTGCACCTCTCTGTAAAAGATTTAGTATGGGAGACCTTTGTGAAAGATACTATGAGGGTAAGATATGTAGTAGAAAAACCAACTCCCTTGAAAATTGGCCTAGAGGGTGGTTTTATAGGGGACTGAGTTTTAAATGGACCTCTGTACTGTTGTTGTATGCTCAGCCAAGCTTGGCAGTGGTTGACTAAGCACCCCTAAATGTAGGCTGCCTCAGCAAGATTGCTGTATAGTTCACATTAGTTAATAACTGGGTCATATTACTGTTGTAGCCTTGCCATAAACCAGAGGAGAGCTTAAGGGAAACAGGAGAGCTTAAAGCAGGGAATGTTAAAATATGTTTTCACACAGTACAATATGGACCAGGTGCAAGATAGATAGACAAGCTTGAACAGCTTCTACAAAAAAATACTCAAACAAATGTTTTGATAGGAAAATGAAGGTACACAGAGAAGTTACTTGGCTTCTCAAATACAACAGAAGTTAATGGCAGTCAGACGTGGAAGAAAAAGGCAGTACGTGTCTTGTTATCTGATGCTTCCTTGTGTTTGGCAGTCACTGTGTAGAGTTTTGAAGAGAAACTTGCAAACTTTGTCTGGATAAATTATGAATGTATTCATTTTGCTCTGCTTTGGTACTTGAATGTATGGAAATAGAAGCACTGTGGTTGCTTTTGACATCATTGTGCAATTGCTGTTTCTCCTCCTGACACCAGTAGTGACTTTGAACTCCTGGGATAGTGTCTTCTTATGGGAACTCCTGTTTTCTCTAGCTTTACTTCTGCATGCTGGTGTGAGCACGTAAGACCGGATTAGAAGGTAGTAAAGGCTCTGCACTAGCAATAGATTTCAGTGGTGTCTTGTAGCTTATATGCTTTCTGTGGATTTGGTCCGTACTTATATCTATTTGAAAAAGTGCAGAAAAATAAGAAAATTGACCCCTGGTTTTTCTGCAGTAGATAAGTAATACGTGGTCCTGTCACCTGGTTTGCATTCTGAAGTGGGAAGAAATTTGTGTATTCTGCATTTGAATTAGCCAAAATTTGTACTGGTTTTGACTGGCATAGAGTTAAATTTCTCTATAATACCTTATCTGGGACAATGTTTTGGATTTGTGCTGAAACTAGTGTTGATAACTCACTGATGTGTTAGTTACTGTTGAAGACAGGGCTTAAACACTGTCTGCGACTTTTCTATTCCTCATGATGCTCTCCCAGTGAATAGGTTGGAAATGTACATAGTATCCCCATATAAGCTACTATAATGGAGAACTTTATTGCTGTCCCAGCCAAAACCAGTATGCTTATGTTGTTTAAGGGTGTGGTTTGCATTCGTAAAATTCACAGAAGGTCCTGTGGTACTTAGTCAAGTGCTCAAAGTTGGGTGGAAAGCAGAGTAGGGCTGAAGAGGCAGTATTCAGTTAACAGCCTTTTTGGTAACTGTTTTGGTGTAACATGGAGGGAATAGCACAGTGGCTTGGTTTATTGAATAACACAAAATATGTCCTTTATGCATTTTATATGAGGAGTGGTCAGATGTTGGCGATTCATGTTTGTGGCGAGTAGAAGAGAAGCATCCACTTGAGGGGCTTTGTTGGAATGGGAGTTCTTTGTTAGAATGGACTGTCTCTGTTGACTTGGACAGATGTTCTGAAAGTGAAAATAAGTATGTAATGTAACTGTAACAGCACTTTACTAGAGCTGTAATACTTAATGTACTGATTGATGTATTTTTACCACCCTTTCCTTCCCTGTATTAGAGTTGTGTTAATCAAGATGCTGTCATTTGAATGATCTCTTCTGTGACTATGAGCTGAGATGCTGGAATTATTTAAATAATAAATGTTGTTTGGTAGCAGAGGGACATCAAGCTCAATGTAGTGCTAAGCCTAATTTTACAATTCATAAACTCAGCAGAGCTAAATCCACACAACTCACTGTTTGAACTAGTAGGAGACATCAAACAGATAAATTGTAAGCAGATGCTCATATTTTTGTCATTGGTATTTACATCTGATATAGAGTGGATTTAGCAGTTGGGTTGACTTAACTGGTTTCATGAGGCAAAAATTGTAGAAAAATTAATGTAGAGGGTACAAGGAGGAGCATAGAACAAGGCTGAGGTTGAGAACAGGGAAATTGAGTGAGTAAAATTGGTGGTGAATGTAATGGTCAGCATTTTGTTTTTTTGTTATTCATGAGTTTGATAGCTAAATAATTACTGTCAGCAGCATAGTTATTTTTATGTTGGTATTTTGATATAGTTTCTTCAATTTATGTTTTTAAATTTACAGTATGATCAACAGACACTGAAATAGAAAAATAGGACCATGTCATAGAAGTAATTTCACTGTCTAGTTTGGAGAGAAGGAGGCTGAGGGGTGACTTCATCACTTTCTGTAGATTGCTGAGAATGGGAAGTGGAGAGGGAAGTGATTTAAGTTTTGGTCAGCTTTGAGGTGGTTGGGCAGTTGGACTGGATGCTAGTTGAAGATATCTTCAACTGAAGTAGTCTAGGTGTGAGATGGCAGAACAAAAAACACAGAAAAATCCCTGGTCTCAGTCGGATTTGTGGGTTGAATTAAAGGCCTATGAGTCTGTGAAAGGATGTAGCCTGTTCCTTGTTAACTTAACCTGGCATGAAGTCCTAGCTTGGACTATGAGTTCATTTTTACTCGCCTCCCACTTCCTGTGAAAATAAAACAGATTCTTGCAAAAAGCCCAAACTAAACAACAAAAATTAAACCCAAACAAACCCAAACCAAATACAAGTTCAAACAGTTATGTAAACCTGGAGTTGCTAAACACTTTCCCTTTGTATTGCAATAGCTTTTTGCAGCTGATCTTTCTTTTCAGCCTTCCCTTCCTCCCCCTGCAGTTTGTTACTCTATCCTCTACCTTACAAATATCTAACACCACTAATTCCCCTTCTCAGATTACTCTTCCATTTCCTTTGGCTCCTTTCTCTTCCTTTCTCCCATCTCTTAGATTGTTCTTATACACTTGCTCTTTCCCCATCACTTTTTCATTTGATTTCTGGCAGGAATTTCATGTCCTGTCAGCAAATGCAAAATCTGGTCCCTTGTGCAAGAATGGGATCAGTGGATGTCCATGGATTCCCTGTGTAGAAAATAGGAGAATTACTTTGTTGGTAAAAAGGATGCCATTAACTTAGTTTACGTCTAAAAATATAACTCTCCCAGAGCTCAGTGTTTGTCTTTTGACATTTGAAGTACAATAAGGAAGATGTTCAGGCAGTGGTAGCTGTTTATATATTCTGAATGTTGAAAATAATGACACACTATTTGGTAAGCAATTTATATAGCACAGCATAATTGTATGGAGGGTAAGAGGACAATATTTTTTCTTCCTTTTGTAGAATTCATTTTAAAAAAGTCGTTATTGGACTTGTAAGTCTGTCTTCTGATCTCCTCTATTTGCAAGTTATGAAAAGGCGTTTCAGAGATGAAAGCCTTTCAGAGAGATTTGGCAGGACTGGAGAATAGAGGTAGTGTACTGTGGTGTTGTTTTCAGGACTAATGGAGGTGACCGTTCCAACAGGTGATCTCATTTGCAGCCAGAAATGTGTGTTTGCTATGGAACTGAGTTTTAGAGCAGTTTTGAGGACATACGAAAATGAAAAAGGTGGTAATTCAAATCCTAATTCTTAAGCAGCTCTGCAGAACAGGATTGGACTTCTCTCCACTTCTTTGATTCTATGTTGATAAAGGGGTCTGTATATTAAGTTCCCTGATGATTTGCTGGTTAATAATTATGCAGTAGGTGAATTGTGCCCCTTTTATTTTGTAGTCAGATGTAGCAAGACACTGTTTTTTTGACATGCTTGGTTTAGATTTTTCTGTTTTAGAACAAAGTCTTTTTGGTTTGTTAGATCATGTTGTGTAAACTCTGGGCTACCTTCAGCTATGCTTTGAGTACGTGTATTCAAAAAGCTGACTTTACAATTAGATAAGAGTAATTTGCTTGAGAAAAATATAAGGTATAAAAATACTCAGGAGATTTAGTGATGAATCTTACTTGGGAACTTAGAGAAAATGACTCAAAATCCATTTATACATCATCTCTCACACTTGTATAGAAAAGACTTTATGGGGGCTGGGGAAGCTGGTGGGAACAAGGGGTTGCAGTTACTAAATATGTTGTCAATGGGACCTTGCCTAGACTTCTGTATTTCAGACCAACAACAGACATCATTTTAGTGTCAAACTATTGTGATTATAAGGAATATTTCTGATGTCTCTGATAGTTGGTGTGGATGACTACAGCTCAGAGTCTGATGTGATTATTATACCTTCAGCCCTGGACTTTGTCTCACAAGATGAGATGTTGACGCCTTTGGGAAGATTGGACAAGTACGCTGCAAGTGAGAACATATTTAACAGGTATGCTTTTTAAATGTCCTGTCTGGCTAATGGTATGCAAACTATTCATCTGATTGAATCTGACTGAAGTTAATTTGCATGGATTACAAATCATTTCAAAAAACTCAACACCTTTATGAAACTTCAGTTTCCACCCCTCCTTCTGTTTGCTCATACAGTTCTTACTTAGAGCAAAATATTAATGATAACAGAAAAACAGTTCACCTTTTAAGCAACTATAGTAAAGGACTTCTTGAACTTCATTAATTGGAGCAATCATTTAGGTTTTTTTGCAGATGCTAATATTCCCATTGGTACAGGACTGTAAGGTGATAGTAAACTCCATCCATAACACTGTGTGAAAGGAAGTTTAAGAAAATACTTCGTGAACAGTCAGGAGCGTATAATGAACAGCCAAGAGAAACCCAAGAACTTAATTTCAGAATCAATCTCCTCTGTAGTTTACAGTTTGAATATTGCTGCTTCTGGTTATTGAAAGTGAACTTGCCCAATTAATACTGTGTTCTGCATTTTTCCCTTTTTATTTCTGTAATCCACTGAGGTGGTTGTTTCATTTAAAAGCACAGGTGTTGTAGCATACTTCAGACAGGCACACATCCCACCCCATCCCCTTGCACTCAGACACTCTGCTCTCGAATGAAGTTCAAACCCATAGTTTATTTTAATTGGAACTTCAAACAGTAACAGGATCACAGAAATGTATAAAATATGTTAACATTGAGATTTTCTGGTATTTTATTTGAACATGGTTTAGTTTGGGCTTCAAGTAAGCTTTTAATAAAGTGTGTTTGCTTTAATGTTGAATTCTTAGTACAGTAATATGCAGAAGCAAAGTCTGTGATCAACCACCCAATAGGATAGTCTCTGTTTTGTTGTTCGTGGTCTGGGTTGAGAAGGGATTTAGCCCTGTTCTTAACTTTTGTCACGTGAACTGTACTTAAAATTCCACACTACGTGTGTGAACATACCATTGAATCGAAGCTGAAAATTGCAGAATGGTTTTTCTCTTGTTACAACCTGCATAAACCTGTATCCACAGATGAATTCTGAAATACACCTAATTTTCAAATTTTGTTTTTTCCTGAAATCCAAAGTTTGCTGTATTTTACAATTTAAGATGGAATTGGCACTTACTCTACCAGGAGAGAGTTTTTGCATGTTTTGACTTTTCATGGGGAGGGAGGGAAGAGGAGCTTTCAGGGCTCCAGGTGACAATTATATAATAAAAGCCAGTAGGGAGGAGAACAAACTCAGAAACTCAAGTTGCTTGTCTTGAATTTTAACCAAGAATGCTGGTCCTAATATTTTCCTTGCCCACCTAAGAAAAATCTGTGTCTTATTTCTCAGTATGGATTGCATTGGATATGGGCATGCCTAAACTGGAAATCCTTTTAATTGTTCTGTACTTGCCACATTGTTCTGTCCAGCTTTGTGTGTCCTGTGCTTTCCTGCAGGGGAGGGTGGTTGGAATAACTGTAGTTTTTCCTTTGTTTGCTTGTTTGGATTATTTTTGCTGGTACAAACATGTTTTTTAATCCTAGCTCTCTTTGTAGGCCTATTGTGTTGTGTAGCACAAGAAAATATAGGAAATAGCAAATGATAGTTATTAGTGGTATAATTGAGTAGCACTTAGAATAAATGATAGTGACTACTGCAGTCACTTTATGATGATTCAGCATTAGTCAGTCTCAGAATAATAGGAGGGATTTCTGCTAAGCAGAGGAACTGGAGCATTTAATAGGAAAAAGATTAATTAAATTACATTTGTTTATTCCTATGTCTTAGTATGGTATCAGCACATCCAATTACTAATGAGTATTTTAAAAGTTTTAAAATACTATGATTGAGTTAATAATGTTTCGGTTGTTTCTGTGACCTGGAACTTGCATTTCTGTAGAAGCTTCATGTTACGCATTCCAAATTCTTGAAACATAATCATTTAATCCAGGTAAATTAGGGTAAGATTTTTTTTTCCCTTTAATTGGATGAATTTGCTTTTAGTATGGCCGTTCTTAATCTTTCAATTTCATTTTAGGTATTATTTCTCTTTGCATTTGGTTTTATTATCCTTTTCTATCTGGTTAATCATCTACCTGTGCAGCATATTTGCAGTCTGTGATTGTACTGAATGATTAAAACGAAGGGATTTTTAACAACTGCTGCAAAAGTCTAGTCTTCTTTAAGTGGATTCCTTGAGCACTCATGATTTCTCAGCCACTTGTTCTAAGATGGAAATGGATCAGCGTCTGAGTCCTAAAAAATTTCAGGAGATGAGGCTTGGAAATAGGAATGTCTTCTTTGTCTAAATATGTAAGATTTTTGATAGGATTAAATGAAAAAGAGAGAGAGAGAAGTAGGAAAACCTTTAACAGCTTCCGAAGTGGTGAAAGGAGTTGCTTTGTGACAACTGTTGGTATGTTATGGTTTACTTTTTTACTGGTTTAGGTGTTGCTCATGAGCACCACAGATGTTGCCTATGAGAATGGAGGGGAACCTGACAAATACTACAATAAATTACCCATTTTTCTTTAAAATAAGGCAAGTGGGAGTCTGGCTGTGGTGTGATTATTGAAGAGGCAGCCTCCAGACCAGATTTGAGAAGCATCTCTAACAAATGCCTTAATAATCCAACATCACATTGCAGCAAGAGTAGATGTTGAGCAGAAAGCCAAAGCCATCACCCTAAAACATAGGGTCTTGTATCTGGTAGCACTGGTGTGTGTGCATACATACAAGGATGATGATCCCTTTTGTTGCTTGCTTTAAAAAACAGTTGCTAGTGCAGTTTGGAGCATAGCTTTTGTCTCTCTTTTTTTTTTTTTTTTTTTTTTTGTGTTAAAATCCCTTGTATGTTTTTCTAATCTTTATTGCCGTGAACTTGCTTCCATTCCTCATTAATAAGGCTCAGAAGTGTAGAGCTCTCACCAATAATTCTATTTGAATAGTGAGGCACTTCCTGAACACAGATCCTTCATTTTCATAAGCCTATGAGGCGTTATTGCTGCTTTTTCTCTTCAGACCAAAGCACATCTTGGCAGGAAACTCTCCTTCACTCGTATGGTCAGTCTTGGCTATCAAGACTGTATCTGCGTATCGATGTAGATAATTTGAAGCTATCCTCTTGCCAGACTTCTTTGTGTTTTGAAGTATGTCTTTGCTTTTCCCTTGGGAGAATGCTTGATGTCCTTTGAAAAAAGTTTTTTGGTAACAGGCAAAATTCTCATAGAACTGCAGTAAGTGAGGATATATTGGATCTCAAAGAGGGATTAAGCATGTGTGTGTACTCACAGTTTGTAAGTAACACTTTCACAGTAACTTCATTTAACTGTGTATTTCAAAACTGGGACTTGCATGCATGAAGTACACCCACTAGAACAGAGGAATGCTGTAATAACAGGATCCCTCCTGTAATGTTTATGAAAAACCTCTCTAAAACAGTTTTGGGGGATGTCGAGACTACTTTGCCTTATATTCATTTAGATATGGTCAGATTAAAGTTAATTGAGAATTTGATTGTCCATATCTGCAGTTTTTTTTTTTTTTTTTTTGCCTTCTGTCTCTGCAGCCTAGCCCAGCGTAGTTTCTTTTTGGGTATTTTGAGTACTGACAGTAAGGAAATGCTAAACTCATCTGAAGGCATGCAGGTGAAACTATACTGGTTTGGTTCTGACAGGATCATTTCTCATCATTTTAGTATAAATTAGGTTATTTCTCCTGATGTCTGACTTTAGTCTGTTTCTATTTCAGTGTTTCTGATCCTACTGTATGTCAAAAATTAAAATGTAGTAAAAAATTAAACAAACCTCAAAAAGGGTTTTTTTGCACATAAATTTGCAGGTCTGTGCATACCAAATAAATTACTTAAATATAACAATGTAGCTTGAGAAATTTTACCTTTTAAATGTATGTTAAAATTATTTAAGCTGAACTAACAAAGGACAGAACTTTCCCAAAGCACTAAGAAAAGTCGTAATTGCTTTAACAATGCTCGAATGTACTCTGTATATTTAGCCTTTCTTCTTAAGGGTGCAAAGATGTTGATTTTGAAATTGGGAGTTTATTCTGAGTATTCTCTGAGCTTGTTTGGGTTAAACACTGCCAAGCTCAGTTACTACTGCCAGTATTAATTTAAACACAAAATGTCATTGGTGCTCTCGGGCATGTGCTGTGACTCTTGTGATGTCTTGTGCAGGGCTGAGGGTTGGACTCAGTGATCCTTATGGATCCCTTCCAACTCAGCATATTCTGTGATTCTGTGAAATCATGATTTACAACTCCTGAAAAAATGGGCAAAAAAAAAACCCTATCTTTTTTCCTTTTATTTTTCTCTGGGATTGTTTCAGTTTTTTAAACATATGCTTATTAGCTAAATGTATTTCTTGTGCAGATGAAGTAATTTAAATTCTAAAGTAGAAATTTCTTAAAGGCCTAATGATGTTCAAACGGATTTGAATAAGCAAAGCAAAGATATTTATAGTTATTCTCAGAGTATATTGTCACATCCTATATTATGTCCGTGTGTACAGTCTTCAAAATACCTGTCACCTGCATGTGGACATAAAGGCATGGTGTTTGTAATCCATTCCCATTTTGTCCTGCTGCTAATTGCAGTTAAGTCTTCCTACAAGATATCCTGTCAGTTTTTCCTAATGTTGGACAGGCTCATGAAATTTTGAATTTTGCTAAATATCCTCCACTTCTGCACATAATATTGGAAGTACTTGTACTACATGCTACATTGCAGCCTTTGACCTCTGGCCTTTCTTTGGTGTGTAAACTGTTTAATGGATAAATAGATGCATAGCTGCTTAGGTGGCAGTCACAGACCAAGCACAGCTTGGCAGAACTAGATCACAGGCTATAAGAACATGAGTGGCCATCATCTCCCAGAACCATGAATGGATGAATAAATGGAGTGAGTTTGTGTTTACTCTGTGATTACTGGCTGCCTATCCAGTTAGGTTTGCTAACATGAGTTTATCTTACTCTGGTGCACTTCAGTGTTTTGCTTTTTACCAAAATTTGCTTATTGTGAAGTAGATCCACTGATTCCTTTACAAGCTAAAGAGGGAAATACTATCTGGATGCAGGTGGGGGCCATCCTACATTTAGTGCATGGAATAAATTGAATGGGTTTAATAGATAGGTCAAGTCTACTTCAGGTTAGGATTTCTGTTTTCATCTCCTCCTCTTGAGCAGGTTTATGGCCTTCTGCATAACCACATGTCCAACCCACAGGAGCTAGTGAAGACACTGTGAGATTCAGTCACTGCAGTCCAGCTCTGTGAGGAGATGAGAGTCTTCTCAAAACTCCCAGCATAGTAGAGAGCCATTCCATAGTCCCCAGGAGTCAGATGGGATTTTGAGCTGTATATTAGATGGGTTCTAGTGCTGTTTACTGTGGTTCCTTACTTGCTGAGACTCAGTGGGTTAGTTGACTTTTCTGTCACTTTCCAAGACTACATTTAATATGTAGGAGACACGTGTCCACATAGGCTGGTTTATGAAATTGCTTCATCTGTTCCTCTTCTCTTTTCAGAGGTGTCCAGCCCTTTAAAAAGACCAAGTCAACTCTGCTTCTAGGTTAGTGTGTCATGCAGTCTGTTTCCCTCCGTTAGGGTTTTTATGGCTGAATTTTAACTGCGTATCAAGATCTCTGCTGAGAGATATACTTCTGTTGAGTTGAAAAGAGTGAGGGAGAAGAAATTCGTTAACGGCAAATGATTTCTGCAGTTTGTTTTTTTAGAAGATTTTATACATCTGTATGTCAAAACAGTTTAATTTAAAATAGTTCTGCAAGTGGCCAATGTGAAATATTTAAATTACTGATTTTCAGTAGGAGAAAATGTGTGCTTAGCTTTGGGAATGCAGAAATGCTTTGGGAATGCAGGAAACCTCCTGCCTTTGTCTGATTGCATGGAATTGTGAAGTTCTTGAGCTTCCCTTGTGCACTAGGAATGTAACCATCTGTTCTCTTACCAGTTGTTGACCACTGCTCACATTCACTGCTTGTAGTGAATATAATAAAGTTTAGGTATGCATCTGCTCTTGTCTACAGCACTGCTGTTTGTCAACAGTGCTTCTACCTAGGCTATATCCTAGGAGTGTTTCTGTCCTTCAGTTCTGGAAATACCTGGCACTTGACACTTGCTACTTCAGTGTTTAGTTGAGTTGCTCCAGGGCATTACCAGATCTACCAGTGTCTTGGACACTGTTCTTTGGCTCATTTCCATTCCATTATCCAGGGATAATTCTGCTCTCTGAACTGACAGGTAGGGTGTTATCCAGTATCTATGTTATCCAGTAGGGTGAGAAAAGAGTTATGCCATTGCAGGCTGTTTTTAAGGAGAAAGGTTGATTGCCACACATTCCCAGCTGCATTTACGGCTAGCTAGGTACATGATGGGTATGACTTTGTAGCATAGGTTGCGACAGAACCTCAGAGGACAAAATCCCAAATCTGACTATATCTTGTCACTCATAAATTAATCCATAGAAAATTTTCTTGTGCATTCGAAATAGTAACTGAGTTGATTGACTTATTTCATATTTTCTTAATGTTTCTACTTTGCTTAACATATGTCTCAGGTACACATGGGTTGGGTGGGTTGGGTAGTACGTGTTATTTTCACAGTATGTACCCACCGCTCACAGTACATACCTATAGCATTCAAATGAAGTTTGACTTCCAAATGGCAACCACCATTGGTTTAAATGTCAACTGTAACACCATTGGTATGAAAATCTTCGGCGTGAGTGTTCATGCTTTTGTGAAATAAATTCAGAGTTCTGTTTAAAAACATTTTAACAATACTAGTGTTACTTTGCTTTGTATGGAACAAATTAGGGACTTCATAGATGAGGATGGAAGGCTGATTCTGACTTCCTACCATTCAGTTTATGTTTGCCCACTTCGTAGATGATTACCATTTCTGGTCTTGGTGGCTGGTTTCTCTTCTCCTTGTAAATGAAAGGGATACTTTTAATGTTATATTTAAGGCTTACAATTCTTTAAGATTATGCCAGTTATCAGAAGTAAGAATTCCCAAAGCAGGACTAACTAAATTTACTATAATTTATAAATTAAATTTAAAGTGAATATATATGAAATTCTATTTGGTGTAAGAAACTTGTATGATTCGCAACTTTTTTATTTAGCTGTATTTCTGGACACAAATAATGCTGATTTTTAATCTTTCTTGTAAACTAGGCAAATGGTGGCTCGAAGTTTGCTGGACACTTTGAAGGAAGTCAGTGATGATGAGAGAGATTGTATTGCTGTGTTGGAGAGAATCAGCAGATTAGCTGATGATTCAGGTAGGTAGCACTAAACATTTTACTGGGTTGATGTGGGAAAGTCAGAGCTGCTGAACATGTGTTTAACACAGGAGCAGTATGTTCTTTCTCCAATATTCAAACTAGGCTTCTGCAAATTCAATAAAATAGTGTAAAATTTAGTTTTTCTTAATCATCTCCCAAAGATTACTTTTTTCCCCTACTATTTTCATCAACAGATTTACACCCCATCAAAATGTAGGACTGCAGCTTTACAACAGTATATTTTTTTGTATCTTTTAGTATTTACTTTAGCTACTCAAAACATCTACGTGATTGTTTTAGATTTGTAGATCAAGATTAGTTTCTTTCTTTTAAAATAAACTTGGAAACCATCTGTGCAAAACTCCCATAAGTTTTGATAGAATTAAATGCTGAAGTTGTTCCTTTATACCCTTTTGGGCAGCCAAGTGTGCAGGTAAGAGAAGCAGCAAGAATTGGTAAAGGTGCAAATATAGAATCAGACAATGGTTTAGGTTAGAAGGGACCTACCATGGACAGGGACACCTTCCACAAAACCAGGTTGTTCAAAGCCCCATCTAGAGCCTGATCTTGAACACTTCCAGGGATGAGGTGTCCACAGCTTCCGGGTAGCCTGTTCCAGTGCCTCACCATTCTCATAGTGAAGACTTTCTGCTACCTGCCTTCTTTCAGTTTGAAGCCATTACTGTTTGTTAAGTCACTACATGGCTTTGTGAAAAGTCCCTCTCTAGCGCTCTTTCAGGCCTCCTTAGGTCCTGGAAGGCTGCAGTAAGGTCTCCCGAGAGCCTTCTCTTCTCCAGGCTGAACAGCCCCAGCTCTATCAGCCTTCTCTCGTAAGACAGATTATCTCTCTGATTAGTTTCATTACCCTCCTCTGGACTTGCTGCTACAGGTCTACATCCTTCTTATTTTGGGGTCCCCAGAGCTGGATGCAGCACTCCATGTGGGGTCTCACCAGAGCAGAGGAGCAGAATTCCCTCCCTCATCCTGCTGGCCGATTTTGCTTTTGATGCAGTTCAGGATGTGTTTGGCTTTCTGGGCTGCAAATGCACATTGCTGGGTCATGTTGAACTTCTCATCAACCAACACCTCCTAATCTTTCTCCTCAGAGCTGCTCTCAATCCATTCTCTACTAACCCTGCATTGGTACCAAGGTTTGTCCCAGCCCTGGTGCAGGACCTTGCTCTTAGCCATGTTGAAATTCAAGAGGTTTGCATGGGCCCACTTCTCCTTCATAAAGGTCCCTGTGACTGCTGTCCCTTCCCTGCGGCATGTCAATCCCACCACAGAGCTTGGTGTAGTGGGCAGACTGCCTGAGGCTGCTCTCCATCCCACTGTCCATGTCACCCACCAGGATGTTGAACAGTGCTGGTCCCAGTATTGACCCCTGAGGAGCTCCAGATGTCACTGGTCGCCCCTTGGATATCCAGCTGTTGACCACAACTGTTTGAGTGCAACCATCCAGCCAGCTGTTTATCCACTGAGTGGCCATCTGTCAAATCTTTGTCGCTCTCATTTAAAAACAAGGACTTAAGGAGATAGTGTCAAATGTTTTGCAGGTACATGATGTCATTTGCTCTTCCCTTATGCACCAATACTTTAACACCATTGTAAAAAAGCCAACAAATTTGCCAAGAATGGTTTGGCCTTAGTGAAGTTGTGTTAGCTCTTACGCATTACCTCCTTATTTTTCATGTGCCTTCTCACAGTTTCTAGGAGAAGCTGCACCATGATCTTGCTAAGGCACCAAGGTGAGACTGGCCTTGTGTCTTCTTTTTTTCTCTTTTTGAAAATGAGGGGTTTGTTTTCCCTTTTCAGGTTGATGGGTACTTCCACAGTTCTCAAATCCAATGGATAGTGGCTTAGCCACTTCTTCCACCAGTTCCCTCAGGACCTGTGGATACACTGCATCAGATGCTGTGAACTTGTGCACCTTCAGGTTCCTTAGACAATCTTGAACCTGATCTTCTTCTGTGGGCAGTTCTTCATTCTCCCAATCCCCACCTTTGCCTTCTGGGACTCAGGTGGAGAACTTGTCAATGAAGACTGAGATAAAAACATAATTGAGTACCTCAGCCTTCTCCATGTTTGGGGTAACCAGGTCTCTCACTTTCTTCTAGAGAGGGCTCATATTTTCCCTAGTGTTCTTTTTTTCACTGGTGTACATATAGAACCTTTTCTTGTTGCCCTTGACATCCCTGACCAGTTTTAATTCTTTGAGGCTTTAGCTTTCCTAACCCAATCCCTGGCAGCTTGGACACTTTTTCTGTATTCCTCCTAGGCTACCAGTCCTTGCTTGCACCCTCTGTAGGCTTCCTCTTTTTTGCTTGAGTTTGTCCAGGAGCTCCCTGTACGTCCGTGCAGGCCTCCCAGTGTTTTTGCCTGACTACTTTTTTTTTTGTTGGGATGTTTCGCTCCTGCACTTGGAGGAGGTGGTCCTTGAATATTAACTAGCTTTCTTGGGCACCTGTTCCTTCCAGGGCTTTATCCATGGTACTCCACCAAGCAGATCCCTGAAGATACCAAAAATCTGCTCTTGAAGTCCAGTGTAGTGAGCTTGCTTGTGCACCCTCTTTGCTAAGAGTAGGAGGGCTCTGTAGATCCAGTGTGCCTGTTGCTAATCAATATATTGGGACTGCTGAGTGTTTGGAATAAAAGGCAAAAGCAAGAGAAAAATGAAAAACAAATACGAAAGAAAAGGAGTGCTTAAAAAGTCATGGGGAAGTGGATGAAGGGAATAATGATGTGGACAGAGCTGTGACAAAATTCTGGCATAAAGATTATCCAGAAAGAATTAAGGGCATGATTTCAAAATAGCTGATACATTTGACATACCAGAAGGAAGAAAGTCTAGCAACAGAACATCAGAAAAGGTCTGGTCATTTTTGTTATTGATGTGCTATGGAGAGAAATTTGTATTAAGTCTTGAATGATTCTTTCTTCTATTTAATGTCTGTTGTTTTTTCTCCCTTCTTCTGGAACTACAGAATATAATGCTTTCCAAGGGTAAAAATATATTCTGCTGATTTTTGTTATTCTGTCTTAATTTAAAATGCATGGTTTTATTTTTCTAAGGGAATGTCCTTGTTTAGCCAGGAAAAGTAGCAATGTTGTAAGCATTACATAATTGTATTGAGTACCTCTCCAACGATTCTTTAAAAAGGAAAAAGTCAGTATTCACTTACAATAAAATGTGTCTTTAATTGAGAAGAGTGGCATGCTACTGTTTATAGAGTGCTTTCCTAGCAAAGCTCTGCTTCTGAAATCTGCATATATGATTGCCTCTTTGTGTGGCCCTGTGAATAGTTTTGAGCATCAGAAACTTTCTGAAGCTCCACTTCAGTTCAGAAAATAGGACAGATGTGTCCAAGGGAAAATGGCTTCTTGTAGCCTTAGGCTTTTCATTGGTGACCAACTAAGCGTTTCAAATTGAAGTTTATTTAGGCAGAAGTGTAGTGGAAGCCAAGAGTTGAGCTCAAATCAATTTGTTGCCTTTAACAAGGGTGGGGTACATTTTTAGTCAGGGCTGATATTTTCTCAGCGTCAGTAAAAGCAGCAGTTCAGGCTTTTCCTGCATTGTAGAAGTTGTCTCAGATCTGCCAAACTAGTAGCGCTGGATTCTGCAGCTGCCCCACAAATTAAATTTCTGCAAACTTAACTGTGAGTCTTGTGCCTCGAGCAGTTGCAGTATTGGATTTGGCTGGTTTCGGTAAGACAGGTTATTAGAATATCCTTGTGTTATAAACCATGTGAAAATTCATTAGGGAACTTGATCTGCTTTGTATCTTCTTAATATATGGGCTTGACTGTAATTCATATTGCAGCACAGTGGGTTTTGGGTTGGTGTCTTTTTTTTGTTTGGTTGGGGTTTTTTTTTGGCTTTTTGATTTTGTTGCAGGGGTTTTGGTTTTTGTGTGTTTATGTTTAAGGTTGTTACTATTAGAGTTGTTAATTTTTGTCTTGCTTCTTGCCATTTATAGTATATTTTTTTCCAATTTGTCCATAAAACATAAAAGCCCCTGAATTTGGAATAAGAAAACATTGTAAAAGTGCCTGTGTGTTTTAACTTGCTTGGTTGGAGCAAGATATTTGTATGGGTAGAGCTATCCTGGAGTCAAACCTTCATATTTAAATGCCTAAATAAATAAAAATAAAAACAAACTTGGAAGTCAAACTAAACTATGATGAAGTACAAGGTTTTTCATTTCTAATTGTTGATGCTTCTTAGTCTTATGCCAGTTCTTTTAACATTTGGAGCTCTTTGTCTTCTCTTGTCAAATCAAGTCACAGAAAGTAAGGCACTTTTACTTTTTTTTCACTAGTTGGTATAATGAGGTTGGAATTGAAGAATATACCCAGGATACACAATATCTGTTCTCTTTTTGGGCTACTGATGCTGATTTCTAAAACAGAGGTACAGCAGTGAACTAAAAATACCAGCTATACTGAAGTTGCCCAGGGAGTCCTCTGTGCTGTTAATACAATGCAATTTCAGAAGTCTTGTAGTTGGGTTGATGTTTTTCAGACATGGTCTTTGCTTGAAAAAGAATCAGTCTTAAGTTTTTTTAAAAATTCTTTGGGTTTGTGGTTTGTTAGTTTGGCGTTATTTTTAGCTTTTTTCAGGTTTGGTTTGGTTGTTTTTAATACCTTTTAATAAGCTGGGGCTATGCTGAGACAGCCATTTCTGTGTTTAAAATCAGGAGAATTTCCAATCATTTTCATTCTTCATCTACTGTGATAAAACTTTAAGAACCTAAATGTCATCTTGGTTGTGCTAAATACTGTTTCAATGTGGAATAAAAATAATCTTTACTAGAAAAATATCTGGGTCCAAATATGATAGTAGGATGGAAGAAAATTATGAGAGTATGGTTTGCTATGATTGATACATATATTGAGATACCAACTGGCTAGCCAAGACACATTTTTTGAGGCATCATGGCAAAAGCAAGTATCAGCTCTAAAACTGGTTTTATAAAAGCTTTTTGTAAAAAAAAATATCTGAAAGAAATAGCTTTTGATGGAAACTCACTTGGACCCTTTGAGTGGAGTTGTAGTGAAGTGTATTTTGTGAGAGTTTTTATTACTATTGTGTCTGGACATACAAGTGATATAAAGTGTGCCTTCTCCTGACAGGGTAGTTTGGACTTTTTGTAATGAATTAGTTCCAGTTCACACTTGTAGCCTTAAAATCAATCACAAAATGTTGTGTTTCTACTGGAAAAAAATACCCACTTCAGGTGGTATTTTTCAGGTGGACATGAGCTGCTTCCAGTACTGGCAGAACACAGGATTTGCTCTGCCCTGGTGTCATGTGCTGCTGTTGTATGTACATGGCAACACAGAACAGCTGTTCCATGGAGGAAACCCATCAGTGGCATTTGGGGAATAATCCTCTACCCCCAAGGCCCTTACTTGCTAAAGAAACCTTTTCTCTGAATCGGAGTTTGTAAGACTTCAGTGTTTGTCTTCATTGCTGTAGTTGGATGTTGCTGTTAAATCTGTGATTTTTCTGTAGAATTTGGGTATTTTTCAGTCCCAAACTGGACTTCCCTGCTGTCTTTGGTACCAAGTTTCCTAAAGTAGTGACAGCTAAGAAAGCGGCCTTGTACTGCTTTTGAATCTGCTGTTCAATCACTTTGTAATTTCTCTTTTTCTTTAGGCATGTTAGGTATGACTTCCCACTTAGATGTTTTTATGGTGTCTTTGAATCTATACAAGCCAAGAAGTAGTTTGGCATATAAGCTCAGTGCTTGGCAAATGTTAAGTTATCCCCCATAAACCCTTGTTAGATGAAAAATGCTTATCTTTGTATTAAGATAGCCGGGTCTTCTTCATTCTCAAATGTACATTAGTCACAGGCTTGTGAGAGCTTGAACAAGGGTGTTGTGTCTAAGTTATTGACTTAAATAAATAAGTATAATTCAATTTTTTTTTGTACCAGCTTGTGAGTGGCTCAGATGACACAAGATTTCATCGTGTGCTGAAGTGCAATTAACTGGCTTTGAAAGTTAGCCCCAGCCAGAATTACTGCATTAGTGGCATTTTGCTTAGTGTGCAAGAGGCTCCAGAAGCTTTAAATTTTATTTTCTGAAGTTTCTTTAAAAGTGAAAGTCTGTATCTTTGTTTCTAAAATGCACGTGTAATGTAGCTTACTATGAAATATATACACATAGATACCTTCTTAAAAAAATGATAGGGGGAAAATAAAATGACATCCTGAGGGGCTGGTGCTTATTTGTCTGAATATAGCCAACTGGAATGTTTTTATTCTGAGCAAAAAGTAATCTCTTTACTGCAAAGAATCAGTTGTAAATGCAGTTTCTAAAACAACCTGATTTTGTAAACAATTATTTGACTAATTGGTCATTAAATTTTTAAGCTCTATAATCAGGCTTAATGGGGATGGCCTCACAACCCTAATTACTTAATAGTGTGCTTAAATGGCTTTATTTATGTAAGTTCAATTACTACTGTTGGTATTTTGAGACATGCCAACATTACCTGTCAAACAGCACATACTGCAGCATTTGATTTAACAAAAATCTTGGTATGTAAGCAATATTAATGGGAATGCTAATATTTGCCTTTCCCAGCTGCCAATATCTCCAGCTGCATTTTCTTCCCTTCCCCATCTTTTCCATACCTCATCTCCCACCTTGTGCTACGCTAAGAATTTTCTCCTGTGCTTGATGTAAACTTCTTTTGCCTCTCTGTGCATCTGATGAGTGACTAACGGTGACTTTACCCTTCCTCATTAATCTGTGTTTCACTCCTTGCTCTGCCAGTCAGTAATGAAATCCATTTCTGGTTAGTAGGGGAAAAGAGCCTGACTACTGAAGTGGCACATGCATCAGACACATCAGCCTTTCTGCTGGGCTCCTAAGCTAAAAGGGATGGGCTCTGGTTGCAGGGTATTTCCACTTGTCTAGCTTTTATTTTATCTTTGAAAGAGGTAAGAAAGTCAGACGAAAGGATGAAATGGGAAATGGTAGAAATCAAAAGAGAAAACACGTATGTTTGTAGAAGGAAAAAAAGGAGGGAAATGGAAAGTTACCTTTGGGGAAACAAGAGGATAGATAAAGCTGTGTCAGGGGAGGTTTAGGCTGGATATTAAGAAAAGGGTGGCTGGGCACTGGAACAGGCTCCCCAGGGAAGTGGTCACAGCACAAGCCTGACAGAGTTCAAGAAGCATTTGGACTATGTTCTCAGACACATGGTGTATCTCTTGGGGTAGTCCTCTGCAG